>NC_039361.1:2475815-2818850 GCF_003573695.1 Papaver somniferum
ATAATCAGAACTTGACTAGACTGCCATTTGATACAGTTCTTGTAGTTCCATGCATATGCTGCATGTTACATGCATAAACATCCAATATACCTTTAAATTGTTCAGTCGGATGTTGATTTATTTCTAGTATATTATTCTAGCTTAGTTTTTGATTGGTGGTCTCTTTAATATTTTAGTTGGGGTGAATCATTAATTCACCAATGCTGCATTTAAACCCTGTCAAATTACTTCAATTTGGATAGACCCCACCCTGTTTACTACCCTTACTATTTTGTGCTTTACTTGCAATAAGCGTTTTAAATGACCACATGACTGGGATCAACAAATGAATCACTTGCGAGACAAGCATTTATCAATATATCATGATTTATTAAGTGGTAAGAAATGTCCCGTTCTCGTATGCATTTATTTGTCTACAGCTTTAAGTAGAGTGGTAATGCTGAATTTATACATAATTTGTGTGGACGAGTTTGATAATAGGTAAAATTTGTATATTTATAGTGCAATCTAGGCTACGTTGAGCAGTAACTCTTCCTTGGTAATTTGATGATAATGAAAAAGTAATTGCAACAAGCTATGATATGTAAGACTTGGTTCAATTGGTTCTGAGATCAAATGCTACATGCCTAAACCCAAAATGGATGTTTATTGAAAGTTGATTTCTTAATCATTATGGCTGAAATTTTAATGGGCGAGGTTGCACCTATTGCTGCATCCATAGACGCGGAGTCTCTGACAGCAATGTATTTCAGATGAGGTAATAGCGACTTAACAGCTGCAACAGCAGCTTAGCATCATAAGTGGTCTAGTGAAGGTTCCTGTCATGTGTTAGTATGTGTATTTAGTTGAGACTTATTTACTTCTAACTTTTGGTTGGTAGTAAATCATTTAATGGGAATTTGGACTTTTTTTTTCTTTTTTTGGTATTTGCTTTGATGAGGTCTGATGATTTTGGGAGAATCTTGAACCAAAGTGCGAAAGGATAAAACCAAATACCTCAAAACGGACAACTTTTTCTTTTCTATGAAATTTCATGGAAGTTGTATGGAAGATGGACAATTGATTGATGCATTAAATTGTGATCAGTTGAAGGAACAAGCAAGGTTTTGATGAAGTTCTGGTAGAAAAATCCGTCCTGCTTGGCCAACAGTTCAGGCTAAACAAATGTTACTACCCCATCCTAAAATCAATTGCAGAGGCCCATAGAGGCTCGGGCCCTCGGGGAGTCGTATTCCTTTGCTGTGGGGAGCTGCGTGATGGCCTTTATTATGAACCCTAATTTGGGGCATACAAGATAATTTGGAGGCATACATAATAAGACAAAAAGGGGTTGGAAATAGTATTTCTAGGCTATCCCTTATCCAACCTATTTTCATATATGCCAAAATACCCTTATGAGATTAGTGTTAAATTAGTGTTAATCTGATTAGTTAGTTTAGTGTTAATTTAGGATCATAATTTTCTTTTTAAAGATTAGTGAGTTATTTTTTTAGAAAAAGAAAGAGGAGGAAAGAAAAAGGAGAGGAGGAAAAAAACTTTTTTTTTCTTTGTGATCTTTGTGATTATTGAGAGATGTGTGATACAAATTCGAGTGAGGAAGATGAATCTTCATCACGTAAAGCTATGAAAATACATATCAATTATGATGGAGATCCAGACATGGCTTATTTGTTGGATTTTGAAAATGATTTTACCCAAACTCAACCTTTTTCTCAAGCTCAAGATGATTCCTTTATGGAGCCAAACCCCGAAGATGAGTACATGGATGAGGAACCCAATGCTAATAATACACAGGTATGGTTATAGAAGTTGTTTAATTTCCGTTTTGTAGCTTTATTTCACCAAAAGTTATGATTTTTGCAACTAGTTCGGCGCAACAGAGTAAGGTTCGGCAGATAATATGTATGTCGAACCATCAAAAATAAGAACAGTTCGGTTTCTACGATTGAGAAATATATACGCCGAACTTTCATTCAATTATTTTCGCGCCAAATAATTTTCATGGTTCGGCTGAAATGTGATTTGATAATATAAGGCGAACCGTATACAAAAAATTATACGAGTTACAGTGTAATGTTCGGCTTACACGTTATCCAGCCGAACCATAATTTTTATTTTTATAAATTTCAAGTCTTATGGTTCGGCTTATAATATTAGTGCCCAATAGGCCGAATCCATGTTTGAGAATAGGTTCGGCATTGTAAATCGAACACTAACTATCCAAACCGTGAGATCGACTTTCATAGAGTACTGCGTGTTAACCGAACCTGACCCAAAACCTGTGCGATATTGTTGTAGATTGTTCCTGAAATGGAAACTGTGGAGGATCAACCACCTCATGTTGATGTCATTCATGAAGATACTAAAGATCACTTCCAAACTGACTTGGTAGGTAACGTAGTTTATGTTTTTATTAATTTTCAACTTCGTTGTATGCAAAATCATTAATAAAACTTAAGTTTTGTACTTGTGTATATGTAAACGTGGAAAACCAAAGAAGAAGCTGTTAAATGGGTTCAGGAACATGCTTAGAAAATCAATTGCGTCCTAGTTAAAGGTAGAGAAAGCAAAAATGAGCGGGTTGAGATGGTTTGTGAGAGGGGATGGGAAGAAAGTAAGCAAGAAGAAAAAAGGTAAGCCATATGTTGGGAAGACCGGGAAAAAATATAAGACTAAAACAAGGAAGATAAATTGTCCTTTCAAGATCGTCTTAAAGTGGAACATAAATGAAAAAGTTTTCAAAATCCAACAACTTGAACTTTGATTCCTCTAGCACCGGAATCGTTTGGATAAATCCATATTGACGGAGTACTCGACAGGGATCAAACACTATAAAGCCTTCGGGATAAAACAATGGCCCATAGTACATCCTCAACGGCATATCTTCATCCTCAACAACATCATCATCTTCTTCATCCTTTTTGTATGGTTGAAATACAACTTGTTCAGCAGTCAAAGAGTCTAAGTTTTCTCTCAAAGCTATCAAGATTTCCTTTTTATTCCTCTTCTTATTTTCCTTGAAACTCTATTTGGTTGAGGTAGGGAATGTATCTACCCATTTGTCATCTTCCTTGACTAAATTCAAATCCGAGAAATGGTCATATATCCATACCTACACCAACAATATTGAAAACAAAACGAAAAACTTAATTATTAGGATCAGTAGAATTGGATCATGGAGGTTGTCAACTTGGGGAAACAGAAGCAAGTTCGGCTTATATACAAAACAAGGTTTAAAGCAAAACCCCTGCAAGTTCGGCTCAGGATATTGAAATCGAAACAGCCGAACCTACAGAAAAGTAGGTTCGGCGTAAAATAAACCAAAATTGAAAGCCGAGTTTTTTCTTGAAAATGGAACTACAATGTGTAAACTTACTTGAATCATTGTGAAATAACCTCCAATGTTTCTACTTATTAACCTAGACGCAATTCCAAGTTGCTCGAATAGGAAAGAAAGGGCCGCGGTTCCCCAAGAGTACTTGTGGCATCTTTTCAAATCCTTTAACAATTGAAGGTATTGAGCATTAACCTTGTTCCCACTGTTATCGGGAAATATAACACTTCCTAAAGTATGCAACAAATACGCGGTAGCAGTGCGCATAGCTGTGACCTCGTCCATAACCAACTCCCCCTTTGAAATTTTCTCATTTGTGTCTCCAAAACACTTTTTCAAAGCAGTGAACTTGATTTTCTTCAACTTCTTTGTGCTAGAATCCACATACTTCACCTCTTTAGTAGCGCAGGCAAACTCCAGTTCTATTTTGTCTTTTAGCCAACCAAGAGTTTCCTCAGCAAGTACATACAACTCATCCCAAGTAATTTCATAAACCGCTGAGTAAACATTTTTCCTATCCGTTCTAAGACCACTAATCTTCTGTGCATCATCTGGAGTGATTTCCATCTCGCCAAAGGGGATATGAAATGTGTAAGTCTCCGGAAAAAATCTCTCACAAAAGGCTGAGTTTGTAACTGCATCAAATTCCTCTTGTGCATAGAAAATAGCAGGCCATAAACCTAAGCCTTGTACTAAAGCCACCACCTCAGGAGCCTCTTTGAAAATATCCCAATGTGTGGCGCTTTGGTGTCTAAGTACGCGGACTGCATCCCTGTGATCCGGAGTCTCGTAAATTTTCTTCGCCCATGACTCCTTGTATCCAATCAACACCATCTTCAGGGTGATCATGGGTCAAACCATCCCTGCGAGGACGTATCACATTATCCGGATGAGAAATGTGCTTACCTGTCTCCCTTGATGTAACAACTTTCTCTTGTTCTTGTTCTAGTTCTTCTTATTCTTGACCTTCCTCACCAACATCTTCATCATTTTCATTCTCTTGTTCTACAGGCAAAGAGAAAGTTGTACCAATTCCCATTTTCCCTGCATGTAAGTTCTTTGTGCAACCACCTCGAGGTTTGGGAGTTTTTGAGTTAGAAGGAGTCACTTCCATTGTTCTCCTTTTGAGCTTCTCTTTGAATTTTCCCGGATGGGTGCTAACACAAATTACAAATCTTAATTAGTTTTCCAAATTAAATAAATATGATAACTCACGTATAAGTGGACAAGTTTACAGGAAGCTTTTGGCCATACACAGTGTAAAGTTCGGCACATTCAATATTTATGAACAGTAATAAACCCAACAGTAATAGATCGGTTATTAAATAATGGCATTCAAGTTCGGAAGATTATCATAAAAAAAATTGGTGCCGAACTCAATGGTTCGGCTCATAGGATATTCAAGTCTTAAGCCGAACTGTTCTTCGTCTGTGTAAAAAAAAAAAAGTTCGGCTGTGACATTTCAGCCGAACACTACCCTGAAACTAACAAAAAACGAGACGAATCATCCATTACATGTCATAAATCAACGAAATGCGCAAAAATAAACAATGGGTTTGTGGGAAATACCTTTCTATGTGCAATCTTAAAGAATCAGCCTTTATTTCTCCCTCTCCAACACCAATCGATCCACTATCCACTTCATCTCCATCTTTTCCAAAAACCCTACATTGACATGCTACAGAAGCAACACCAGGATTCGGCACTGTATTTCTAGGGCATCGCTTAACACGAGGTGACATGTATGTGTTTAACAGAGAAGTTAATCGAACAAATTTTCAAAAAAATTCAGAAATTTTTGAGAAGAAGATGAGAAGAAGAGGGAGAGAGAAAGGTTTTTGGTTTTTAAAACTTTAAATAATTTTTTTTTGTTTAAGTAACCGTTTTAGTATTAATGAGTGAGTTAATTAGTGGATAACGGTTAATTAGTGGAAGGATAGTTAATTAGGGAATGTGTTAATTAGTGGGAAAGTTTTAGGATTAGAATTTAATTAAGTGGAAGGGTAGTAATGTAATTTGAACTATATGAGGGTATTACAGTAACTTTAGCATCACTAGGACACCTCTTAGCAGTTTGAATTGGATGGCATCATAAGTCTGTATGCCCCAAAATTATCCTGTATGCCCCAAATTAGGATTCTTTATTATCTCTTGGGACTGGCCATGAGACATACATTTTGTTTCTATTTTACTAAACAATATATTTCGGGACTGAATGGCTTGACGCCTTGGTGACATATTCTGCAATTCTGAGGCTTTCAAATTTTAATTTCATTGACCACATTGTTCGGTCACTTCACCTGTTTATTTTCTTCGAGTAAAGTGTCTTCCAGTATCATAATTTGGCCATAATTCTACCTCAATCACGAGTTGTTCTCTAATTAGCTCAGCTGCTAAGAAATTAATCAAACTTCGAAAAATAAGTATGTTGCAGTGGGGATACTTAGAGTCTTGCAATCTCGCTAAGTACAAAATCTTAATTAGATTGGAAACACATTTTTTTTTTCCTTTTGATGATTTATGCATAGTGGTGCTAATTCATAACTTCCTCAGCTGAAACTAGGACATGTACATGGTCATGAGATTCTAGAAGCCCTTTGAATAGTTAAATCGTATCTTCCAGCGACATAGGAGCTGCACCCAACTGTCCATCTCACTATGTCACGCCTACTCCTGGCCCTAGCATCCAGTGGCCCATTACGAATTCGGGATTTAAAATAATCACGAGTTCTTAAAAAAGGACTTAGACTTCGTAATGCACTTCTAAGTTGGGGTGAGCAAAAACACCCGCATCCAAGGTTTTTATACAAATCAATCCGCATTTTAGTGGGTAGACATCTAATCCATTTCTCGACCGGCGATTCCCAACAAGTCTTTCTACATTTGAAGAGCCAAACTATAAGAAAACCTTTTATGGATAACCAATCCATTTTCCAATATAGTTGGGAGACTTTACCCAAGAAATGAGTACATCAAATGGAAAGACCGGAACATGGGAATAGATCTGAGACCAATACGGATTGGGTGTGGGTGATATATCACCCATTGGATATTCAATCCAGAAAATAAAATTAATGTTACACTAAAATATGAAGAATAAGCTAGAACGTGAGCAAGGTACTTACATTTAGAAGCCAGAAAAATAACCGGGATTAGAATGAGAGAAAAGCACAAAGTTGGGTGTCTTTTTCTGACGATGTTTATCATACACAGTATTAATATTAGTTTTAGGTAATGATGTATTGAAATTCGTCGCTCCATCTGCATCCACCCAGTTCATTCGTCCACCCGTGTATATTCTACTTATTGGGTAATGGACTGAACATGCGTTCATTTCTGATATCCGTCATTTTAATGGATTGGACACTGGGTGATACCCATTCCTTCGTGGAGTATTTTATATAGGTGAGACGGCCGAAAAGGACCAAAACTCTCCAGTTTCATAGAACCATTCAACTCCTCAATGAGCTAAGTAAAAGAAAGGCACTCGAGATTCTTGAAATTCTACAATTGATTCCCATCAAACTCATTCTGAGATCAAGTATAAACCATATCCCACGGTCATAAAGTGAGTGTAAATGCAAAATTCATGTAGCTAGTAATGGTTCTCAACAGAAAAGCATCGTTTTTGTTTTTATTCGAAATTTATTGTATTGATATTAAGAAGAAATTACAACTGTCTCTCCAGATATCCATCCCTGAATGCCAGGTGGGAAATTATGAGAGTACTAGAAATCATCCATCAACTGTATTGCCTTTTTGACAATTTTATCTGCTATTCCACTGGAATTTCTCTTAACAGATAAACATTTTCAATGACTAATCCTACTTAAGAGAAATCTAATGTCTAAAACTGGTGACTGGTTTTTCCAGTGAACATAAAAAGTACACTCATTCATTGACTTAACTAAAGACTCATTATCAAATTCAAAGATGATGTTGTCTTGACTGTTTATTGTTGCCCAAATTGTAGCAGCTTTCATTGCTCTACACTCCAATTCTTCAATTTCAATCCCGTCCATCATTTCTTAATTGTAATAGCTCCCTTGGACTCCAAAGCAGATACATGCACAGTCTCTCACAATTAGACCAGTACCACCTTGTAAAGTTTCCTTAATAAAAGAAGCATCAAGATTGATCTTTTGAAAACCATTTTCAGGTGGTTTTCATCCCAAAACCCGCAACGCATCAGCCACAGTTACAGTATTGGCATGATTAAAATTTGTAAACTTGTGTATGTCATCTAAGGTTAGAAATCTATTTGGATTACAGTTCTGGAAAACCTTAGAGCATTTGTCCCTTCAGGAGAACCAAATGGAAGACATTAAGAGTTTATTTAGTTCCCTTCTAGAAATTCCTGAGCCAAATGTCAAATTGTTACTAGTTGTAAATCAAGAAATCACCCAGCTCCTAAAGTAACCATGTTGAGCAATAATATTTCCAACATTAACATTTAGAGCTAACCAAATGGACTTGGCATAAGCACAATTAATGAAGAGATGATCAACAGATTTCAAAGGATGATTACATAGACTACAATGCACATCAATTTCATTAGAAAGTTTATCCCTAGTTGGAACTATATCCTTTATACATTTCCAAACTAGAAATTTCACTTCATGAGGTAAATGGATTTTCCATAAAACCTTCCAAACCTGTGTAGGAACTTAGTGAACACCTGCAATATTATTAGGCCTTCTTTTCAGCACATTGTAAACACTTTTAACAAAAAAAATACCTCTTCTATCAGGTAGCCATATCACAGTATCATTACCAATAGCAGGGACATTCATATCTAGGATTTTCTTAGCTGAAACAGGCTCAAATAAATAATGTATGAGATGCACATTCCAATTTCTAGTATCATTATAGAATAAATCAGAGACATGAGTGTAAGCCACAGTATGAACTAGCCCTTCACCAGGTATAGGAGGATTATCTAATTCTATGACCAATTTATGAAGCCAAATACAGACTTTAGTACCACATCTGATGCTCCAGAAATTCTTATTCTTAATAATTTCTATGCACCTATAGATTCCTCTCCAGATAAAAGAAAAGTTATCATTGAGTTTTTGTAGATGCGGAATACTACAGTTACTGAAATATCTAGCTATTAAAATATGGACCCATAACTCATCCTGATCATTAATAATTTTCCATACCAGTTTGCAAATGAGAGCAACATTAAAAGATTCCAAGTCTATGAAACCCAAACCTACCATGTTATTAGCATTGTTTATGTTATCCCAAGAAAGAAATTTAATCCCTTTACCAGTTTTATGTCCCCACTAAAAGTTTCTCCGCGAAGAATCAAGTTTATGAAGCAAAGTAGTTGGAATTTTGAAACATCCCATCTGATAAGTAGGTAAAGAATTCAAAACAGGTTTTATAAGAGTGGACCTACCAGCTTGATAAAGAGTTGTTCCTATAAAATTTCTTAACCTTGCTTCAAAAGATTGAACAATGGGGTCAAAATATTTTACCTTAGAGTGCCCTAGTAAAAGTGGAACACCAGGATACTTTTCAGCATCAGTTATAAGATTCATGTTAAATGCAGAAGCAAGTTCATAGCAAGTGCTAAGACTAAGATTTTTACTAAAGTAAACACAAGATTTATCAAAATTGAGCATTTGTCCTAAGATACTACCAAAATTCTGTATAATCTGCAAGAAATTATCGACATGTTTCATATCAGCTTGTCCAAAAATCAAAATGTCATCTGGACAAAGCAAATGAGAAATAAGAGGGGCTTTCCTAGAAACTTTAACACCAACAATAGATTTATTCATTTCAGCAGCAAGCAAAGATCTTGAGAGATATTCCATAGCTAGAATAAACAGATAAGGAGATAATGGATCCCCTTGTCTGATTCCTCTAGTTGGTTCATACTGATTGCAAGGGGAACCATTAAGAAGATTGTTAATACTAGTAGTCGAAACACATTGCATGATTAATTTGCAAAATTCAGGACAGAAACCAAAATATTCCAGGACTTTAATGAGAAAATTCCATTCTAACCTGTCGAAAGCTTTTGACAGGTCCAATTTTATGGCCATAGTGCCACTGACACCTTCCTTATGCTTCATAGAATGTATCATTTCATGAGTAATTATAATATTGTCAAATTAACTTCTTGAGAAGAGGTTTAATCCTGTTAGCCAAAAAAAATTGAAATAATCTTAAGCATTATATAGACCAATTGGTCTAAATTCAGATGGCACTTTAAGACTCATGCATTTCGAAATAAGAGATACTTAGATAAGTTCTATTAAGGCATCGTTGATATCTGGTACCGGCCGTATCAGAATGTACGTCTTCACCAACCACTGGAGTATACATATGTATTCAAGATGGGTTGGCTAGGTAGGAAAGCAGAAACCGACAAAAACTGAACAAATTAACAAAGGCCAACTAATAAATGACATCTAACAATTAAATGAAAAACATCTGGTCCAGATGATTAACGCAGGAAAATAAACCGCGCCATGTTCATCAACCACTTTCTCAAGTTTGGTCGGTCTTAATGTGTTCTGGGCCGTCACCTGCCCTGAAATCTTCCGTCAAATATTGAAAAACTTGAGGGGGTATTTCGTGGCGCTGATACTCTTTTTGTTCCCCGCACTTGTCAAGAAAATCAGCAGCTCTATTCTCTCTCTTATAAATAATACTGACCAACTCACCAAAAATATTATAGCAAGGAGTAGCACCCAACGTTACAATCTCCTTCAAAACTTTCACCACGTGAGAACGCTCTTCCCCAGTACAATTCTTAACGCAACAAGTAGTGCAAAATGTATCAATATCTTGGTGAGGAGTGAGACCATCACGGTTATTGAAACATCCTTCCTTAAATGATTCAACGCAAGTCGAAACATCGGTGGCAATCCGGCCATTGTTACATGCCACATAAAACTTTTTGATACCATATTTTTTGACTAACCTAAGAGCTGCTTCTATGCCCTCTAAGGTATGAAATATTCTGATACAGCTCCAAAATTTGGAGAGCCAACTTAGCGCCACAACTGGAGCACTACCAGGCTGATCATTACCAACAACTACTCCATACCCTCCCTTAGATAAATGCCTTCTATAATAACCATCTACAAGGACAAAGTAGAATTGATTTTCATCAATTTTAAGCTTCGAAAGGTTCATTTTCATCGAAATTATAAATGAGACTTTGAGTGAGCTGATCAAATTGAGAGCTAGAATCTGCAGGTATCTGAGGCTCTGCATTAGAGTTTTCATCAGGATAATCTTCCAATACCCATCCAAAGGATTCAGAGCAGCTTTCATCAGAATCTCCGCCTGCACAGGATTCACAGCTGCTTTCATCAGAACAATTTTCGCTTGCACAGGATTTATCTTCGTCTCCATAGCTATCACCACACTTTTCATGCACGTTATTCGACGCGTGATTAGGTTTAGGGACAATGCACTTTTCATACACGCTATTCGACGCAGGATTAGGTTTAGGGACAGTGCACTTTTCATACACGTTATTCGACGCAGGATAAGGTTTAGGGACAGTGGAGAAAGAAGCAAGCTGCTGGTAGGGTTGGTGATACATATTGGAAGGATTGTAGGAGTTAAATATCGCACAAGTTATTAATTATGTGAAGAGAAGAATACAACACATGCGAGGAGCCTCACACACAGCAAATTGAGATGACACACCAGATGATGTCAGCAAATTCACGAGTAAAGTGTGAAGAACTGTGCGAAGAGGTACGTTGTGCGAAGATGAGCGATTGTATATGAGCGAATGCGTCGCATAGTGATCCCTAAAATAATGGGTTTCTTAGCTGTCATCCACTATGTAAAATCCTATATAAAGGAGAGAGTCGTTGTTTTTAAGATTATTCTAGGACAAGTCTTGTAAGAGAGATTGAAAGAGAGAGAAAGTGAGTTTAGGTTACAAGAAGTGTTGTTGTTTCCATCTATCTTGTAAGTAATCTGAATATTCAATCAATAAAATAACTATTCATGATGATTACATAGATAGACAACCAGATTAAGTGGAATGTAGTTGTAAGAAAACTTACAGCGAACAGATCCATTGGTAATTACGGTCACAGTCGAGCGAGAAAACATTATTGAAAAACAGAGGAAATTTGAAGGATGGGCGATTGACAAGGCATTGATAGATACAGGAAGTGCAGTTGATATATTATTTTACCGCACATTCAAAGCAATGGGATACAAAGATGAAGAAATGATACCCATACCATATAACATTCATGGATTCAATAGAACAATTACAAAACCAAAGGGAGAAATCGTGATGCGAATATTACTGGGAGAGGTTGAAACAAAGATAACACTGTGTGTGCTTGGCATTGAGTCACCATACAACATGTTATTGGGACGACCATGGGTACATGGATTAAAGGCAGTAGCGTCAACGTTACATCAATGTATCAGATTTCCAATTCCAAGCGATATAGGTGAAATCAGAGGAGACATTAAGGTTGCGAATACTTGTAATCAAATAGATGTGAGAAATTATGAAGAACGAGCAAAGAAATGAAAGGACAGATGGAGAAAATCAAAAGAACAGATAAAAGAAGAGGAGTTTCGAATATACATGATAAGAGCGAAAGAAGGAAAAGGAATACCAGGTGAAGAACCACCTGAGGAAGGCGAGAAAATTAAAGAAATTAAGGAACCAACACCTATGGGCGAGCCAAAGGCGAATATTACTGCAGCAGAACCAACAAAAGATAAAAATATAGGAACTGACGAAGAACCAAAAATATTAAGAATTGGAACAAAAATGGATAAAGAAGAAGAAGAAAAAACAATAAACATTCTGCGAGAATATAATGATATTTTCGCGTGGAGTATGGAAGAAATGCCAGGAATAGATCCGTCTGTCGCATGTCATAAATTAGACATTAAGAAGAATATAAAACCATTCAAGCAAAGAATAAGGAAAATTGCAACTGATTATCATCCTAAAATCGAAGAAGAACTACAAAAAATGTTGGATGCAGGAATTATAAGGGAGGCAAAATATCCAGAATGGATAGTAAATATGGTCGTCGTACCTAAAAAGAACAATGAAATTAGGATTTGTATAGATTTTACAGATCTAAATAAGGTGTGCCTTAAAGACAGCTTCCCTCTACCCGACATACCTCGAATGGTGGAATCCGCATCAGGAAATGATAGAGTCACGATGTTAGATGGGTACAAAGGCTATAATAAGATTCCATTAGCAGAAGAAGATCAAGAACACACTGCTTTCTTCGCACCAAGAGGATTATATTGTTACACGAAAATTTCATTTGGATTGAAGAATGCCGGTGCGACTTATCAAAGAATGGTACAGAAAGTATTTGAAAAATGGATACATAAAACATTGGAAGTTTATGTTGATGATATGCTGATTAAAAGCAAAGAGGCAAAAGATCATGTTGATGATCTACGAGAAATTTTTGAACAGATGCGAAAATTCAATAGTAAAGTAAATCTATAAAAATGTATAATTGGTGTATCATCAGGAAAATTCTTAGGATATATTATATCCAAAGAGGGGATACAAGTTGGTCTGGAAAAGGTACAAGAGATTAGAAATATTCCACCACCTGCGGAAGATAAAGATGTTCAAAAGTTAAATGGACTGATTGCATCATTGGGAAGATTATTGCAAGATCTTCAGACAAATGTAAACACTTTTTCAATATACTAAAGAAGGGAACCAAATTTGAATGGACAATGGAGTGCGATAAAGCATTGCAAAGCATAAAAGATTATTTGGTGAACCTATCTATTATGAAAAAGGCGAAGCAAGGAGAAGAATTGTTATTGTACCTAGCATCAACATCTCATGTACTAAGTGCAGTATTATTACGATAAAAGGAAGGTGTGGAGAAACCGATATATTACATAAGCAAAACATATAACAGCGCAGAGAAAAATTATTCAAAAATCGAAAATATGATTCTTTCCCTGGTATATGCATCATTCAAGCTTCGCATTTATTTTCAAGCCCACGAAATTAAAGTATTAACAAGGGTACCAATTGAAAACGCAATGAAGAATTCGAAGAGATCCGGAAGAATAGAAAGGTGGAATGCACAGTTAGGAAATTATGAGATCGGTTATGAAATTTTTTCTTCACCAAAGTCTCAAGTTATCGCAGAGTTTCTCGCAGAATTTCCAATACAAGAAGATGAATATGTAGAAGAAATTATGGAGGTGGATGACGAACATGGATATCCTAATGATTTATTAACTGAGCGAAACCCAAATAGATGGGATATTTTGGTGGATGGATCCTCTAATAGAGAAGGCAATGTGATTGGTATTGTATTCATTTCACAAACAGGAGCGAGAATGGCTTACTCTTTCAGATTGGACTTCGCATCAACAAATAATGAAACTGAATATGAAGCAGTCGTTCACGCACTAAGATTAGCAATTAAAATGAAGATTGAGGATGCGCGAATAACTAGTGATTCTCAGCTAGTAATTCGTCAGATAGAAGGCACATATAGTAGTAATGAACCATTTTTGCAAAAATATAGGAGATTGGTTATGGATTTAGCAAAGCAAATTCCAAAGATATGCTGGAGACATATAGGGAGAAAAGATAATAGACTTGCATATGCATTGGCGTTCATACCATCAATGTTAGTAGATCCGGTCGCAAGGGATATAAAAATACAAACACTATTATTACCATATATAGAAAAGGGTGAAGTGCAAGTAGATGTGATGATTATAGATGATACACAAGAAGAACATGTGATAGAAGTAGACTGAAGAACAGAGATACACTCTTATTTAGAGAAGGGTGAATTGCCGAAGAAAAGGTTAGAAGCACACAAACTAAAGAGTCGTGCGACAAATTATGAATTAAGGGATGGCGTTCTTTATAGAAGGTCATTCCTTGGACCTTCACTTAGATGTCTTACGCGAAAAGAAGGAATCAAAATTCTAAAGGCACTACACTATGGCGATGCTGAAAATCATAGTGGAGGACGATCACTCGGATATAGAGTAAAAATACAGGGCTATTATTGGCCATATATGCATGAAGATGTGAAACAAGTTTCGAGAATATGCGAAGAATGTCAACGTCATGGAAAGAAAATACATGCACCTGGGGCTATGCTTAATACATCAACAAATGTGTGGCCCTTTGGAAAATGGGGATAGATATTGTTGGACCATTTATACTAGGGACGGGACAAATAAGATTCTTAATTGTCGCAACTGACTATTTCACTAAATGGGCAGAAGTAAAAGCAGTTCAACACATTCGCGATAAAGACATCTTCACATTCATTTTTGAAAATATTATATGCAGATTTGGAATTCCTGCACAATTGGTGTCTGATAATCGGAAGCAGTTTGAAGGCGAGAATATAACAATGCTGCTCAATGCGTTCAAAATTCAAAGTGGCAAATCTACTCCTTTGTATCCTCAAAGTAATGGACAAGTAGAAGCTACAAACAAAAAAATCGCAGACAACCTGAAGAAAAAGTTAGAAGGGCACAACAAAGGATGGTGCGAACAAGTACATAATGTAGTATGGGCTTACAGAACCACAAGGAGAGAAGCAATAGGAATGTCGCCTTTCTGCCTAAAATATGGAGTAGAGGCAGTGCTACCAACAGAAGTGATAATTCCTACTACAAAAAGAGAAGCTTGGGAAAAGAATTTAAGTACGGACTTTATTTTAACAAATTTGGATGATTTGGAGGAAGTAAGAGAAATCACTTTGCAGCATATGGAAAATTATCAAAAAAGACTAGCTCGAGAATACAATAAGCGGATTAAAATAAGAGAGTTCCAACCAGGCGAATTAGTGCTACGCGAAATTCCAGTGTATCAAAGAGGAAAAGATGGAAAGTTGGAGAAAAGCTGTGATGGACCTTATATAAGTCGGAGAGGGAGCCTATGAATTAATGGATCCTGAAGGAAGAAATACATGTCGTAAGTTGGATCGCCCTTGGAATAGACAGTTCTTGAAAAAATATTATCCATAGTTACTTGCGAATCAACTCGCATGGACAAACAGTTGAAATTCTAAAAGATCATATTTTTGAACAGATATGTAGTGCGAATATTTCGCTAAAAAGTTAATAAAAGAAAAATAAGACCTTGGTAAAAGGATACAGAAAGTGATATTTATTATCAGATTGGATATGAATCCAAATATGGCGAATAGTAAGACCTAACGCACGTCATAATTGGAAAGACCTAGAAGGCATGACTCAAGGGAAGGCTACACCGACCCCGGAACTTGAGTTGTGGAGATTTGGGGTGATAATTAAAAGATGATGCCCATCCGGGAGAGATACCTTAAATTTTCAGTCTAAGATACTAATCTTAGATTGAGAGCCTAAGGTGAGAAAGGCTCTCCTAAGGAGTGCAGAAACTCGATCAGGGCGCTGAGGTACACGGTTGAGACAAGAGTGCCCGGGACGTCTGGAGCGTACCTTGCCACTCTTGACAAGTCCTGACTATGATGCACTCGGTCCGAAGATACCCCACTTAGGGTGCGATCTTGCAGCCAAAAACCCTATAGGTAGTGTATGCGAGATTGCGAAATCAACTGGTTGTTGAAAAACCGGATGGGAAGAGCCATAATCTTAACCAGATATAGGTAATCTTCCTTGAAGGGGCACCATAGGGGAAGATAAGGACGGCACCCTCCATTAGGGAGCTGAATTGTGTCAAAAGACGTAAATGTCATAAGGTGTTTACTCATGGGAATATTAAGACTTGTGATATTTATGCGACAAACCTGACGAGGAAATAATACAAAGGAAAAAGATAAGACGAGATCAATGGGTCGATGTACTAAAATACAAAGACCTCCTGCGATCTCGTCGCACAAAAAATGAGGCAAGATAAGACCTTAACATGGGAAGGCAAAATAAGACCTCCCAAGAAAATTAAACAAACTACAGATAAATTCGCACAATTGTTTCTTACAAGAAATATAATAAGAGGCAAGTATGGGAATTAAAACAACAATATATTATCTTCCTTGCAACAAACAAGACTAAAAATGCGAAGGATCAAAAAACATCAAAATAAAGAAAGGAAATCAAGAATGATCAAACAGTAACATCAGACTTTAGCACTGGACTCGGGATTCTCAATTCCGGTACCGGCATCATTAGTGGATTTCTCTTCTTCTTGCTGAATTTCTTCATCACCTGATCTTTTTCATCGTCGCTTAAAAAGTCAAAATCGCTATCTGGTTCAGGATATTCTTCATCTGCACCCACATTGCATATGGGGAGTTTTACTGCTGGAAGAGAATTTCTTAAAAGAATCCCGTCAATAACAGATTAGCATATTCTTTGCGAACTTTGGATAATTCAGAACTCAGTTGAGCAACAGCAGACTGGTGCGATTTTTCAGAATCTACAAAAAATGATAAATAGCCATAAATAGAAATAAAAATTAATATTATGCGAAAAAATGCTGAGAAATCATCATGAGGCGGTCAACCCTAGCTGACTACCTTGGAAGAATTTGGAAAAAGCAAGGGTATTGTCCTTTGTACTTTCCATAGCCTTATCAAATCCATCACCAACTGAACCACTGAGACTAGAGCGAATTTTCTTTTCTTCAGAAGAAAGTGATTTGTTCTTTTTCTTAAGAACGTCATAAGAATTCTTCAGTTGACTGTGTTGTTCTTGAAATTGATTCTTCTTCACAGAAAGATTTATATTATTCTGAATTAATTTCTCATTTCGGGAGCTCAAATCTTTAAGCGAAGTCTCATACTTCTCCTTCAGTATGCGAAGAATTCGCGTTTGATTTTCATTTATTTCATGAAGTATTGAATACTGCTGTGAAAACATTGCTTCTTTCTTTGAGAAAGATAGTTTTTCCTTAGAAAGGGTATGGTTCTCTTCTGATAACGTTTGATGAAGTAAGTCAGCGTCGCGTGACAACTTAGAAAAATAAGATATTTGATCGCTAAGAAAATCAATTTTTTGAGTAAGATGGTCATTCTCATGGGAAAGATGGTTAATCTGATCATGTGCATATGAATACTGATTGTTTAATTGATTTAGCTGAGACTGCAACTTTGCGTTATTCGCTTGGGTATCTTCAACAAGGAATTGAAATTCATATCTCTCATTCGTTCACTTCTGGTTTAAATCTTAACAAATGCACGAAGAAATTTACAAAAATGAACGCATGCGAAGAAATAAAGAATACGATAAGTGACTCAAAGATAAAAATAAGTACCTCTAAGTTTTTGATTTTCGCTGCGAAGATTTTCAGCCTCAAAATTTTAAATTTGAAGTTCCCCTCTCAATCTTTGTATTTCCTTTTCCAAAGAAATATTTTTCTGCGAAAGTTCCAATTGAGAACAGCTAGATTCAAAATGCTTTTCACCCAGCATCATACGACGATGATATTCCTAAAAAGAAAAAGATAAGGATTAGTACATGGAAATGTCACTAAAGAAGATAAAATTTCAGGTGCGAAGGATAATTACCAAAACATCTAGATCGACGTGGAAACCCGGGTCAATTTGAGAAAGGACCTCATCTCGTGAAGCTTTGTCAACAGGAAATTCACGAAGAAGCTGACTCAAGGAAGAACAGGAGCGAAGT
This sequence comes from Papaver somniferum, assembly GCF_003573695.1. Classification (NCBI taxonomy): domain Eukaryota; kingdom Viridiplantae; phylum Streptophyta; class Magnoliopsida; order Ranunculales; family Papaveraceae; genus Papaver; species Papaver somniferum. The sequence goes on from NC_039361.1 coordinate 2,493,751, forward strand.
TTGGAAGGATCATCGGTCAAAGATTGGGAAGAGTTGATAACATCGGCAGAGTTTGAGTAGTCAGTTTTACACTATCCAAAGCCTTTCTATTCAAAGGAAAAGAATCCAGTAAGGAAAGAGAAGGAGGAGTAGTAGAAACTGTTGGGATGGTAGATTTATTTTGAGGGAGGTTCGGATGAGAACTAGAACTAATGGGTAAAGGAAAAATTTGACTTGCATGCGATGGATTCGCAGAGGCAACATGAGGAGTACTTTTCAGGGTTTGGCTAAGAGAAAACTCTTTACCCGCAGGAGAATCTTTAAAAAGTTCTTCGAATGTAACATAAGCATTCTCATCCATAGGAGGATTTGTTGGAGAAGGAGTAGCAGGAACATTCTTCTCAGAACCATGGGGAGATGTATGGGTAATGGAAACATCTTTTTCAAGAGTTTGACTTATTGTTGGAGTGATAGGAGGATTAGCGTGCGAAGGTAGAGCTATGGATACAAGAACAACATCTACAGCGCTAAAATCTAAAATATAAAGATTTGAAGAGAGAGGTACGGGTTTGCGAGACTTTTTAACTTTCTGTTTCTTACCATCAACTATCTCAGCATCAGAAGCCTGCGAAAATAACGAAGATAAGAAATAGAGGCAACAATATTGTTTAAAGACAGCTGGGTATTTCTTACTTCTTTATTGTGCGAAGTCTTCCTCTTCTGAGATTCCTTGTTTTGAGGTTCATTATCGATACTTGGTTTTTTCTTTTGCGATTCTTTATTTTCACTTGAAGAAGAGTTGGGTCTTTGCATAATTCGAACAGCACTAACGGAAGAGCTTTTTCTGCGAAAGTATGGGAATTAGACCATATAATAATAATAATAAGTAATGGTTAAAATCGATAGTCGTCATGAAGAAAAGAAACGAACCTTGATTCAGAATTCATGGCAGAGTAGTAGCAGAAGAAATCAATACAACAATAGAAATAGGAGGTAGCAGACGAAGATGGATAGCAACAAGAGAGAGAAGATGAATGATGAAGAAAGAATAATCTTATGGACAAAACCCTTACACTAGTGGAAAACAGAAGTTCCACGACCGTCAGGACAAGTCATATATAAAAGTTAAACGACCCGTTTCTAACGGTCTCTAAATGGGTCGCTGATAAAGCGTTTTTTTATTGCGTGACCCTAAACCATGGGTCTCTGAACAGAGACCCCTTCTAATCGTCATTAGGTGTTGACCCATTAAACTGGTCGTAGATTTGAATTATAATATAAAAAAATACAGATTCAGATCAGCTGAAATGCCTGAATGGTTGAATCTGAATTAATCTTACTGCCATTCAAGTCAAATTTCAGTCAAGTGAAGTCAAACTACAGTCAAGTCAGATTAAAGTCAAGTTAAGTCAAACTGAAATTCAAATGCAACCTTAAATTTAACTGAAATTCAAATTTAACTGAAATTTATAATCAAACTGAGAATTTTAACATTCATTCATTTTATCCATTGAGTGTAAAATTACAGAAAAAAGGATGAAATACTGAGTTCAGAGAATACATGTCCAAAATACCTAGTAAATTCTAACAACAACCTGTGATTCAATCATGAAGAACTAAGTAAGTAAGATACAATTAGATTATATCCCAACACATTCTTTAGATACGAATTGAATGTGTACAGCAAAAAAAATCCCCATACTTGACTAAATCCTAGTATGATCTGCAAGCTTGCAGCTACAATCAGGACTCCTTGAGTTTTCATCATATTGTGTAAAAATCTCTACAAGTAGAGAATACATGTGTATAAAACTAGCTGAATCGTTAAAGTTAAGAAACATAAATGGAAAAAGGTGGAGAGATAATCAAAGTTTGTCTGCAGAACTTACTTCATGAGGTTCATTGATTCGTTGTAGAGATGAGTCTCCGATAATGCAGAGGATAGGTACAATATCAGCAGAAGAACCATCAATGACTGCCGGTAACCTGGTTCCAAACAAAACTTACAGAAATGTGTTTATGCCAGATACAAATAGTGGTGTTTGTATCACTCGTATCTTGACACACTGAGTGGAGCCTACGGAGATGAAAATCTTCCATTAAAACCAAAATCCAAATAAACATCAAAATTGAACATATCAATACACAAGAAAGGTATTATTGATTCTTACAAAGGTACCACCAAGCTTGACAAGCATCCAATGCTTAAGCGCATTGAGCCTCTTCAAATGCTTCTTTAACCCTCTTGCCTGTTACCACACCAAAATTAGTAGACATATATTAATGTCAAACTCAGGGAATCCAAAGATACAGTCCTGTAATTTCATAAATATTCTATCCCTGGAAAGGAAACTCAAAACAACAATATGAGCATATCTCATAAGACATTGTCGCGGAACTTGTCCAAGGAGACTACATCAACTCAAGGTAATTTTGGAGATTCATCAATTACAAAACAAGAAACCAGACCCAAGGATCAAAATACCACTGAAAGTTGTTGAGTTCACCGCTATGAAAGAAGTAAAGTATACGTACCTAGAAAGCTACACATTACAGTGTCACTCTCTAGAGCGACTTTAGCTGTACTCATGCCCCCACCGTACCTGCATCGAAAATCAGTAGAGAGTTAGAGTCACTATACATGAACATTGGAAGATCCAATTTTCATTAATGCATAACAAACTACGAATACACTCGTAGAAAAAGCGGTATGTTAAACAGAACTACACAGTATAACCTAATATGACCTAGCTAAACTTCCTGCTACTGAATATTGAGAAAAGCTACTCAAAATTTGAAAGTTAGGTTGAAAGTATCTTAGTTTCCCCTGTATTTTCTAGCTAAATCATCATTCTAAATCATGGGACAAGAAGTGTTCTGTACATTCTGCTATACTTGAATAACATCAAATGTCAGAAAGCTAATGTTTAGTTGGTAAAGAAAAGAAGAGGATCATCTTGAAACAAACTGATACATGATGGACTCTTTATTAATGAAAACTGATACATCATGGGACAAGAAGTGTTCTATATTGATGAAAATAGCGCATATTGCCTGTAAAGCGCGTGTAATCATTGATCTAATACCACCAAAGGAACCTTAAAAGGGAACATTACTGCCATTATTTCTACTTACAACATACTCAACACTCATAATAGGTCCTGAAACGAATCCTAATAGTCATACTACTACACCACCTGATTTTTTAATATCTGTAATCATTATCACAGAAAATTTCGAGCAGGCTTTTACAAACCATCAATTTAGATTACTAAAAACTTCAATCTAATATCATTAAACTACTATACTAAAAAAAATCAATTCATGACAAGTTATGCGCAAGTCTAACTCTACAACTCAATAACCAGGATAAAAAGCAATGCACAGTCAATCTTAATTGTACAATTTCAGTAAAAAAATCACAGTATTAATAAAAAATAAACAGCGAATTCAGCATAAAATTGGTTGTTATGCTACAATATACAAACTAACAATAACCAGTACAGCATTCAAAGTAGCCAATCAACTCCTGCGTAAAAAAAACTTTCTATATTAGACTCTATCAGCAACAATACCATCACCAAGAGGAGTAGGAACCATTCTTACAGTAACAGAACAACATTTCCCATTTACCTTACAAAGAACAACATGTGGTTTAGCAATCTTAATACCCCAATAACTTCTTTGAACAGGTAGAACATATAACTTACCAAGAATAATCCCACCACGAATAACATCAATAACCAGCCACCCTGATGAAAACTGACAAGAATAGTGAAAACCTTAACCAAATACACAAACAGAAACATAATAACGTAACAAAATAAATTCCTGATACTTACCAGAAAACCTTGCAGATCTAGAAATGCAGCAACATATCTAGTTTGATGCTTCAAGGGAGATTAAGTTTTCTCAAACTCCTCCTGTTAATATCCATAAATATTATTACACTGAGATTTGATTACCAAAAAATCTAAATAAAAAAACATCACATTGTGCTATTACTAGATAATTTTACTTAGGTTTGTTCAGTTAACATTCCATAAGAATATTTCCTCAACCTTTTCTTCGGATTTCAGAGACACCGAGTCATGATCTATGAAAATTTGAAAGAGGGAAACAAAAATTATAAATGAATTCATTATTAACGAAATCAATGCAGTAGATATAGCTTTTGAAAAAACCCTAAAACCCAAATTGAAAAAACAAAAACAAAATCCCTATAATCTGAATTGAAAAACCAAAAACAGAACACAAATAGAACTCTAGATTATAGCAATAACCTCACGAACCATTGAAACGATGTAACGATTCAATAAATTTCAAGATTCAGAACCCTTGATATCTTCACAATGATTCAATTGAGTGTTAAATCAGAGAAACGAACCAGAGTTTTAAACCAATCTAATTCAATGATTGAAATCCTAGAATCTAAATCTTCTCGGATTGAAGATCAATAACTAGAAACTAAAAACCCTAACAAAAACATGAAAAGCTATATCTGTATAGATTGAAAATCGAAGAACATCTCAAGATTCTCAAACCCTAAAATGAACAAATTTAACGGCAATCATAGTTTATTTAGAAGTTGTTAGAGATTTCGACAAAACCCCTAAAATGAAAACAAAAAAACATGGATGCAATCGAAAATAAATTGAAATTAAATTGAGAAGGAGCACTGATGAAAAACTATTTCCAGTAGGTTTGAGATTTAATTAGCGGCATCTGGGGTTATTGATCAGAAGAAGAATCAAGAGACGGGATTTCCATGGTGCTGGTTCTTTAGGTAAGAGATGGAGACCGAGAGCAGAGGTGAATGAGGTGATAGGGAGATGATATGCGGTGAAAGAGAGAGGATATTTTCTTTAGTGGGGAGACGATAAAAACGAGAGAGAGAGAGGATTGTTATCATCCAACCATTCTTTTAAGTTAAGCAAATCATGACCACAGAAACTGCAGGGCCCAAAATCGATCACCAGATCTGAATCGGAGGTTGAGGGTCGTGGAATCGGTAGTTCCATGATGGCAAAACCGTAAATAAAATTTCTAATTCAGAGACCGCTTATTGGGCTTTCAGATTTTTTCCGTGTTTTTACCGAATCAGAGACCGCTACCTTTGGTCAACGTATCGGCTACGGTCAACGAGGGTCTTTGATGTGAGTCATAGAAACCCCATTTTCCACTAGTGTTAAATAGGTGGAAAGAAGTTACCGGTTGAAGACGGTTCAAGCTGGTAAAAAAGGAAGAAAATCGACAAGTGTAGAGAGGAGCTTGAAATCCGGATAACTTTCGACAAAATAAAATGGCAAAAGATAAGCATGTGCGATTTGAAAATGGAGAATTTCTCATATCGCTCATTTTGAAGAATCAAGCGAAATGAGAAGAGGCAAATGTAGGAGTTAGATATCGCACAAGTTATTAATTATGCGAAGAGAAGAATACAACATACGCGAGGAGCATCTCACACAACAAATTGAGATGACACACCAGATGATGTCAGCAAAGTCACGAGTAAAGTGTGAAGAACTGTGGAAGAGGTACGCTATGCGAAGATGAGCGATTGTATATGAGCGAATGTGTCGCATAGTGATCCCGAAAATAATGAGTTTTTTAGTTGTCATCCACTATGTAAAATCCTATATAAAGGAGAGAGTCGTTGTTTTTAAGATTATTCTAAGACAAGTCTTGTAAGAGAGATTGAAAGAGAGAGAAAGTAAGTTTAGGTTACAAGAAGTGTTGTTGTAGATTTCCATCTATCTTGTAAGTCATCTGAATATTCAATCAATAAAATAATTGTTCATGATGATTACATAGATAGACAACCAGATTAACTGGAATGCAGTTGTAAGAAATCTTACAACTGCAAGGATAAAATAATTGTTCATGATGATTACATAGATAGACAACCAGATTAAGTGGAATGCAGTTGTAAGAAATCTTACAACTACAAGGATAACGAAAGCCAGGAGCGTAGCTGGAACCATAATCGGACGCGTTGTAAAAGACGGGGGTTTGCTGAGGCATGTTGAAGGGATAATGAAAGGTAGGAGGGTAAAAGACGGGGGTTGGTTGAGGCTTGTTGGAGGGATAATAAAAGGGAGAACCATCATACCACCCATCATGATAATTAGAGGGATCATGATGCGCAGGAGTTTGCTGAAACATGTTGGACGGATAATAACTATACCACCCATGACCAGAGGGATTATGATAGGCAGGAGTTTGCTGAGACACGTCGGAGGGATTATGATGATAGGCTGGATTTTGCTGAGACATGTCGGAGGGATGATGGTGATTGTTGTTTCCTTCCGCCGCCATGACACTATTTTCAAGTTTTAACAAAACAAACTAATGCTGTAAAAATTCTCCCTGTAAAACCATATATATATATATAACCGGTGCACCTTCAATCTATTACGTACCAAAATTCCTGCACCGTGATTTCCGATCGACCCCTTTTCTTGTGCGTCAAGCATTTACTAAAATTTGCTGCGACCGCTAGTAAGGAAAGTTAAAGAGTATTGTTTATTAAGGAAAGAGGGCTGAAACTTATCCGACTATACATATATTCTCTAAGAGAATATTCACTATTTACCCCACTTGCATGCTATCATGACAATAACGTTGTTTCTGGTACACCGAGGAGAGGTGGATTATCATATGTTAACCTAATGATCCAGGATTCTTATCTCTATTCGGTCAAGTGGTTGTGGTTCAGAATTGTGCTTGACGAGGCACGCACGACAAAATCCATTAGGCAGTACTCCAAATTTTTACATGTAAATTCTCCATCACTTGGTTTTATTTATAACTTTATCAATGTAGCTTACAAGTTATAACTATGGAATTGGACATTGATTCAAAGCTTAGATAATAAAGCGGATTTGATATCCACAACAAACTCTGACTTGAAATTGGCAACAAGCCGTAAGAATTCACAAATTTCAGGAAATGAATTCATCCTGATATCAGCATAAGCTTCACCATTCCATTTATTGGATCCCAATTTCACTGCCAATTTCATAGCATCTTCTTTTGTTTCCTCAACAGTATCATAAGCAAAATCTATAATCCCCATCTCCACAGCTTTTTCCGCTGTAACTTTCATAGACTGAAGCAAAACATCTCTTCGTACCCTCGAAGACGGAATCTTTGATTTCAAAAAAGCCATGAAATAATCAGGAACGTTTAGCCCAATATTCAACTCACTCATATACAAAACCCCTTTGTATTTCCTCATCAATACATAATCATGGCTTAATGCAAGAAGGAATCCAGCTGCAACAGCATGACCTGAAACAACAGCCACAGTTGGCATTGGAAGCGAGAGCAGATCAGCAACGACGAATTTGAAACTATCTGAAATCCCACTAAGCCGATCATAAGACCCGGTGGCGGATCCAGCAGCTGCAGCGTATTTAAAATCAAAGCCGTTGGAGAAGAATTTGCCTTGTGCTGTTGTGACCAAAACTGAACCAGGTTTTGCGTTAGTGCGAACTTGTTTAAGTGCGTTTCGGATTGATTCTATTAACATCGGATTTAACCGGTGTTCGTCGTCACCAGTTGAAGTTAGAATGAAAATGTTCCCACTCTTCTCTAAACTGCACATTGTGTTGCTGGAGAAAAGAAGTGGAGAAGATGATCGCACTGGCTTTGTCAAGATATTCGGAGAAATTTATAACTGAAAAACACACAACTGCATGTGTGAATGTTTAGGTTAGGCAAAATTCGTAGCCGAATATTAGTAAATATCTGCATCAACCAAGATGTCTAACTAACTTCACATGTTGCTAGCTACTCGCCACATGCATAATCAACAGGTGGAGGAGAATTTAAAACAAATATAGCATACTTGCGTGAGGTCCAATTTTACAACCGATTTTAACCACTACATTTTATTTATTTTTAATTATTATTTATTTATTTGATCAGAAACCACTATATATTAGTGTTTACTATTTATGTAGAGAACCTTCCTATTTTTCGTGAATTTGTTTCTTTGGTTCAAAATGATTTTGATTATGATGAATAACAAAATAAAGAAGAGAGATTGAAGAATAAGAAAATGGAAAAGAAGACTGCTAATATGTTTCTATGTCATTACAAAGAGAAGCAAAAGAAGAAGGACATTGCAGCTGGTGAAAAGAAGTTGTATCATGGCAGTAATATGGGTGCCAACATTATAACATTTTTGATTGTTTTCGTGTTGGTGATGGCAATGGCTTGTGATCCGGTTGAAGCAGGTTTGTGTTACCCCGATTGTAAGGAAGCATGCAGTCTAACCAAAGCCGTTTGTTTTAGTTATTGTGTAGGGAATTGTCTTCAAGGTGATGGTGGTTATAATGCAAAAGCTTTCGCAACCACTTTTATACAAGATAAATAGGTTTCGATTATTTATTTATTTATTTTGAAATTGTATTTTGCCGGCCTCTGCTGTTTCAGATTCAGTTTTCGTTAATGTATATGCATGGATATTATATATAGAATTTTGATATGCAATTTTGGGCATGTGGAACGGCAAGAACCACCATGGATAAATTGTAAGCATTTGTTGAGTCTAATTTTTTCAGCAAGTCTATCTTTTAAGTCTAGGAATTTCTTATTTAAAATTAAAGCACACCCCATTATAAGATAAAAGAAAATTTGTATCTGTTGATGCTGATATGAGCTCTCCATGACTGATTTTCTTGAGTTGAGTCTCCATTTACTATATTCACCAAGTTTTGGCAGTCATTAATGATGCAGCAGTTGGTAAGATTCATCTTTTGCATCAATCTTAGAGCTTCGATTTCTGCTTCAGCTACAACTTCAATTATGCAAGATGCCAAATTACTTCCTGCTCTGCAGTTTCTTTCTTGTACATAATATATATCGCAAAACCCATAGTGAAATAGTGTCTAGAAAAGGGGCATCAAAGTAAATGAACCAATCAAAGCTTTTGTATTCTTTTCTTCGGTCTAGCTGTTGCGTTAGCTTTATGAGTAGAGTTAATTGATTCTTCTGGCATAATATTATCAAGGGAACTTTATTTAAATACTCCTCAAAATTCTCCCTTTAAAATATATCCTTATTCAATTTTTAAAAATATCCCTACCTTCTAAAAAGTGGAATCAACTAGCACAAGTCGCTTTCAGAAGTTGATGCAACTAGCACAGGTTGCTTCCATAAGTGGACACAAGTTTATACAAGTTGCTTCCAAAAAGTGGAAGCAATTTTCTCAAGTTTGACTTCAAAAAAGTTATTTTTTACCCCTCGGGGACATTTGTGCAAGGTCATTAAAAATGGAGGGTATTTATAACATTCCCACTATTTTATGAAAGACAACTTTGTTCCTAAATTTCCAAATAGACCAGATGATTAAAAAAATTTCATCACACCTATTCTTAAGAACATCATTATTCATCCAATTGTTAAACCAAAATGCAGTTTCATTGGGAATATTGGTATGCAAATTATAAATCAGTTGTGATGAAAAAGAATCCTGGATGATTTCTGTAAAAAGGCAGTTAACAAGAGATGCATTTTATCCTCAAGAGAATCGCTCGGAAAGAACATTTGTAAGCTTCAAGTCCATTGCCCATATCATAACTCTCTAACCAATGCTGCACTTTCTACTTGACTCGGGCGAGCACCCGCCTTCGGATCACATGAGATTCTTCGAGATTTCGAGCACCCCATCTAGTTCCTGTTGTAGATACCAAAATACGATTCGCCACGTGGACGAAGGAGAAGACGCGAGTTATTCATGGGGAATCCTATCGAAAGATCTTGTACCATTCCCCGGAATCCTCATCAGTGACTTGTCAAATCAAGTAAGGGTCGTCATTGTTGACTGACAGACAAAATGAGAAGTCGTGCTACATAGGATCTTAAGGCGAAATAACTCACTAGAAGAATCTAAACCGCAAAGGATCAATTGGAGTACCCGACAAGACACCAACCACGAAATAAAGATGGACGAAGTAAAGCTACTTGGTTAAAAAGATAACTTGCGAAGTAATTAAATCTGTCTATTCCTATCCATTGAAGCTTTCGGAATTTTTGTAGCTTTAAAAGCGATTCCTTTACTTTGAATAGACTGTGATTCATGGTCAAAGATCTTTAACCTTCCAACGAGTGTGCTTCGTGAGAGAGTTGAGAGATCATTTGCTTCTATGATTCCATGCTTCTTAGAATCGTATCTTGGTGGCAACTATCTGAGAATTTTGCACAGTATATCCTTTTCAGATATAGTCTTTCCGAGAGAGAAAGAGGCATTGATTATCTCAGAGAGTTTAAGATGGAACTCTTCAAAAGTTTCGTTGTCATCCATTCGATCGGACGTAAGAGTTTGAATTATAGCTTCTTTCTTGGAAGTGTTTCCTTCTAATACGATCTGAAGATTATTCCTAGCTTCTTTCGAAGTTTGACATGATGATACATGATGTTGTAGATCACGGCTTACAACATGTATTATAGCATTCAAACTATCTGAATTTTGCTTTGCATGCACCTTTCTTCGTTTGAAAAATTTCCTAAGCATTTAAACTCAGTTTCTGAATTTTGTATCTTTGGATGAATATAACTATCGACGACTAATATCCAAGTATTAAAGTCTCGTGATTGAAGAAAAGATCTCATAGAAGATTTCCACCATAAATAGTTTGTTCCGTCAAATCTTGGCGGTACGTTAATTGAAGTTGATTCATGAGAACTCGATTTCATTCTTATAGGTTGGATTGCACCAAACACAGATTGTTAGATCTTTTCGTGTTTTCCTGGTCTGATACCAATTGAAAAGGCGAGGGTACCCAAATATACCTCAAGTTAAAACTTTTCCTACTTATAAGTCCTTTCTCCAAAAGTGATTGTCTATGGACTGAGTTGATACAATGCAACTAATCGGTTCACACTTCGTGTGATCGTCTATGGATACGAGATCGAGACAATACAACAACGAAGTATGTTTACTTGATAAAAAAATGTTCGGACTTAACCAAACACAATGAGATTGCTTATCAGAATGATAGGAACTAACGTTTGTGTAATTTACTTTAATTATAAAAATTAGAGTGCACGTGTGTTGCACGTCGACAAACATAGTCTTTTTTGGGCACATTTTTCCCATTTTGGAAAACAGACATCAGTAATACACAGCTGAAAACAGACCACAGTAATACGCAGCTGAAAGAAAGAATAGAAGATAAAAACCCGCAAGATATCACTTCGTAATGACGAAATTAGCCGCATAAGAATTGCACCAAACCTACGTCCATCAGCCCCAATGAAAAGTCTTCAATTACATAGAAATGTATACTTATTACTTATGCTTTTTGGTAGATATTATCTGCAACCAAAAGATTTAAATATCCGTCTCTCATTGTTCAGTTGACTTTGTAACTTAAAAATGAAAGATAGAAACACCCATATCTCATTGATATTCTCATAGTTTTCCATCCAATATAGGAATCATAGGATAGGTAATAAGTAAATGTGAAAGAAACACAGTGGAAAACTATAAACAGGTAAAGCAGTACTTACACTACAGCTAAGCACCGATACAACTTTGTTGCCGGCTTTGAGGTTCTTCTATCTTCTCACCTAACAGTTTGTAGCTTTCATCTTGAGCAAAATATCATCTTTCCTTGGAGAAGCAATAGAAACTTCCACATGACTAATATCACAGATTCTTCAATTTTAGAATATAAAATTAAACATTTTGATGTTCCATCTGCAACGACATAAACCCAAAAGACAAAATGCCATGTACTGTGCCCCTGCAATCCACAACCAAATATTCATAGGATTAGAGGATTCACGCATAAAGAAAGAAATTTCAAAGCAATTGAGATATATATTTCAGATTATTAGTTATTTCAAGGGATGAACAGATTTGCGATAAAGGAAGCGCGTAAAGATGAACCTATTCCACCTTTGCTTTGTCAATAATTGTCAGAAAATGACCTCAAACATAGCCAGAAATCAATCTAAGATAAAAACCCATTCTTCAAGAACTACTGATAAACTACAAAACAACCTATGAATTTGAGACAGATAAACCTTTACAAATCTTAAGAACATAAACACCCAAAAAAAAAGCCCCTAAAACAGAAAAGTTAAGCGAACAAACCTGAGCAACGATTTCTTAAGCAACATCTGTAACAACTCCTTAAGAAACTTGTTTACATTTTTCTTTAATTTTAGACATTTAACCTACAAATCAAATGCAAATAACATTATTATCAGCAACAAAAGCCCTAAATTCTGCGGTAGTTACCAAATTTTGTATAGTAAACCAAAAACGTAAATACATAAGAGATATTTCAACAAAACTAACATAAAGTTCGAATTTAACATTCATAGGGTCATGTTGATTCAAGCTTCTCTTAATTGAAATTGGTAAACAATCAAATCGAATTCATTTATGGATTCTAACGATCTATAAGAAAAACTTACCTAACAGTAAATCCGCGCGATTACACGGTGAATCCGTCCATTTAATCTCTTGATTTGCTGCAGCCCTAAAAGAGTTCAGAAGAAACTCGGAGAGAAGAGGGAATTCAAAATAACCCCAACCATGAATATTCAATCGACCTACAGAAATTCTACTGGGTTATATTTTAATAGATCAATTTAATCATCATTTTGATCATTAATTGTTGGAACCGAGAATTTCAGTTTGGGGAATTTTGGCAGTTGGGAAGAGAGTCGAGGGAGATGAAAAAAAAAAGTGGTTTTTATTGGTACGGGGCAGTTTGGAGAACCTGCAGTGTAGATATATCTGACGGCATCCCTTGGAGATAGACATAATCCAACGATCTACACTAACAATACGTGAAGAATACGTGCGGGAGGCTAAAAAACGTGCGGGAGGCCAAAAATACGTGCGGGAGGTGAAAAATGGTTAACGGTTTTGATTTGAGGCTTGTTGGGAGATAAAACAATTATAATGCGGAAATATAAAATACGGAAAATGGGTCATTTGTCCAAATATTTTTAAATCACGGTTCAAATAGACGAGCAAAAAATAGTTTGGGTGAAATGGCAAAAAAAAAATAGTAAGTTTCATCCTAGCTTACATTTAAAAAATAGCAAGGATGAAACTGGATACATCTTGTGTAAATTAAAAATAAGAAAAACTATTTGAAAATGGGCACGATGAAACTGGTTACATCCTGCCTATTTTTACATTTTTGTCCATTTAAACAGTATCAAAATCTAACTGTCCATTTCACGCAGGAATTGTTGATTTTGGTCTTTTTAACCAATTTTGTGTATATAGTAAATGACATAGCAAGATTTTGTTAACGAGGCAACCGCAAATGCAGAAAAACCACCGGACCTTGTCTAGAATTGAATACTCTCAGGATTAAGCCGCTACACAAAATTAAACCAACTTCGTATAGTTGAGACCAAGCAACTAAACCTATAGTTCACCTAGTTCCGTTTGTATTCCCACGCCTCCAACTGATGAATATGTCGCGTACTTGGAACAATTCTTTTTGTTCGTATTCCAAACAGTAAAGGAACAACAAATCCGTTTGGTATCAACTCTATTCAACCAAGTGACGTGAGCCGGACAAAGGCTCTTCTGTTTATCTTAACATAAACTCCTTTTTCAGGTTCTTAGATCTATCTTATTCTCAACTACCAAAGGTAATTGTTAAGACTTTGCAATCAATACTTTTAATCACAAAGAATTGTATTGATGTCGATCTACACAACTAATCAATCCAATCTACCACAAGGATAAACCGATTATAGTTGGATCGTCTTATACCGAAAGAAGTATTGTGCACACCAAAGATTATGAACCCCAAATCAGAAATCTTCAATATCCTCTTTGTCTTCAAATATTCTTAGATCTTCAATAAACACCTGCACACAACAACTTGAATCTCTTGTGATATATCAATCACGTACAGAACGGAGTCTGTTATCAATGGATTATCACAAGATCGTCTTTAGCACAAACAACAGTCTAAAGAAACCTGTCGAAACTTCGATCTAGTTTGAGTGAATCTTATATCAGAAGAGAAAATTCTCAAGCATAAACAAACTAGGTGTAATCAAAGTTCAACCATCGTTAGTCAATCAAATCAATCGAAAACACAAGATAAACCGCAATTATCTAGTTTCCCACCAACGGTACTCGTAGAGCTTCTCAATCCCAAAGAAGACTTTAAACTGAGCGGGCGTAAGAGATTTCGCCTAATTAGGTTACTCTCCTCTCGGAATAGGCGGCTTCACCAGTAACAACACAACCGAGGAAGTTTGCTGTCACGAAGGATTAGTTTGCTAGAAATGCAAACTTCAAGTATTTATAGACAAGGAAGTTTGGACACCAAGGAATTTCCAAAACCGAAAATATTCTCAAAGATATTCAATATATTCCAAATTTGGTTTCCATAATTCCTGAAAATGCTCTGTCCAAAATAATGACCGAAAATGTCTTTGCAAAATCTCAACTAGTAAATTCACATTACTAATTCTCATTTTCCTAAAATAAAATTAACAACCTTAATTAAAAGATTCTTAACTTATCTATATTTCGATCCTGGGATTTTCTTCTTGTACCTATTAAGGAATAACTTTGAACAATAAAATATAAACATTATTGTACGTGTTCAAAGTATGTCGACATTCTTACTTTGTAAGTCCTCTTTCATACTTACAACCTTGGAACCGATTTACCACACTTCCAAACAAGTTTAGAATTGGTTCATCTTGACTTTCAAGAACTATGTGATTGATCAAGAACACTCAATCACAAATCATGGGTTTAACAGTTCTACCAAAACAAGTTTCGGTTCTACCTCCATGTGAGTACTGTGCATAGTCACGCTAGCTTTCCAAAATTCGGTTGACTAGGTACTAGGATCGGTTCCTCACATATATATGGTATTTAACTTATATGTGTTGCACATATCCATAGGATCGGTTCCCCTTTCTGCTAGAAACTTGCTGCACCTTATACAAGGATCGATTCCCCTTTGTGATGTGTTGCACCTATTCATATGAGTGGTTCCCCTTTACCCAGATTCGGTTCGAAAAATCACAAACTCGATCGTGCCATCTCAAGTGATTACTTAAGATCGGTTTCACTAATAAAAGTTATACCAATACATAAGTCAGGCCTTTGTGAATAGTTTTTCCAAGAACACAAACAAGTCGTGAGCGGTTATACTAAATCACACATATTGGACGTTCACAAGATATGCAATGAATAACAATCCCAATAACGCCTGACGATTTGCTTTTCGATTTATAAACAAGTTTATGAATTTACTTCCTTAAAACGCATGTAAAAACATTGTTTGCTAGGATGAAATCCTCACCTCATAACCATACATAATCACGGTAGCATTTAAAGGATTATATCGATGTCTTATCTAGAAAAATTTAATGGTTAAGAAATAAACTTCATATTTTATTCCTTAATACTATGTCTATCTAGAGTGTTCATGTTTCACAGTTTCGTTTTCAAGATGCACGACTTGAAAGATACGTTAGGGAATGAAACAGTTCAAGTCAAATATCACTAACCTCAAGTGGAAGGATGATGTTGTCGTTGTAGCTTCTTATTTCTTCACTTCTTCAAGTCTTCGCAATACTTGTGAATCATAATACTTTCAAGCTAACCTATACAAAGTTGACTGTAGTACATAATCAAGCGACTCTTAAAATGAGTTTTGATTCACTAAAATATGACAACCAAACTTGACATACCAACGCTTGTTGCGTTCAACCGAGCTATGCTCTAATAGTATGACACTGTAAGTAACTCTTTCCTTGATCATTATAAATGGTGGCAATTGTAGGGCGAGAAAGTAATTGAAATCAATGCCACTAAATGTTGGTTTATATGGAAAGAGAGGTGTAATAGAATTTTTGAAGAGAAATATACTTCTTCCTTAGACTTCCATTATAATTCAGAGACATCTTAATTACTGGAACTATAATGGGAAAAACATAGTTAAACCAACTGCCTGTCACCCTAATAATTTAAATCTTATTGTCTCATGGAAAGCTCCTGAAACTAAATATTTTAAGCTAAACTTTGATGCTTCTTGGGTCTCGGATACATTTCATGCTGGTTTTGGACTAATCCTAAGAGATGATGCAGGTAATGGGAGAACAGCAAAGGAAGGCGTTTTCTTTGCTTCAATTGCAGAAAAAGCAGAAGCTCTAGCTCTTCTACAAGAAGCTAGATGGGCCAGAGAGGAAAGTTTATCTTAATTCTGGTGCTACGAGATGATGCAGGTAATGGGAGAGCAGCAAAGGCAGGCGTTTTCATTGCTTCAATTGCAGAAAAAGCAGAAGCTCTAGCTCTTCTACAAGAAGCTAGATGGGCCAGAGAGGAAAGTTTATCTTAATTCTGGATGGAGGGAGACTGCGAAAGGATTATAGGATATAAGTTAGGGTGACTTTGATGGATTAGAGAAATCAGACATTGAAAGGATTATAGATATAAGGAAGGGTGACTTAGATGGATTAGAGGAATCAGACATTGGTTAAGGAAGCGGTGCAAATCTTAGAAGATTGCAATAACTTTTGGGGTTTCAAATTCATCCACAGATCTGGACATTGGTGAAGGAAGCGGTGCAACTCTTAGAAGACTGCAATAACTTTTGGGGTTTCAAATTCATCCACGGATCTTGCAACTCTGTGGCTGATAAGCTTGCGGCTCTATGGCAGATAAGCCTGCGGCGAAGGCAAAAAATCCTCCATTTTTAGCAATTGGAAGGAGGTGTTTCCGGCGTACCTTTTTTATTTTAGATAAATTAAGTAATCAAAAAGAAGGTAGTAGTACTGCCAATAGATTGTTGTACATCTCAGAATAGGGCATGTCCTAATCTGATAGCTTGACAACAATTTGTCTTTTGTTCTTGTTGTATCCTATTTTGGTTTGGTTAATATATTTCACTTATTCTCAAAAATAAATAAATTAAAGTACCCTTTATTCATACTCATTCAATTGGAAGTTTTGATCCAACTAAAAAAAATTATGCTTCGCAATTCCATAATCCAATTTTCAATTTTGAATTGACCCTTGGATACAAATCACGAGAATGTATATTCTTCCTCGAATCTTTCATTAAGAGGAAAACTTAAGCTAACCTTAATAAGAATCTAACATTTACATTAAATTAGTTCTATATTTCTATGTTTCGTAGGAATGAAATTAGTGTTCAGAACATAAGAAATTTAACTAAAACCATTTGAAAGCAGACTTCAACTAAAACAGAGGCAAGCTGGGAGGGAAGCGTATATGCATCCACTGCTTCTCGTAAGATGCCAGATGCTCCCATCCTATCTCTTCCAGCAACGATATCTTCATGTCATACAGCTGCTTCTTTGGAGGACTATCATCATTTTGAATCACTTCACTAACCACCTGCTCCGATTAAAAAGAAAGAAAGAAAATATTCATAACTTTGTTTTGAATAGAAAATGGCAAGATGCAAGTGAAAAACAAAAAACAAAAAAAACAGGTCACAATAATAATCTTATAATATGGAAGAATCGTTTACCTTCAAAGCTGTCCCAAGCCTTCCGAGGCGTCTTTCATGCAACACTAAGAGCTTGCCATACTTGGATGTGGGCTTTACATCCACCCATCTCTTCAATTCTTTGAAATTCTTTTCAAACAAGTCTTCCTGTTTGTCACTGGAGTCAGAAGCATACTCCGTTGTTGACTTATCCACCACATAAAAACCTTCAGTAGCAGATCCATTTTTTACCACCTTCCCACCCTGTTATGTTTCAATCACCCAAATTCAGCCGATTCGAAGAAAAAAAATTCATAAATTCGATGACATAAAATGGATATAAATTTCTTGCTTCACACATCTGCTAGAAACTTTAGGATACAAAAACATGCGTAAACAATATTTCTCCTAAATCATCAAACACAAAATTTAGCATAAAGCAAAGGGTACAGGTGAAGTGAAGTATCACGTTCGATTGCTTTATAGGATAAGACTGCCTACCACTCTATTGAAAGGTGCCCTGAATATACCTAATAAAGTGGATAGTCATTCATACCGTAAGAGCTAGTGTTTAAGTTAATGTGGGTCATGTGACCTACATCCACAGTAATGACGTTGATATAATTCACTATGCACGAATAAGATTACTGGACCTCCGTCCTCTCTTAGTCATAATGCTTTGAGACTAAGTTAAGACTATGAACTTTAGTATTCAAGACACATTACAACAGTTCGATAATATGACTTGAAGACACAAAGAAAGGAGCTATAAACTTATAACACATGAACGAATGGTAATATAGGCTTATCATTTGCAGTTTAAACCATTTTGAACTGATAGGACAGAAGACAATTAAAATTATGTGAATACAAGGAGGTGAAGAAAACATTAAGAAAAGAAAGATATTTCCACCTTGAGGGAGTCGATCTCGTAAAGTGATAATCCTTTTTGGTATAAAGCTTCTACCAACTGGTCTCGTGTTGCTTCCATCTTCTTTTTCATTGCCTGCAGTCATTTTAGACGATGTTACACTCCTCTGTAAGTAGTAGAATCCAAAGAAATGGACCCAAAAAAAGAAGTAAAGGAATGAGTCTACGGGATGTGCACCACTTCCTTGTCATCTTCAGGATCATGGTTCACCGAAAAGAACTTCAATAATTCATCTTTGTCAACACTATCAACAACCTCATTTGCTGCATCTATTAGCTGAAACATTGAAAACTTGTGTTTTAGCAGAAACTTTTATGGAGTATCCAAATTAGTTATGTTAAGTAGTAATGACAACATTGGACACATTTAATACGTATTGTGTTTGAGAAAGTCCTCGTCAGCCACATTCAGCTCTAGAGGCAAGCATGCCATTTCACAGAATTTCTAAGTCTTCTTCAAGCAAAAAATTACCTCTTCATTGTAGACGATCTTATCTTCTTTACTTTCAGAGAGCAAACACTCCATGATTTTAGAAAGTAGTGGAGTGTAATTTGGGTAATCCGACTGCAAAAACAAAATTACTATTACAGATCCTGTTGAAATTACTGGCAGTACAATTAAACAGATTTGAATTCTTTTTTAGAACAGTTGTCATTGAGGACTTGAGGCCTGCAAATTTCACCCTCAATCATTGATCCCATAAATGTCAATATATCGTACCAATTCCCATCAACTGAATTACTTTAACAGAGTAATGTTTGATAGAGCTTTACATTGTTGGAAGGTTCCACTATGCAATATCTAACCAGCTGAATTAGTCCTAAAGAACAAAAGCAATAAGTTTTACCTTGAGACTTGCAGTTAACTCATTCCACTGGCATCGTTCTTCTTCAGTCCCATGTTTTACACTTCCCAAAAAGCTCACCTTTGCATCACGAACCTATTGCAGGAAGAATGATAGCAATGTGAGTTCACAAAACTCACGTATAAATCTGTTTCACTAGTAAATGAGGCATCTTCCAGAAAGCATGCAATATCAGGTTTTAGGATTCTAGTGAAAGCAACAAATGAAGGAGGTCATTCCTACAGAGTGGTAAGGAGAACTTCAAAAAAAAAATTCAAGGAACTGAAATAGTTATATCTCGGTGAATACTGCAAAGCGACCCAGTGTCTGTAAGATAAAAAAATTTAAGTACATCAAGCATGCAGTTTACAGATTTGAACCTAAGAGATCAACCATTGGGGTAACCGATACTGAAAAAGGTTTCAAATTTATCTTATGGATTTTACACCCCTTGTGATCTGGGATGACTTGCTATGATCATCAGATTCTAGCTATTTCAAAGTCCAAACAGAACAGAAGCATTTTACCCAAATCCACTCCTAAGCATGTTTGCCTTACAACATTATGATCAATCCAGCACAGAACTACAGATGAAGGTTTGAATGGCTGTCCGTAGTATTTCAATTTTTTTAAACAGGATAATATACGATAATGCTCAAACGATGGTCAAAATAGCATGCTAATTACCTCTTCTGTTAGACGCTCAAGCACACTCTTGGTGCACATTGGAGAAGAATCTTTTGGCTTCTCATCCACCTTAAACAAGAAAAATTAAACAAATGAATAAAAGATGTCATCTAGTATTTGAAATAGAAAAAGACTACCATGCAAATAGGTCTGCCACATATACTTTAGAAGTCTTAAATTATACCCGACCCAGTTAGTAGCTAAAGAAGTGGATATGATACGACAACCTTTACTCTTTCTATTTTATTTATTTTTTTAATAAGCGAAATTACAACCTTAGTTGGTGGAACTACAAATGAAACTTCATATGATACAATCTGCTTCCCCTTCGGAGATGGCTTTTTATATGAAATTGCTCCAAGCAACACAGATCCTGCTGGACAGTTCTGCAACATATTGAAAATGTTTAGAACTCATATTATATGGATGTTCCAAAAATAAAGTACAATGAAGTAGCCTTCGAAATGGATTACCTTTGGAAGTTTGTCCTTAGTCGGTGGGGCCACATAAAATGCTTCAAGTGTCCTATTAAAAAGAGATGGACATAGATATACATAAGTATATGCTAACTTGTAAAACAAAGCATTACGAAGACCACACGAAGTTAGCAAAAAATATCCTAGGTAAGCAACATACCCAGGTACTAAATCTGAGGATTTAAAGCTACCATTACCCATCACTGGACCATCTGGTTGAGAGTAAAAACTCAAGCGGATGAAGTCCTACATTTAAAGCATCAAGGAATCAGTTGACTATTAAAAATTTATCTTAAAGATCACAAAGACTTCTTACTCTACACATAGTACTCCCTCAGATCTGATTCTATTAAAGGAGCAGCTCTGTAAAAACAGATATATTCTTTGACATAGGAGTTCCAAGTGGGATTAAGGGTAAAGTTGGGTACTGCAATAGAACTCTGAATATTGGTTTACATTGGGTTCATCAGACACCAATCCCTACTCTACATAACAATTTGATCTACACTGGAGTGCCAGATAAATGCATGGTCTTTACATAACAATTTGATCTACACCTGAGTAGATGCCTGTTCTCACTATAGAACTGTTTCAAGTAGATGCATTTATGCCATCTCCAGCCTTCTGGGCCAACTTTCAAGTCCTCTACTGACTAAAACATGATTCTCAACGGGAAAGTGAGAAATCACATCTTTGAAGTAAAATTAAGGAGAACATACCTTTTCTTCCAGTTTTTTCTCGATGAATAAGACCAACTGCTTCATCTTCTCTAAGTATTGTACGTTATCATGCCTGTAACAGTATGAATTAAGCTCAATCAGTCAATGCAGAACTAAAAATGATGAAATGCAGAGTGAGCCACAGCCTACATGGGGAGAAAGCCCAATCAGTCTCCCGTAAGACTATCCTGCAGTTCTATTTGAGTTATATGACAAGGAAAGAGCCATCAGGATCAGATTTTATTGTGGGTGTCAATCACTGTAATGTAACTATTGCACGCTAAACAAGGTATATATTACAACCATTTATCATTGTATTGGACTTTTACTTTTGTGGGCCCCACATAGTACATAGAGTTAAAAGTGATTCTAAACCAACAACAGAAAAAACAACCCCTCACATTGGAACGGGACCCACCCCAAAAGATTAGCAGGGGGTCCCATTTTTAGGGGTGGGTCCCACTCCAATGTGAGGGGTTGTTTTTGGGTTGTTTTTTGTGTTGTTTGTTTAGAATTTTTGTAGAGTTAAACCTAAAGGTAAGACCCAAGTTTTATCTGTAGAAAAATAGCGTTTGTTATTAGCATTCTTGATATTGTGAAATCTGTGGTCATGAACTTCAAACATGAATTAGAAATAGTAACAGATTGTTTGCTTCTTTTTTGGCAAATGAGCTTCTCAACTGATCAATGAACTGTAAAACAGCTGGCTTTCTGAACTGGCAATCAACATATTGATATTGAAGATAATCTTGATATTTTATCAGTGATTCAGAGTACATAAATTCATATATACTTAGTGCTTCATAGTAAAAGGGATCATACCTTAAATATAGCTGTAGGTTGTAATCACCCTTAGGAAGTTTTACAGATTTTGGGTAGACATCGCCTGTTGCATAGACACGCTGTAATGGAAGAGATCAAGAGACAGACATCAGCTTTGTCCACTATGTTAAGGAAAATTATCACAAAAAAGTAATATGGGATAGAAATAGAAGAGTAAGAAAGACACAGAGATCAATATGCAAGTAGTAAGAATATCCAGAACTGGAAATTGACTTAGTAATCTGCCATTACCTTGTTTGAATCTGATATCATATAAAACTGCGACTCGAATTTGTTATCATATACACGACCGTTAAGTAAAGGTACAACAGGCTTTATTTCAGCTCCATCATCCAATTTGAACTTGTAACTACAGATCCAGTGACAAAAGAAATCAAGTGTCAGACTGGTTCTAAAGCTATGTAGTAATTTAGTAGATAAAAGATACAGACGGCACAATACTGTTGCCGAATCTCACGTTAATGTTAGTGCAAGGATTTGCTTGCCCGAAACTAACTTATCCCGATCTGTAGGAAGAGTGCAAAATTTAGCTTCAGAGGGACGATAGGGGATCCTAATCTGCAAAATGGAGCACACAGAGAAGGAAACATTGTAACTAATAATTCAAAATTCTAGAATATTTGAACTGACAGTGAAGTGTGTATTTGTATTTAAGTAAAAAACAAAAATAGAGGAACTGGACTTACCTTGTTAAGAGTAGCAGCAGGTACAAGTTTTTCACATGACAATAGAGCCGTGGCATCAACTCTAACAGGTGCATCACTTCCATCAAGAACCACAGTTTCTTTGTTGATGCTTATCCCATGGAATTCAATCTGGGTTCGTAAAAATCCAGAACATCCGAATCAGCAAATAAAACATCAAATACCAGTGAAGAAACTCAGAGCTACCACGACAATAAAACATGACCTCAAAGTCAGCAATGGTTATTTCTTGACTTCCAATGCCACTTGACCAAAATTGAGCTACAGCTAATTCCATTGTCTGACCACCTTCCACGGGGAACGAAAAGCTTTTAGCAGAAGGAGATGAGAATGTTTCCACGCGTTCCCACTTCATAGGTCTCTTGAGGGGGCAAATCTGCAACACACTAGCACGTGAATATATGTCCATTTTAATGCAAATTAGAGACCGATACTAATGCACAATGTACCTGAAGAGTGTCAATAAAGAATCTCCTAGCAGTATCAAAACCTGAAGTTCGCATCGTCGCCTCAACCCAATTAGCACCACGTGGTACCTCAATAAATCTCCTCTCAATATGACCTATTCAAACAGCAACAAAAAGTAAACTACAAGAAAAAGAAAAAGTAACGATATGATCTAGTCAACCCAATCAGCTTCTATAAAAATGCATTATACATCCTACTCAAAGAGTAGCGCAAAGTTTATTTAGGCAGCAAACAACCTTGCAGACTTGCAGGAGAGAAGAAAAAGTTTTATCTTCATTAATGTTGTTGGTAATTAATATGATATTAGACTTTTGTGAACTAGGCTTCATCATTGCACATTTGTGTTATGTATAATAGAGATAAAATCATCCAAAGGACCAATGTCCCAAGCTAAAAGAAGCGTTTGAATAGAGAAGTAAAATTCGTCCCAGGGTCCCTATGGAGAAGCCTGCCTATATGGAGGTATAAGGCAATTTTTTCGATAGGGGTCCCCAGTAAGGATTTGGTAAGAAAATGGTCTTTTTCTGGTCTTGGACCTACATTTTTTAAAAGAACTTCACCTGACAACAATTTAAAGAAGTAAACTTACTAAGTAGGCGACAAAATAACCTATACCGAGCATATCACGAGAGAAGTAAATAAAAACCTGGAACGAATCTCATCCCTGAAAACGCAACTAGTGGAGTTTTATCTGTCAAAACAATAGGCTTTGTTATAGTTATTGGAACCCTGAAAAGAGGACCACGCGATGGTGCTTTGCAATCTACTCCATAGAGTTCAAAATAATGTACACCATCCTTCAGTTTGGTAGGATCAACCACAATGCTGCAAAGGAAAAACTTGAGTAAGGTGTGAATATCCAAAAGAACATAGTACAAAGAAGCAGGAGACTACCAATGAAGAATGTAACAAAAAACCGACGCACTTTTATAAGTGATATAGTGCAAGATTTCTAATTATTAATACGAGGCACCAAACATATGTATTGAACTCACATTGAGTAACTAAAATCAATCGTTCAATATTACTCGAGAAAAGGTAAAACAAGAGGTCAAAGGTGATATATATTTGAAAATTCATGCATATGGCTTAGCCTAAATAACTGAAACTGAGAGACATCATATCGGATACACTCCAGACAAGAATGATTCAATTCAATCATACTTTACTACTGAAGATAATCTTAATAATAAAAATCTCTTTTGGTCCGGAAATCTGCAGAAAGTACATCAAAGTTATGCTATTATTATGCATATAAAGATTCAGTCTAAATGTTTAAAACTAAGGAAAATTAGCAACTGATACACTTTCTAGAATTGTTCAAGAGTGGACCTTTATTCTTTTCCAACACCCGGTTACCATTATTTTTGATTCATTTTCCAAAAAAAAAAAAAACAATTTTCAACTGCTTTACATTGTCATTCAGAGGCATTATAGTCCCTTATAACAGAACATTAAACATAACAATATATGGAGGAAGAGTTCTCGTATAACAATTGCTCATCGAAGAAATCCCATATAACCAATATATGAATGCACAGAAAAAACAGGTTGGACAAGAAATCCCATATAACAATTGCTCATCGAAGTATAGTTATAACTTATAACACCTTTGAGATAAGCAAATATGGTTTTGTGATCAGCATGCTACTGACCTGATCTCTGAATTAACTCAAGTAAAGAGTTAGAAATTCACCCATGAACCGAAAGTAAAGAAATAATGGAGTTAGAAAACTAACTTGAAGGTTCGCCCATTGTTAGTAAGAAGAAGATACTCCGGAGCCTGGATAATATCATTTTCTGTAGTGTGCAACTGTAGACACTCCTCAAAAGGAACCAGCTGCTCCAAGTTACTTGCATCTTCATGAAACATCGGTTCCACTTGAACGGTCCACTGTCAAGAGAAGAATTAAGCTTCTTACCAAAAAAACTAAAGAAAAACAGAGGGTTGCATTACGCAAAAAATGAATTATGAAACTGTAGACTGTAATCCTGGCTCGAGCAACCGATGCTTCATACATTAATGCCAATATAATCCCTAAGGAGGAACCCACCCAAAGCTCACAGTTACTAACGGCCCAAAGTCTTCAATTCCTCTTATATCTGGTTCTAGGATGAGTGGTTATTAACGAGCATAATACTAAAGTTAAAAGCTCTAAGTGACTAATAAATGGCTCTCGTGGCTACTATAAAATACAACACTGAAATCACATTACTATAAAGCTTAATTATGTGTAGATTGGGAACCATGTGCTAAATGAAACATTACATTACTACATGTAACACTTATATATAAAATTGCTAAGGTCTGAGGAGCAATTTATTCAAGCAGTTTATGCAGTATTTGATCTCTCACTATTTCATATTGATAAGAACACTTCAAATGACAAGTTCCTTGCTGGATTGGCACAGTTTACAGCAATAGCATTTCATTTACAAATTACTCACCTCGGTAGCTTTTTGGCAAGCACTAGCTTCCCTCAAATAAATGCCTCGTGATTTAGGTGCTGCAATCAAAAGGATAGAATAAATTGACTTGAGTAACCAATTCAACACTTCAATTACATACTGCGGTAACAATAAGATGCAAGTCAAAAAGATTGCAAGAACAGCTAGGCATATGGGAGCAGTTTTTCAACCTAATAACGAAATAGATTGCAAGTGGAATACAAATTAACAATGTGTTCACATCAAATCTTTCTGTCCTAGCTCTCTATCACGAAGGATCTGAATCTAGAGAGTCATATAAAGCTAGTAACTCGGTTCGACAATTCTGACAGTAATTTTGAAATATAAAGTGAAACCTCCCTAGATTCACATTGTGCTAAAAGTAGAATGTAGGATGTACTGGAAAGCTAATTTAGAATAAAAGAGTCTAACCTGATGGCTGATGTTATCTATAAGAGCTTCACTAAATCAATGGTATAAGTCTTTTTTCTTATCACGGCAATGTAGAAGATGGAGATTCACATTGAAGCAGAATAGGCTCTTTTAATAGTTTTTATTAGTAATTTAGTTACTAGTGTCAGAAATTCAGCTCTTTAGACCTAAACATGATATTAATAACCATATGCTGAAAACAGATTTTACCCTACTATTGACATGTTCTGCAGCTCATATAAATCCTTTGTATAGCTAGCATAATCAGTGCATAAACATCATTATAAACAACTTACACCGCGCTGAACATGTTATGCAGCTAATTAATGACTTGGACTTCTATTTTATGATGGAGAACTTGCAATTGCTTACTTGTTTTGCCAGACTGGTTGATTGTTATTTGATACCGAACACATGGAGTGTTCCTAGACTGTTGAATATACTCAAGAGCCCTGTCATGAGATGAAATAATCAATGTTTGATCAAATTGAAGGTTTCACATTATCTATATATCCTAGAAGTGGAAAAAGAAATCAATTGCTGCAGTAAAAGATCGAAAACTTACTTGTCAACTTGCATTAGCCCTTGTCCGGTAGATAATTTATCTTCTGGATGACCACCTACAGAATTGGCGGTATTTTCAAGTGCCCTTCGCACAGTGTATGGACTCACAGTAATACCTTCAGCCTGCACCATAAGTAGTAAGATGTTTACTACAGAATCATGATAATATCTACACAGACAAAAGAATAACAGTACAAACAACGAAGACGGTATATCAAAAGGAGACCTTCATTGCACTGATCAATAACGCGACTCCTCCACAAGCAGATGGTGAAGCCATGGAAGTTCCATTCATAAGCATGCGGCGTTGAAGAGTCCAAGTAGGGACAGGAGCTACTGCCCCACCAGGAGCACTTATACATACACCAAGATCACCGTCAGCTGTAGGGCCTCTGCTAGACCTGTGGATATCCCAGTCCACAAGGGTAGAGGTTCAAAATGCAAAATACCAGTAATCGGATTGCCTCTTCAGAGTAAGTTTAGGCACCTCCTCTTTAAAGCAACTTCAGATAAATTAAGATAAGAAGATTAAAACAATGTACCAGGTGTATTCAAGTCCTTCAGCTGGAGGTTCAACTACACAATGAGCCCCGGCGGCCATGGCAGGAGAGACATATGCACCAACACCAATTATGCTTGAAGTAGTACCACCTGGTGCACCGACAGTGTTCAAGGCAGGTCCACTATTACCAGCACTGCTGATAAATATCAGTCGATGTTTGTTGACAGCCTAAAATAACCAATCAGCTATCATAATTAACAACAGGAATATGAAACAGATCGAAGTATAGAAGGATAAAGAAGATAAAAGAAAAGAAAATATAAAAGACAGGAAAATATAGCAATCAAATGGAAGATGGTCAGCTGCACAATAAGGATGTAATACCTCATTTACAAGGTCAATAAAGCGCCCATAATCTGGTAACAGTGTATCCTCTCCATAACTCATGTTGATCAGATCACATTTGTGCTGTGAATATAACATGTTACATTAGTCATGACCAAAAGGCTGTTGACACCAATTTACCGAAACTACCATTTGGGGCCTCTCTTGTTGTGGTATGCTCAAGAAATGAGTGTCAGAAGCCATGCAGAAAATCAGTATTTATTCATACAAAAAAATCACCATAATAACAAAAACTTAAGAATAGGACATATTTGATAACACACAAGAAAAGGTAGAACCCAGGCATAGACAAACGTGGCGGTACATTGAACCATTATGTCCAATGAATTTATGAACCAGCAATATGACTCATAGGTGATACAAGTTTAAGGGAAACGAAAAATGAAAGTTTAAGGAAAAACACACAATAAAAACATTCGCAACTTTAAATTTATAAACCAAGACAACAAAACAGCACAGTATAACTTTTTTGGAGGAGCGCAACATACTTAATTTGAGCGTGTGAAACCAACTTATAGGCCATTTTACCGTGATCAGTGAGCTATATGCACTATTTTAGCCCACAGCACTGCATTAGGAGATATGTTGAATTCCTCTGATGGAGTTCTCTTTCTTATATTTAAGCCAGTGTCTCAAGCCTTTGCCAAAAAGTTTGGGTACACTCTCATTTCATTTCATGGTCTTCTACACGTTTTGTAACACTAAAACTTACAAGGTTCCATATATTCCAGTGTAATTCTATTCTGTTCTGACTTGAGAAGAGAACTCCAACACACAAAAAACAAGCCAAGTCTAATAGTTATGCTTTTGGGAAAAAGAAAATCTATCAAGTGAACATTAAGAGACAATATGTATCTGCTTCTCTTTGATTAACTCACTCGTGTTACCTTTGATTGAACAAAATGTGTAACTCATAATGATCCTGTACAAAAGTAATAGATTGAACAGAATGAGGCAAAAAAATCAAATTAGTTAGCTTTTAAGCTTGATCAATGAATCTGTACATACACATGTGATTACCAACACATGACTGCCTAATTCAGAGACTCCGGAATGTGCATACCATGACACCACATCAGAATGCATTTCGATCAGTAAGAATTAAATATTAAGTACCACTTAAAATTTTCTTCACTAGCCAAAAAGAACAAGAAGCACCCATATGGTTCTTTTATCTCCTCTTACATCCCAAGTAACACATAGCTGGAGAGCTAACATCCAAATGAAAGAAAAGACATCCAAGTTCTGACAGATATGGCTTTCATCAATTATTTTAGCCCCTCCACTGTTCAGATAAATATTGCTTTAACAGCATTGCATATAATAAAGGCATAGTTTGAGCTCTAAAGTAGTTATCAAACAAGTTTTAAACTACTTCCGGTACGTACCGTCTCAGAATAAAAAATAGTAGCTGAAGAATTATGTCTTAGCATCATTCTGCTAGTTTGGATTAACACCTAAAGATCAAATACTAGCTCCAGATCAGTGACATTTGTGGAACATATTAGCTAATATGAATTATCTGAACTACGTATAATGGTACATTTTCTTAGACAGGTATAGAAAATTGAAATCATGGAACTAATAGACAGGTTAAGGCAATTAACACTTATAATAAACCTTCTGATTATATATGTTAAAGAGCTCTTCAGAATAAGCTAGATGTCAGAAAAGTTTAGACTAATGACTACCAGTCTTCGGTGAACTATTCTGCAAGTGCCTTTCTTGAAAAACACATCCTTTTTGGTCAACTTTTATGAGCTACGAGGTGGTTGCTTTTCAAAGGGCGTTTAGAAGCTGTTTCAATTAGCACTTGAAAAAGGAAGTTGTCAGAGCCTGCTCTTTAAACTCGGCAGGCTCGGACCACAGAACACAGCAGAGCAGAAGAGTCATTTTTCAAAAACTACAGCAACATCAAACTAAGTGTCAAGTATTATGCATTTAAACTCACCTCCACTGCAGCTATCAGAGCTCGACTTAAGCCAGTTCCGGTTTCCATAGAACCTAACCGTGCATCACCAATTTTACAAGATATCAGTTGTGCTCCTGGCGCTACTCCGTTCAGCAAAGGTTCCTGTACGGATCAAAGGAAACAATTCAGTAGACAATTGTAAGATGGTTACTGTGCAGCAAAGGAGTAACTTCAGCTCAAAAGAAAAAGATTCACATTACGTTGGGGTGGAAAGCAGTTGCAATGCCAGCAACATGAGTGCCATGAGGGGAACAATCAGTTACTATACTTAAGATCTTTCCTTCATCGTATACATTGGTGACAAATGAGCACGCATCCAGCTTGCTAAATATACCATATTTTCGTTCTGTCCTGTATGAATAAAATATACATTCAGATACTCAAAAATACCTGGCATTTAGATAGTGAGAGAGTTTGCTA
Source organism: Papaver somniferum (assembly GCF_003573695.1). NCBI lineage: Eukaryota > Viridiplantae > Streptophyta > Magnoliopsida > Ranunculales > Papaveraceae > Papaver > Papaver somniferum. The sequence goes on from NC_039361.1 coordinate 2,523,616, forward strand.
AAGTCAGCAGGTTAAGGACTAGGAGAGATTAGATGGTTAATTTCTACTTTCAAAAAAGTTACGGCTTCCGCATTTACGTAACCACTTTAGTTACATCTTTGTCAATTATTCAGCAATTAGCTAAAGTCTTTATAAGAATCCGCCCTCGGATGATGAGGATCCCAAGGAAAACTACATTTAACACTAGGAGTGCTCCTTCAAGTGACTAGGATTGAATATAAGCATTTTCAAGTACACCTTGACTAACAAAAGATGACGCCATGCACTGATTTATTAAAAGGCTTAGCCATCTAGTACACCATAAAATGAAGGATTTTCAACATCAATTTTCCTTGACGAAATGATTAAGTGAGTCTTTACTTGTGAAAGTGTAAACATAATAGTTCAGATTCACATATGGCTAAATCTACTCTTCTGAGTTATAAAGAAAGGTTCCCGTAGATTCTGTAAACCTCTACTGCGACTGCGATGATTATTTATAAAATAAAATATTAGTTTGGGAGAGTTGCTGTCACAGAACAGCTATGATCCCACCTTCTTCCTTAACAAGTGCGTGGGAGGACTAAAATGATTTGGCATATTAGCTAGCATGTTGTTGTGCCGAGAGGTTCATATCATTCCTCAAGGCTTCACAGGATCTGACATCAGAAACGAAAAACTACACAATCAACGGAAACTAATGCATATAGAACACACAAGACACAGAGATTTACGTGGTTCGGCAATGTGCCTACGTCCACGGGCAGAAATTCACTTACTTCATAGATCAGAGAATACACAATGCACATCACACGAACACCCCTTCTTCTTCTTCACATTCTCAACTCACCTTCAACTCTCTCAGCCCTAGAGCTATGAGAGGATCTACATCTCTCTAATGAAGAGATTACTTCTTTTCTTTGTGAGGAGATGTCTACTAAGGGTTTAGACAATATTGATGTAGATGATGTAGATGCCTATAACCTAAAGGTTATGCCTTTATTTATAGGCTTACAATGCTTCGATTAGGAAACCAAGCTTTACTCTAATCTAGGAAACCTAAACTAGCTAAGATAGGAAACCCTTGTTTAGATAGAAGTCTAAACATAATTCTAAAACTCAGTCAAAACCGATTTAAGAAATCACACTGATGTTTCCTAAAATCTAGCTAATATCCAACAATTCTCCACCTTGGCAAGATTTCTAGGACAATTTGAACTTCACTATTCTCCGATTTCTCCACCTTGGCATGAAATCTCGACATTCACCTTCCACGCCTTTGTATTCTACTGCCTTCAATCACCCAGAGGTGCCAATCATCCGTAGATGCTTCAATTCCACTAAAGGACTTCAATCACCCATAGGTGTCAACCATCCGGAGATATTTCACTTCCATAAAAGGACTTCAATACTTCACTCACCCGTAGGTGCCACCCATCCGAAGATGTTTCAATCCCTCATAGGGCTTCAATTCTCCAATCATTTAATGATGCTTTCATACTTCAATCATCCTAAAGATGATGCACTCCCACAAATGGGCTTCAATTTTTCATTCATCCGAAGACGTTGTTGCACTAGTACAATATCCAAAATGCTTCTCTAAGGTTCAAATGTGTCCACCGACACCAACACACCAAATGATGTTTCAAATTCATTTTAAGATGCAATGTGCTTCAACATGTGCTTCACAAATTCGATCTCATAACAGGGCTGCAACTGTGTCTAAAGACACCAATACACCTGAATGGTGTAGCAAACTCAAAAGACATGATTTGGTCCAGGAAGGCCTTAACCGAATTCCACCACTTCTTTTGCTACTTTGCTAATTTCTCAGCAAATCCAATTATCTATGAATTCTTGACGCGTCTTCAGCTTCATAGATTTTCACATGCACATATTCTTCAAACTTGCAAAATTCAATTCTTTGCACATTTGCTTCAACATGTAGGATATAGTCTTTGACTTCAACTCACCACTTCACTTGTCAAATTTGAGCTCTTTCTCCATCCTACTTCTTCAAATTCCAACACTTCCTCTTTCAATGCGGAGTTCAATATTTCATCACATGCAAATGTATGGTGTACCCCCATACCCACGAAGTTTTCTTTAAAAGATGAAATAATTCATACCTTGCAAAGATGCAGCCTTTGCAAGTTCCCAAACATCTGTGTAAACACATTCCAGTATCCCATATGTGGTGATATTTATGATATTTTCATATCTTCAAAAACTGGAAATTTCTCCTCTAAGCTTAATTCTTTCTCCACCTTCACAAAATGTTCGCAAAATCCTAAACTGCATGATTCTGCTTTCTTCAACTTCATGCCTTAATTGCATGAAGTAGTCTTCAACTGTATTAGATTGTGCACTATCTAACACTTTTACTTCCATATTCAGCAATACGGATTTCCATTCTTCAATCCTTTCATCACTGCAACTGCATTGGAAAAACTTTTTCAACACTCCACCGTTTAAACAACTTTAAACCCCACGGAGTCAAATGGATCTAATAATTTCAGATTCTTCTTCAAACTTCGGTACACACCGAACAACTTCAAGCTTCTCGAGTTACAGCTAAGTACTTCAATTGAATGCTTAACATCTACAACTTCAAACTCCAACTCTTAAAAGTCAGAAAACCATTCTCTAAAGAATACCTATGATAAAAGCATTCAAACACTCGAAATTTCCACATATTATTAGATTTGCGTTTATCAACGTTCACGTCTGAACTTGAAACTTCTTTCCTTGTTTTCCAATGCACCACAAAAGGCAATTCAATTCAATTCACATACCGCATTCTTCAAATAACTTGCGATTTCTTCGCTTAACCATATACTTCACATGTAGTATTGTACCTTACGATTGTGAAGTGCTACAATGGTACCTTGTTCCTTGCAACCGAGTTTTCACCTCAAAAACGGAACATATCCATATAATCAATCTGTTTTTTTTTTCACCACGGTCTTGCACTTCTTCAACTTGATGACTTCAAAAGGTAAACACCTTAATTCTCATATTTGCGGTGTTCAACGGTACGAGAAACTCTGCTCCTACAATGTGTGTAAACAACAAAAGCTTGCAGAAATTCAATCCTCGTACGTTTACTCTTCGGGTAAATTACTCACTCAACACATCCAAATAAACCCTTCTTCAATCATATACCCAAGGTGTATATGCCAAAAATTGTGTCGACTTCATCTTCAATCGCTTCTCTTCAAAACAGAACAAGAAACTACAGCTCCACCACACACAATATCTCCATATAGGAAATCTATTACCGCGTCCTCAATCGATCATTAACAATGCATGCAATATGCTTATAGCTACCAGCTTCAAGCACTTCTTCATGAAATTAAACTCTTCACCTAGAATTTATCAACCTTCCACTAGTGCCCTCGCAACACTAATACATTCAAACGATCAATAATTCTCACATGAAACCAACTAATAGGTTTCTGCAATCCTCGCTACACCATGCAACTGAGGCAAACTTGAGTTTTAATTTCTTCAATTCCTTTGACTACGTCAAGGACAACATGATCAAACTAATGACAACCGGTAACATTCACAATTGTTCCTCTTGGTACTTCGAACAATTCTAAGGATCTTTTACGAATTCAATTTTTGCATCTTTACCTCTTCCAACGTACAAACCATTCAACTTGTACTTCAAACATGATTCTCTTGTTTCCTTGCAACTTGGCTTGCAAAACAAGCACATTCAAACGGAAAACCAACAAGGAGTTCCCAAATAGTCCACAAAAGTCTCAAACAAACGAGGTAAAGAACAAAAAACAACCAAACACCTTTATCAAACTAGTTAATAAGGTTATGAAATTACTCACCTGAAGCTATGCAAAATACACAGGGTTTAAGCCTCAAGAAGTATACCAACGTCGAATCCTTCTTTCATGTAGGGCTTCAACTTCAAAAGTGTATCAATCAACAATCAACAATCAACAAATGTGAAACACTTCAAATACATTCGTTTATGAGTAATTGATACTTCAAACGGTGCTTGTCAAATTAGAAAAAAATCCACCTCTTCACCTTGATGCAATTCAAACGACCTTGTCTCCAAGATTCATCACATGAGGCTATACAATGATTTTCTGAATTCCAAAGTAACTCTGATTTCAAATCGACATAACTTGATTCTACAACATGCCTATTGATGCATCTTCTTCTATGCTTTTACTTCAATCTCCAAGTATGTCTTCTTCCATAAATCCTCCCACGTTTTCTAACGAAACTGTTACCACTTTGCACCATAGTTCTAAAACTGACACCAATCTTCACCACAAGTTTTCAGAACTATCACGATTCTTTTACCACAAATTTCAGTTAAAAAACGTCACCTTGTCTTTGTGTTCTTCTTCAAATTTGACATCTTCTTTGATATCTTCACATATCGTTTCTGACCCAATTCAAACGAGCAAACCCTAGATTTCAAGAACCTAGACCTAAGCTCTGGTATACCCTAGATTTCAAGAACCTAGACCTAAGCTCTGATACCAGTTTGTTGTGCCGAGAGGTTCATATCTTTCCTCAAGGCTTCACAGCATCTGGCATCAGAAACGAAAAACTACACAATCAACGGAAGCTAATGGACATAGAACACACAAGACACAGAGATTTACGTGGTTCGGCAATGTGCCTACGTCCACGGGCAGAAATTCACTTACTTCATATATCAGAGAATACACAATGCACATGACACTCAACACCCCTTCTTCTTCTTCACATTCTCAACTCACCTTCAACTCTCCCAGCCCTAGAGCTATGAAAGGATCTACATCTCTCTAATGAAGAGATTACTTCTTTTCTTTGTAAGGAGATGTCTACAACCTAAGGGTTTAGACAATATTGATGTAGATGATGTAGATGCCTATAACCTAAAGGTTATGCCTTTATTTATAGGCTTACAATGCTTCGATTAGGAAACCAAGCTTTACTCTAATCTAGGAAACCTAAACTAACTAAGATAGGAAACCCTTGTTTAGTTAGAAGTCTAAACATAATTCTAAAAATCAGTCAAAACCGATTTAAGAAATCACACTGATGTTTCCTAAAATCTAGCCAATATCCAACACATGTTCGTGAGATTCACTTGTTATTATACTAAATGAAATATATATACCTCTCTATTTCAACATCAGGATACAAACTATTGACAATTTTTCCAACAAAATAAGCACACTCAGAATACAGACCTGTAATTTGTTAGAGGAGAAAAATTTGCTAGTTTTCCAAGCTCCTGGTCATCCTCAAGGCTCTGGGTGTCTAGAGCCACCCTCCATACATCACCATCATTCCACACAACAGCGTCAATAACTGGTCCCCTATCATCATAGCTCTGAAAAGAAACATTAACTTAATGCTAAATACATATTAAATGGTAAATCTAACTTTAAACTGATAGGATAATCACTCACATCGCCTTGTTTACGGAGATAATCAACTTTATTTTGAAGGTCGTCGTGAGTTCTTTTCAAGTTGATGTCCTCCACTTTAACATACTTCTGCAGACAAGAAATCACGCATAGGAAAAGAGAACTTACTCAGCTACAGCTTTGGGTGCATGAAAATATCTTTGTGACAAAGAGACGGATGTATGAGTATCCCCACAACTGCTAGTATTCTGACTACAGGATAGGTATTTATTTTAAGATGGTGTCCTCCACTATAACTAACCACAAATGATTATCCAACTGATAAGTGTGTATTTTAGCAGGTTATTGATTGAGGTGATTGCTTTCTTTTCCACAAAATGGTGTGCTCAATCCGCTTACCGTAGTTATTATCAAGGAATCTGGGTAAATTTACAAATTTGAATGTCCTTCAAATAATTCACACTGTAAGAGGTGCACATCTCTTTTCAAAAGCTAATATTTGAGAGTTAACAAAAACAATGGCAAAGGGGAAGAGGATGGTAGTTTATGGAGGTATCAAACTTGATATGAATTTTGGAGATTTGAGTTGATGTATGTTTCAGACAGGTTCTTACAGAAACAAAAATTAAAGAGAGTTCCATATATAAAGAAAAACCTGGTCAAATTCTTGGAGTTGCTTTACAGCTTCAGCAATTGCTTCCTGGTTCTTCTCATCCCATTTCTTCTTCCTTTCTTTCTGCCAAACGAACAGGTTTTCCAGATGATTAGATTCCGCCAAAAATGTGTGATTGAGATGGTTAGAGCACATCCATAAGAAGTTATTATATAGATGCAAAGTAAGTCCAACATTCAAGATAGAAATTGACCATATAGTAAAACATGAACGTCTTTTTTGCATTGGTTCTCAGATACATTTGACAGATCAAAAGTTTCTAAACTCTTTCCTAATCAAAACTTTCTAAAATCTAACCTTCATTTGTAACTCCATATCATAATAACTTGCCCACTTTCTAAGGTCTCAAATTTCAACTCTATTGCTTTTTGTAAGTTCTATGAATACCCAATATCTCACAGGTTCACAGTTTACGTATGACATCTCCAGACACAGGAAATGACAAACTTACGGTACCATCGGGGTACATTTCCAGGAATAATAAACTCGCTGTGCCGTTGGCACGACACATAACTAGTAATTTACAAGGGAATGCTTACCTTCAACCGAGAAGTCAAAGTATCCGTGAAAAGCTCATAAACCATTTTATAACCAACATGCCAGTCCCCAGTAGGATTCTTCCATGAAGAATTAACAACCAAAGGTGCTCCTGTATTTGGATAAAATCAGAAACATGGACATACATGTAAAGCAGCAACTTCTGTTCTAAAGGCATACTACTATCCGATAAAAATAAAATCCAGAAACACATATTAGCCCAATATGAAGAAAAAAAAACAAGGTAACACATCAAAGACATTAGACGAGATTTTGTTTCTTTATTGTTAAACTAAAAAAAAGGAGTAAACTTAAGAAATACAAACTGAATAAATAAACAGATTAAGAAAACTGCAACAGTAGCTTTATATGTCTAGAAATAGCTAATTAACGTAGGGATCAATACATGATTTCAAATCGCAGAGAAATGTCTACTGTCCTAAACCTAACCCTTATATGCAAGGGTATCATATTAACTAAACACTTCATTTACGTTACCAGAATACTGATCACCCTAACTCAGAAAAATGAGAATAACTCTTAAGTTTCAAATCAATAAGACAGACGCATTGCTAATTGTTAACTCGTAAAGATGGAAGCAACTTTTCAGACACATCTAACAGGTTTACCTACCAACTCCAAATATAACCTAAGAGCAAACATTTCCATAGACTGCAATTTTCAACCACATCCAAGTTCACAGAATTATGCTTAATAACAACAATTCAACCAACATAAGTCTTTACAAACCTGAAGCTCCCATAATAACACCATCTTCATCAGCTTTAACCACTTTCGAGGTATCAACATCACCACTCCCTGTACTGCACACACACAAAACAAAAATCATAAGCAAACAAATCAAGAAGAAAATAACAAAAATCAAACTCATCAGTAATCACTTCAAAACTTATAATACCAATCAAGAACATCTAGAATCTTCGGTTTCCCATCTGTAGTAACTTGTAAACCAGCCGCAGCTGGATCAACACCAGAATCTGCAAAAAAAATCAAAATCGAAATCATCATCTCAAAATCCACCAAAAATTCTACTTAACAAACAAGTTCAAGTTCAATTGATTACCAAAGATAGCAATGAGAGCACCGCGACCATCAAAATTAGGGTTAGATTCAATGAATCGGTCAGCACCGATTTCTTTCTTCGGCATCAAAGAAGCTAAAAAAGTAGATTCGTTGAGTTTAAAGGAACTTAGTGCTCCGTTATCTACTTCTTTAGAGCAGTTCAACGGCATTGCCCTGTAAATTTTACCCACAAATTCGATTGAAGATGATGGAAATCTGGTACTGTTTCTTAAACCCTTGTATGAAGATGGGAATGGGAGTGGAAATCGGTTTTGTGAAGATCGGAGAAAAAATGGGGAACTCTGATTAACTGAGGTCAATGAGGTGATGGTGGTCATTATGATGGGCTATGACAATTATGTCCCTGCTATGGGAATTAATAGACAATTATGTGGCTCGTAATTGCTCAAGAGATTTATCGATTTCTTGATGGGCATTTCTTGGATATCTAGTTAGTTATTCTGTCGCGGTCGGTCACGGTTAAGGTTTAGAGTCGTGATAAGATCTACCAAGGCTCTCATTTGTGCACGCGTCGAGCTAAATGCACTCCAACTAAACCAATGGCGGAAGACATTAGGATTGTTAATGTGGATAACCTCCTTAATAAACTGGTATCCTAATAACAGTCATGTGAAAACAGTTTTTAGATTTTTTTAATGTAAATAAGGTTCGAATCTTGTAACTTTGATCATTTGTAACGAGCAACAATTTAGTGTTTGTTTGAATCTGTCTTGAGATTTGAAACGGACGTGGATTTTGACTCGACTTAGTCAAATATGCATTTGACTTTTATTTATTTATTTGTTTTTGTGCCTAACTTGGTCGGTTTCGGCTTATGCATTCAACTCATAATTATTTGAATTGGATAACATTTTGTACTTGACTTGTTGAGCATATAACTAATCGGATTTAAAAGAAAATAATAGCTTTGTTATTTAATAATTTTTTAATCAAAGATTTAAGTAAGTTCGATGTTAGACGAGTCCAAAAAAAAAAAAAAAACTTGTAAGCTAGCGATCATACCCCACCAGTCATGTATTTTAAGATAAACTGCACACGTAAATAAAAACCAGGATCTAAGAGAACGGGGTAGGCTCCCCATGTGTAAAGAAGCAAAAAGTTCAGTAAAAATTTGCCTGACTGGCATTATTTATTAATTTTATTTTACAATTCCTTGCTCTCTTACCCAAAAAAAATCAAGTCACGGCATTTTTATGCTTATACTAAGTAAAAAAAGACTACGGGAAAATGGATGTGCCAAATGCCAACCAAATGAAAAACAGCTCCATAATTAGTAGCATATGGAAAATAAAAGGGAGAAGACATACGGGGACTTATTTCTTGTTGATTTCTTTATTTTAGTTTGCTCCGACATACCAATTCCCTCCTTATAAGTTAACATCTGTTTTGTGTTCAACTTTAAGAAACTCGGTATCCACCCATATGTAACGTGTACAACTCATGAAATGATAAAAATAATATGTCAATTGGTCATACAATTTACAATATATATACTGCAAATTATATGAGCTCTGTATAATATACAATCTGAATGATATAAGCATTTGCATTTGATGATTTTTCACCATGCGCATATTTAGTGAAGAACAGATTTGAGAACTGATCATCAAAGTAGACTCAGTTTGAAACTGATATAGTCATCCTTTCCACGCTTGGTCCTAGTTTTCGTGTCATGCAGTGTTTGCTCATGATCAATAACCTCCTTTCCTTACTCTAGCTCTTATTTAAGGACATGCTTAACAGCAGAGAGAGAATACATAAACAAAAGCAGGAGACTTAAAGAGCGAAAACGAAAGAGAATAGTTTATATTGAGAGAGAGAGAGATCCACAAGATGGCAAACAACAATGGAGTAATGCTTGTTTTATTAGTTACCATCACTAGTTGGCTATTGAGTGGATCAATTATCACATCTTCTGGTCAAGTTACTGTTCAAAGCCCCCCTTCTAAGGATTGCTGTCCATTCGGGAGCTGCAGAGAATGTATCCAACAATTATTTCAGAAGTGTACAACACAGTTACAAGGATGCCAGAAAAGTTGCACTCTCCCAGTTAGTGCCGATAAAAGTACTGTTAAATCTGTTAAAAAGGTTTGCAAAGATTGTTTGAAGCAATTTCATAAGCAGTGTAAGCTAAAGACGTGCAAGAGTTGTTGCGCTTACAATCACAAAGGAAACTATGCAACTGCTGCTGCTAATAATTGCGAGAGTCGGGAAAATGATGTCCATGATCACCCTGCAGCTGCTAGTAGCCCTGCTTATTATGCTTAATGTAAGACAAAGTGCATCATTAAAACACCGCTGCATATGTGTGTGCTCCGAGATAAGTTTAATTATTATTGGTACTCTAGGTTGGTATTATTAATGAATAAGAGAAGAGTACCCTCTAATAAGTATGTAGGTATTTCTATTGTATTGCTAAGAGCTTCTCCACATCTTCAATTACATTCCTGTTTGCCTGTTCGACATAATCGTCTTGTGGTGACAAGACCTTTTAATTAAACTTATTCGACTGATTCCTGAGGAGGTGGAAGCAAATTAATAAACATATAGCAAATGGAAAATGCGAATAAAAACAACACTTCGAGCGCAAAAAATTCATGCTTTCTAGGGAGTTTTTGTGAAATTTTTTTTTAGCATGAATGGGATTTTGGAAGGACAGTCAGAGAAACTTAATTCGGGACAAAGGATCATAAGAGCAGTTCCTATGGGATGAACAAACTCAGAGTTTGTTCATTTTGCTCCCACTATGGAATGAACAAACATGAACAATGGATGTTCAAATCAACAGATCTGTTGATTTGAACATCGAGTCGGAACATTCGGCGCGCGTCCTTACATCGCTAATAACGCTGGCGTCAGAAGAAAAACTCCAGCGTTTTTTTAACCAACGCGCGTCCGCAGTTAGAACGCCCGCGTCCGTATTAGAATCGCCAGCGTCTGACTCTATTGCGCCAACGACTCAATCTGAACGGCTACAAAACCCTTTGATCCAACGGCTACATTTTTTGAATTCTATAAATACTCCTCATTTCAACTCTAAATTCACACATTCTACACATTCTTCCCTCTCAAATCATCTACAAAAATGCCTCCCAGAGTTCGTTTTGTTAGATTCACTCAACAAGAGGATTTAGCTATTTGCAGAGCGTACGTTTTACAAACAGAAGATGTTGCCGCTGATGTTGCTACCGGTAGGAATGTATCACAATCGACGTTCTGGCAGAAAGTTTTTGAAATGTTCGCTGCTGAAACGATGAACATTAATAGGCGTGATTGTCACAGATTGGCGCATCGTTCTAGTGTAATTAGTTGTAATATATCGGAGTTCATCTCTCAACTAATGGAGAATCACAAAAATAAGCTGAACGGTGAAGCCGAACATGAAGTGGAACCCAGAACTCTAGAGATGTGGAAAGCATCTCACTACGGTCGTCCTTTCGGCTTCCATGCTTGTTTCAACATTCTTAGGGTGCTCAACAAATACGATCTTCTCGTATTCATTAGACCTGTCCAATACTCAAGTCCCTATCTCTGGTCTTGTTCCTATTTATGAATGCACCAATTGAATGAACCTAAGTACTAAAGAGTTGAAAGAAGAAGTGAATTGCACGAGCTAAGCTGGGGAGGACAAGCATGCAGCTTTTGAAGCATGGGCTCCGACCCCCTCCCGGGCAATTCGAGAAACGACGAGCACGACTGAAGTGGCTATACATACAAATCTATTTACGGATCTATATGCTTCGATTGGAACAGGAAGTTCCAGAACAGGCGGCTGGTATTGTACATCGCCCTAGGAATTCCACCACCCGCCGAGAACTGACGCCGCCTATGTAGTAGTTATTTTAATCTGATGTATTTCTTTTATTCTCATGTATGGTATGGTTGTTCAATGCAGTATGTTTTTATTTATGAAATCGATGGTGCAATGTTTAATCGAAGAAAAATTTAAATTACTTGATATTGATGGTTTTAGATAATCATAATAACGCAGAATAAACAACAAATTAAATAACATAATACCATAGTGAATCGATTTGTCCTACAACTTCAATCAGCCCACTCCACCAAAGAACACCTGGGACATTCCCAAAAATGCCTTCCATATGTGTCTTCTTCAGAAGAAGTCCGCAAATGCATAAAAGTCCTGCAACCGGGCTTTGAGCATGAACTGATTCTCTGTGGACAATGTTTGTATTCGTGATCTCCATATCCACAATGATTGCAGTGTAATAACTCCTTCCTCAATTTGGATTTAAGTTTGAAGTTTTTGCAGAGTGTTGCAATCTTTTCTTGTTCTTATTTTTTTAATCTTCATAGCATCATCTAGCATATGTAGTTCCTCTGGACAATTGGGATCTTGACATTGCAAAGACCTGAGCTTTTCCGGTTGTGATTCAATCATCATTCTGATGCGTGAACAACCTTCCCGCGGAAGATTTGAATAATCCAAGGACATTTCCTAAGACTGTGGTTATCCATGAAACATAATGGGCAAACCTCTTTTGCTTCGACACATAATATTTGCTTAGCTTTGCCTTTAGAAAACATGGTGGATGATGAGAGAGAAATCGTTTGGTTTGGTTTAGAATGAAATCTAGTGATGTATTTATAATAGAAAATAGGCGTTGGTAATTCAAACGGGCGCTCAAAGGAAAGTCTCCCGTGACTTTCATACAAACGCCAACGACTAAATTTCCATTTCCAACGGCAAATTTTTCTTTCTCGTCCTATAAATTTCATTCCTCCCATCTCCAAAATCACATCTTCTTCTTCTTCTTCTTCTTCTTCTTCTTCTTTTTTCTTATATCTCTCCTCCTTTGCAGAAATGTCTGTTAGAAATCGTGGTCCTAAGTTTACCGAAGAAGAGGATATAACTCTATGCAAAGCATATTTATTTTATAGGGTAATCAATGGTGTTCTTATTTCTCATGACAGTTCTTTTTGGGAGAACGTTTTTTCAATGTTCGTCTCATTGACGGGAAACCCAGGAAACCGAGATGCTCGTCGATTGCGTGCTCGTTTTCATTCTATTAGGCTTGCAGTCTAGCCATTTCTTTCTTTGGTAATAGAAATTGATCGAGAAAAGTTCAGCGGTGTAACTGAAGATGAAGTGATCCAAACAGCTCTTGATAATTGGGAGGAAGCTCACGATAAGCCTTTTTGTTACGAAGCGTGTTTCAGAATTCTAAAAGATGGTCCATCTCAAGCACATCGTTACTGCACTTGAATGCTGCTGCCGGAATTTACAATGGAAGAAGATGTTGCTCTTGTTCGATGTTGGTTACATCGTATGGTGAGACCAATGAACAATGACATTTTCTGGGAAAGAGTATTGGGACATTTTGTAGCATCGCGGAACGAATCAATAAGAAACAGTAAGAGCCTAGAACTAAGAATTGCATTTATCACTAATGAAGTCAAACATTATACAGAAATATTGTGGATGGTTCATCGTAGCAATTCTGGATTATCCAACGAAGAACTGGAAACCATCGCTAAGACCAAGTTTACCGAAAAAAACAGGAGAGAGTTTAGGCATTTTGAATGTTATGAACTTTACAGAGAGAATGTCGCTGGATTTGATGTAGTTAGATGTTTTTGTTGTGGTTTATTAAAATGTAGTTTGATGTTATTTGCAAGTTTAATAAATTGTAATAAATTTCACTTAATCTGAAGTGGAAATCTATTTTAAAATATAAACATTTTCATTCATTGATATTACTGCCAATTCTTTTACAAGATATAAATATTTAGACAATAATAAAAACTTCAATAAAAATCAAGTACAAGTTTTGGCCTCCTGTTTATCTTCATTTGACGTATTTTCCATTTGATGTTTGCATGTTAAATTAGGGCCTACTTAAACTCACTCTATTACTTCGATTTGATGTTTGCATGTTAAATTAGGGAAGAAAAATCGAAAATGTGAAATGGCAGTTGTGACGCCGGCAAGGTACTATGTTATCGACCTTGCCGACTTTTCATAGTTAGGGTTTGGCCGGCAAGCTCTTAGGTTGAATATCTTGCCGGCTACTTAGTATCTGTAACTGCTACTAGCAGGGCCGACAAGTTATTCAAATGTAGACCTTGCCGATGGCAGTTTTTAATGTAGCCGGCATGTTATTAGTTTTTACCCTGCTGGCCCTTGTTTTTAATATTTGGTTCCTGATGCCTAGAATTTATATAACCGGAAAGGTATTTATATAAGACCATGCCGGCTGTTAGTTGGCCAGCAGTGTGGGTAATGGACCTTGTCGACCTGTAATGTGAAAAATTCATGTTCTACTGTGTTCATATTTGTCATCAACCGACAGGCTATTTTGATGATACCCTGTCGGCTATACTTTATCCGGCACGTATGTTTTAGTCGACCCTTCCGGCCATTGTTCCGCCGGAATTGTTAAACTGTCGACACTGCTGACCTGTAATTTTTTTCTTAATTGTTCTTGTTTAGGTTGGAAAAGACAAATAAGAAATCTTTGAAAGATCTTAGTCCTCCTTCAAGACCTCCTCGTGTTGGTGAAAAACTCTTGACTTTAACACATTGAGGGGCATACGTTGTGCCTGGAACGCTCAAGATCCGTGTACCGAATGATTCTGAACCACCGTCGGAACCAGTGATTAAGACGAGACTCCAGATGAACACCAATCAATTCCATCTGGTAGAAGAGGTGATGATGATGATGTTTATGAAAGCACTCTGACTGATGGAGGAGGTAACAATAATGATGATGATAGTGATCAAGACATGCCTAATGTTGGAGGAGGTGATGATGATGATGATGATGGTAATGGAGATAAAGGTAAGGAAATCGAAGAAGAAATTATTGAAGAGGCAGTGGAAGAAAAAGAAGAAGAAGAAGGAGAACAAACTCTAGCTATTGTTTAACCCACCGAAGCTTCAGCTTCAATCGAAACCGGAACGAGGAAGAGGGTGATCACTAAACCAGATGATTCTCACATGCCTCCCCATCACCTAATGGTTACACTGAAACCAGGTGAGCCTCCAAGGGGGACCCCAAGAGATGGTGGAGAAGTTCTTTTTGGATACAAAGACTCTTGGGCATGTATGATCCATAATACTGTCGTAAGTAATCTCAATCCGTCTTTGTTCTTTATTCAATTGTGTAACTATCTTAAATTTGCGTCAAATGTTTGTATTTCTTTTCATTTTGTTTTTTTGGTATTTAGGATCACAGGCATGCCGTCCGTCTCATGAGGCGCCAAGCTTCATGTTCAGTGACTAATACTTGGGATCTTGACAAGGAATGTGAGGAGGTGAAAGTGATTGTCAAGAACTCCGGGTTGCGGCCTGCGGTGGAGAGTTCGAATATTGATCATGATAAAGCTACCGTATCTGCATTCTGTGAGAGGTTCTACGGAGAGACTGATACAATGTTATTCCCATTCAGTGAGATGGCGATAACTCCCGATGATGCTCAACAAATTCTAGGCCTCCAGGTTGATGGAAAAGCAGTCACTGAGGGATTCGATAATAAGTTTCTTTTCGAGGATATTTACAAATTGAGCCAGAAATTGTTCGGTTGGAATCAGGTTGAGACGGAGTCTGTTCTTGAGATGAAGGATGGTCGTCTAAGAAAGAAGTTTAATCTGAATAAGTTGAGGGAAAAATTGTGGGAGACAAAGAAAATCTTTGGAGGAAGGAAGGGTGAACCAGTACGAATCAATGCTACCGCGTCAGCTTATTTGCTATACGTCCTTGGAAAATGTATCTTCCCCGACAGTTCCGGAAGCTTGGTCGAGGCCAGTTACTTGCAACTATTGGATCCCTTAGATAAGATGCGTGAGTATTCTTGGGGTACTGTGGTGGTCTCCTTCTTGAACAATGAGTTGGGAAAATGTTCTAAGGCACTCACTAAGGAAGTTAACGGAAACACATGTCTCTTCCAGGTAATTTTATTGTCTAAATCATTTATATTTGCAAAATTCTCGTAAGATAAGATTCTTACTAAAATTTTTTTTTTTTCATAGGTTTGGATATATGAGCACTTCCCTTCTTTGTTCAAAACCAAGTACTCCTACGTCAAAGTGGATGAGAGTGTTGCGATTGATAAGCCAAGAGCGCAAAGGTACAGTTTTAAGGGTACTCAGGATAAGGAAATGCCGCAACAACTTATCAAACTCCAAAACACTATCGACAAATTGACTGCGGAGGAGGTGATATTTGATCCGTATCGAGATGCTAGAAATCAAGGTTTAATCCAAATGAGAGATGAAGTTGTTGCATTATACTATGGACCCTTGATGACTATGTTTGATGGATATTCAATGTACGATCCACATCGGGTAATGCGACAATTGGGTTACATCCAAGAAGAACCTAATTTCGATGAAGAAAAGCCGTTCTTTACTGTGAAAATGGCTCAATGCACCACGTCCCAAAAAACTATTAACGTCGTTTACGATCCAGCGCCAACTCAAGAACATTGGGACGACAGACGTAGCCGTAAAATCGATGTGAGTCTTTTGGACGAGGTGACCACCGGTCATGAAGCTACTGAGAAATACATGGCGTGGTACTTGGGTTGGGATCGTCCTACTGTGATTAGGAAAATGACTGCTGAAGAACTGGCTCGTAAGAAGAAGATGGAATCGAAAGACCCAGCAATAATGCTTAAGTTCTTTGTAAGTATTTTAGAGTTGCTCTTAGTATTTTAAGGTTGATTGCATTACCGAATCATTCTATTAATTTTTTGTTGTTTAATTGAAAATAGAAGGACCAGTTGAAGACCTTTGTGAGGGTGTTGTGTTGTGCGAAAGACAGAGGAGAGCCTTTGTCGATTGAAGAGCAAACCAAGCACATTGACTATGCTTGCAATGTTGACAATGAGGATTCCCATATATTGTTCAAGCAACTTGAGGCTCAAGTAAAGGCGGAAGAAAAAGCTAGGAGGAAAGCACAAGCCAAGATGCAGGCTGATAAAAAGAGGACTCGTAGTGCTCGTGGTGGTGAAGGTAGCAGCAGTGGTCGTGGTGGTGAAGGTAGCAGCAGTGGTCGTGGTGGTGAAGGTAGTGTTCCAAAACGGAGCCGTGTTCGTGGTTGTGGTAAATGAATGCTTTTCTGGTTTATTTCTTTATATTGTGGTAGACAAATGTTAAAGTTAATGGTGTGGACAAATGTTTTTTTTTAAGGTTTATGGGACATGTTTTCGTATTTTGGACAAAAAGTGTCGGATTTCTAGTTGTTGAATGAATGGTTTTTTTAGCTATGTAAAGTTTAAATACATATGCCGGCATGCTTCTTCTAAGTTACATTGTCGACTGTCCCAGGACCGACAAGGTTGTGAATTGTCAGACTGCCGGCCCTGACAACGGAAATAATATAGTTACCAGGGTCGGCAAGGTAATACGATTCCAACCTATCCGGTTGTTTACTCGCCGACAAGGTAATATGTTATCGACCATGCCGGTTATTTATGGCAAAAAAAACCTGATGCCTAAAATCATATAAGGTCGGCATAGTAACAAAATTCTTACATTTCGGCTGTTTATTAGCCGGCAGGGTAGTATGTGTGGCAGAAAAACCTTTCTCCTGATGCCTAAAATCTTATCAGGTCGGCATATGGTAACAAAATTCATACCTATCCGGCTGTTTATTAGGTCGGCATGTTGGAGAAAACAAACCTCGCCGGTGGATTCAAAATTCAAATTTTTTGCAAGTCCAATTACTTGTACTTGGGCACTATAACAACCAAATTTTGCCACCATCCTATAAATACACTACTTCTCTCTACAAAACAACCTACAAATAGTTCCATATACTATCCAAAGTTCATATCATCATACAATCCATCTAACTCACCCAATAGCTAAACAACAATGACTTCATTTGATTCAAATGAAGATTTGGCAATCACAAAAGCATGGTATGCGGAAAAAAAAAATTAGACGTCAATCCTCCGAAAGGGTGGATTCCACAACATTTTGGGCTAGGGTACACAACAAATTTATCCAAGACTTTGGGAATCCAAATGCAAGAAGTGTTAAACAAGTGCATGAGAGGCATCTAGTCATTGAAAATGCGATACTTGCATTTTTAGCTCTCCAACCTCGTATTTTTAACACTCGCCCCTTCACCTTGTCCATTGCACAATTTGTGAGTATTTTTGTGGTTTGTTTTACGTGATCCATGTTGTTTTATCTTCCAATGAAACACCACTAACTAATGTAAGTTTGTTTTTGTAGCACGAAGTCGTGAAAGCGCGCTACTTGGAGGTAAAGGGGGAAGCATTCGCATTCGATGCAAGCTATCACTTCTTGGCCGAAAGAATTCCGAAGGATAACCCGGACTACTTGGATGCGGTATCGCTTCGTCGGAGGAAGATTAATGGTTTTCGAAGTTTTAGTGTAGGTTTTGTGGGTATACCTCTATGTAAGCCCTCACGAGATTATAACTCGTCCATTAGGATCGCCTAGGGGTTCAAAGGCTTGACGCACATGCTAAGTGCATTCGTTTTTCCGTCGACAAGGATTAGGTTTTATGTTCAATCAATGTAGTAACCAAAATCGCATGAATAAAGTAAATTACATCTTCCATATTATTTTTTTCTGTTTGGTATAAGTTTAGGCCGGCGAGGACATAAATCCTTAACATGCCGGCTACATGTCAGCCGACAGTGTTATAAATTATGTGCATGCCGACTTTACGATAGCCGGCATGGTAGAAAATATTTACATGCCGATCGTAAGATTGTTTCCCAACATAGTCGGCGTGTTCTTCATCCGTGGACCTTGCCGGCTGAATACTGGTCGGCAGCTTATTCAACGTGGACCTTGCCGGCCGAAGACCGGTCGGCACCTTATTCAAGCCACGACCTTGCCGGCCTTGTGCATTTTCAAAACCAAATTTTTGATCGAAATCGAACTCATAAGACAGATGAAAGGTTTAATCTACTGAATTCATAATTTCAAAATTTTAATTTAACTCAATTAATTAACCTAATCAGAATTTTAGTGTTAATTAACCAATGGCATATTAGCCATTTAGAAAATACAAGGTTAAGGGGTGGTTTGGTTTTACTTCATAATGACCAGATTTTATCTTATTGGATATACCCCAATTAATCTGGGTATACCCCAATCTCGTCAGGTTAAACAAACAACGTTACCGAGCTGTTGAAGATGAATTTCCACTTTGTGGAATTAAAACATGTGATTTATGCTATTTTACTTGTAAAACACCAAAACAGCACAAAGAACAGCAAAAGCAAAAGATGCTCAAAGTTGCAAAAATCATTTTTATTGTTATTTTGATCATGTGCAGTGCAGCCGTGGGATATATCACCAAATCTCTTTTTTGCATATGGCTTTAAAAGTGTACATTTTTAGTTAACTTTTAATTTTGAGAACTCAAAGAGGAATCAGTGTGAAACTTAACCCACTGTCAAATGACCTGTTTATCCTGTAGTAGTGGCTTCTGAGGTGTGCATTTACTCTATTTAAGGATTTTCGTGAAAGAGAGAGTAGAGAATCAGAGATCTCTAGTCTCTACTATCAATGGCGATCAATGTTGCGATATTAGCTATATTACTTACCATCACTACTTGTCTACTGAATGGATCGTCAATGGTCTCTTCGCATCGTAATTCTTTAGCTACAAGCATATCTCCTCCTGGTAAAGAAATACTTCCTCTTATTCCCAAGCATCGCGTACGTATTATTCCGATGCGTATCCCTTGCTCTAATGAAATGCCATTCCCCTGTTGCAAATACTGTGTCAAGCACACAAAGAGCTGCAAGATTTGTTGTGTACACCGAAGAAATGTAACTACAGGAGGTTCGATAGATGATGATGTTGATGTTAGTCACGTTGATGGGATTAGAAATAATGTT
The DNA here is from genome assembly GCF_003573695.1 of Papaver somniferum. Lineage (NCBI taxonomy): Eukaryota > Viridiplantae > Streptophyta > Magnoliopsida > Ranunculales > Papaveraceae > Papaver > Papaver somniferum. The sequence continues at coordinate 2,543,158 of NC_039361.1, forward strand.
GCTGCTTCCGCTGGACGTAATCCTGGTGGTGAAATGGTTTATCATACTGCTTCTGATGATCGTCACCCTATGCTTGATGGGGATCAGCTGGACAACTAGTAATTATTGCTTGAGATAGATGATGCCGGGGTAAAATTAGTCAACAAGCAGAATGATCTAGGGTACTCATACCTATCTGTTGTGTGTTTAGGTGAGACAAATAAAGATGCCCACAGGCTTTTCGCATGAAATAATTGTGTTATTATTAAGAAAACCACCTAGTTAACAAAAAAAACGAAAAACCAGATCACTCAATTGCTTTTTAATTAAATAAAATCACCCAATTATTGGTACACAAAAAGGATTTCCTCAGAGTATCTCCATCCTAAAATGTTTTAACTTGTCTTGAATATTAAAGGTAAAAATATGGTTTGGTCCTTTTTTAGGTGGTCCCATGTTTATTTGGTCCTTTCAAAAATCACCTTTTCCATTTGATCCGTAATTATTTAAAAATATTAAAATATCTAAAATACCCTTTCTACCTCTTATTTTTTTTCCTCACTGAGTAATTTTTTTTTCTCTATTCTTTATTTTTCTATTAATTTCTCTCTTCTTAACTTTAATAAATAAAAACTTAAAAATAAAATATCTCTCAAGATATAAGTCGAAAATTAATAAATTTTATATATTCGGAAAGCATTCGATGATAACTTTCCAACGAGTACCATTGTCGCTATGTTTCGGTGCTTTTATTTTTTTTCGATATAATAGTAGTTCATTTCCGAGAATGAACACTATTTTTGAACATGTTGTTCATTCTAGTTCTAGCAGTTCATTTCGTAAAATGAACTCGTATATACTAGCAATTTATTTTGTACAATAAACTCATAATAGTAGCAGTTCATTTTGTAAAATGAACTCGTAGATACTAGCTATTTTTTTTGTAGAATAAACTCATAATAGTAGTTTAATTTGAAGAATGAAGTCGTAATGAAGAATGAACTCGTGATAGTTGTTCTTAATTTCGAATGAACTCATAATAGTTGTTCATATTGTAGGATTGATAATTCATGTTGTAAAATAAACTCGTAATAGTAATTAAGAATGGTAGTTCATATTGTAGAATGAACTCCTAATAGTTGTTCATTATGGTAGTTCATTTTATAAAATGAACTCGTAATAATAGTTCATTTTTTGGAATGAACTAACTAGCATGATAGTTCATTAAAGTAATTGGTTTTGTAGAATGAACTCGTATAATAGTTCATTAAAGTAGTTCATTTCGTAGAATGAACTCGTATAATAATTCATTTTATAGCTAAAAAATAAGGAAAAAAATTAAAAGCTCTGAAACATAGCGACAATGGAACTCGTTGGAAAGCTATCGTCGAGGGCTTTATGAATATATAAAATTTATCATTTTTGGACATATGGTTCAAAAGATATTTAAGCTTTAAGTTTTATTTAATTCTTTTAATTAAGAGAGAGAAAAAAGAGAAATTAATATTTTTTACTATTTGGTCTTAGGACCAAACCATTATTTTATAGGACCAAATAATAATATAACGGTATTTCTGCCACCACACAATAAAAATTACATCATCCATGACATCACCTTAGGACCAAACTATAATTTGTAGGACCAAACAATAATATATTTTCACAAATAAGACCAAACAGACACATGAATGAATCAACTGGACTAGACTCTCTCTAATATATCATTCATAGGACCATATGGTATTTCCTACAATATTAAAGTTGCATAACTTTGGAACAATCTTGGTGCTTAATATCAAAGCCGTAGATTTCCCAAGTACTGGAGCGGCGGAAATTGTTTATTTGTTGATTTATTTATTTTAGTTTCCTCGACATACCAATTACCTCCTGATGATTAATATTTTCCCAACCTAATTTTAGGAAAAATTAAAGATAAAATGGAAAATCCAGAACCACTTAATATTATTTTGGATTACAAGTCCACTAATTAAGAGAATCGTAATCTGCACCCGTGTTTTTAGTGTCTAGTTTTTAGTTGTTTACTTGAAAAAAACATTCAAAATAATGTCCACTATACATTTCCTCCGTATTAAAAGGAAGTATATGGAAAGGAGTATTTCGGGGTGGAGAAGGTTGTCAATTTTCTCTCTCTTCTCTGATGACCGAGTTTGAAAATGCGACTCAGTCATTACTTTCATTAGGTCTGATTGTTTCTTGATCTTTCCTTCATCCAGTTTTAATTGTTTTACATCTAATTGTTTATTGTTTTATTCCTACGCATTAAATTTGGTTTGTTCTGATTTCATCTCAATTGCTCTCTCCTTTTCTTATCTCCTCTACTAATCAATATATTTGTTTCTCCATAATGTGTTTACAGTCTGATTTTTCTCTATTGGCTTTTGCCTTTTTATGTGTTATGATTATATCTTTTGCTGAGTATCATTTTAAGCTTTTTCTTGCAGGAATATTTTGTGCAGTTATCCATGGTTTCAATAATGTTTGGAGGAAGAAGACTCGGTGCAATGCCGGTCCGTTCTCCCGATCCATCAAATTATCCCGCTCTCAATTCAGGTCTTCAAAATTCAAATTTTGAATTGTCAGTTATTTTAGGAATGTTTGTTATTTTTGGTTACTTGCTTGGTCAAATGCCAGCTATTTCAGTCGTGCTCATTCTGTTTCCCTAATTATAGACAGAATATACTATCCCATTCAATACAAAAATCTCTTCAAAACCCTAGCCATTATAAACCACCTTCTATCCTTTTTATTCAAACACCCTTCAGAATCAGTAATCCTAAAAACTACAAAAATATGGAAGGAGAATGTAAGATCAGAATCTCGTAGAAATAATGCCTCAGCGAAATTATTAATAACACAACACAGCAGCGTCGCAGAATAACTTCAGAAACGAAATAATAAACGACGTCAGCTAAATCATGAGAAAAATGTGATGGTCCTGCGAAAATTAGAGAGTTCGCGAGATTAACATTTGTAAGGTTGCGAGAATGTCGCAAGCCATATCCGAAAATAAAGGTTAGATTAGCTGTCATCCACTATGTAAAACTCTATATAAAGAGCCGATCAACTGTAAGGAGGGGGAGATCTTCTTCTGAGTGAGAAGCAAGTAAATAGGAGAGAGAAAATCTAGAGCAGTGGTTATTCTGGATTCCTTTATCTTTTCTTGTAAGATTGTTCAAAGATTCATCAATAAAATTAAGATTGTTAATCTAAAATGAGTTGAATGTTAATAAATCTTGTGAGGGGTATAGTGTAGGATTTCCTGCAACTATATAATGGCGCTAGAAACAGGGACGGATTGAAAATTGAAGATTATTCTAGAAAAAATTGAGGATTAATATTGAGATTTGTAAATATTTGGAGTGATTGATTAAGAATTTTACATAATCTCTTGCAATTCATTAATATTGAAGAAATGGCTAGAAGATGAAATACATCAGAACAACCAACTACTGTTAGAAGAAGCAAGAGAATTGCTGGAAGGGAAAGAAGTGAAATGGGAGAATCTATTAGAATGAGAAATAATAGAGAAAATCAAACTCAACCACCAATTCAACAAACACTAGTACAAGGGAGGAATACAGATTATGATAGGGTGAGTATACACACTTGGCAATCAAATTCAGCAGAAGAAGTAGAAGAAGAGCAGCAAACCAGAAACCATAGACAGGTAAAGAGAAATCAAGAAGCAGATGAAGGAATAATTCATGAAGATGAGGAAATTGGAGCATTAGAAACGTTGAGACGAAGAATACATGAAGAAAGAAGAGCTGAGGCAGAAGAATGTGCGAATTTAACAAGGCAAAATCACGAATTGAGGATGGAAAATATGAGACTACAGAGTAGAAGATCGAGAAGTATTACAAAATCATATTCAAGATCGACTAGAAGAGAGATGAGGCGAAACTCACCCACAATTAATGCCAGAACTAACATTCAAGAAGAAATATCAAATCCTGATGAAGAACATCGCGAAAATAGAGAAATGATTGATGATCGTTACGTTCCACAAAATGAAATTTTTGATGATAGGCAGAATGATAGAAATCAAGAGAATGGAAAACGTCAGGGACAAAATAATCAAGATGGCGAAGGGAATCGAGAGGAAGGAAGGAGAATTTTACATGAGAGAGAAGCTCAAAGAAATCAACAAACAATCGAAGAAGAAGTTGAAAGACATTATGCTGAACAAGCACGTTTAATTTGCGAACGTGAAAGATTGAGAGCGGAAATGGAAGAACAAGAGCTTCAGGAAACAATTCGCCAGAACAATCACGACAATCGAGAAAGAAGAAGAACACAAAATCGGAATAACGGTAATATCAATGAAGAGTACAGAGAATGGATGAAAGATAACAAATGGAATTGATGAGAAATGAACAAAATCATGGAGGGTAAAATGAGAGACATCATCATATGCGAATTCAAGATAGAGATGAGGAAGAGAATCGCAGAAGAAGACGAGATGAAGATGATGAAGAAAAAATGCAAAATTTCGCGAGAGAAGAAAGATATGAACGCAGAAGAAGAGAGGCGAAATTAAAAAGACCAATCGATCAAAATTCAGGTGTAAATAAACAAATCTTAAAAGAATTAGAAGAAATGAGATGAATGCTAAATAATAGAGGAGAAGTAGGCAGAACACAATTAGATGAAGCCATAGAGGAAGCTGCGAAAACTCCATTTACAAGGGAAGTACAACTAGGAGGAATACCACCGAAATGCAATTTGCCCGCATTAACCAGCATTTTTGATGGAACAACTTGTGCAATTCAACACATTAAAGCCTACGTGAGGTGCATGTTGCAATGGGAAAATCATGATGATGTATTATGCAAGTATTTCGCATCCAGCTTAACAGGGGAGGCGTTAAAATGGTTCGAAGGTCTACCGAAGAATACAATAACATCCTTCAATCATTTGCAGACTAAATTCCTGGGGGCATATATAAGTAATAATTCTTCGTGACCTGGTATTGAAGACGTATTTGGATTAAAACAAAGATTTGGCGAAAGTTTGAAGTACCTAACTAAAAGATGGAGGACTATGTGTAGAGAAATGGTTGGCCGTGTGGATGAGAGATATCTTATCTTATCATTTATCAATGCTATGTTTGCAACCAACCTATTGTATATCCAAATTTTCAGAGTCAAGAATACAATCACAATGACTGAATTGCGAGAACTTCATGAAGAATATATTGCTCTAGAGGAAAGGCAAAATGAAATGGAATCATATACGGTTGCGAACACCAGTTCACAAACAGTGAATGCAAGCTTATTACCCAAACTAATAAACACAATGGCGAGCACCTCGCAAGTACAACAAGAAAAGGTGACGGGCAACAATCAACAGAAACTGGTGGCTATGGGAAGCCGAGATCAAGAGGAGTATGAAAGAGAAAGAAATTTCTACAATCATGGTGGAAATAACAAAATTCAAAGACTTGATCAGCCGCAAGAAACTTATGGAGGTCAAACACAAAACTATAATAGATGACAAGGAGGTCACAAGGTAGTATGGGAAGAAATCAAGATGCCACCTCTAAATGCAAGTGTGGAGAAAATATGGGAAGCTATAATTTTGATGGAGAATATACCAACACCATGGAACATGGGAACGGAACCACCTCCAAACCACATAAGTCATGAGTTTTGTTCTTATCATCATTTTCATGGACATACTATAAATGATTGCAGAAATGTAAAAAAAATTATTCTGAGAATGATAGATCAAGGAAAACTAAACCACTTTTTGGTAGGGCACCCACAATCTCAACCATTGCCACCACCACCAGAGCATCACAAAGTAAACACGATGAAAAAGAAGGAAACATTCTTCATAGAAGTTGGTGCAAAAGCAAAGAATCTATTCTGTCACTCTATTGTACATTCATACAAGACAATTGAATATTTTCATGACAATGTCTTGAGTAGAGTGTTCGCAAGAAATAACGATGGAAGAGAAATTATGAATATTGCGAAAATCTCGCCACTAGAGGCATGGCAGAAACAGATTATTTCTTTTGCCGCAGAAGAAATCCCCGAAGGTGAAGAGGTACATGATAATCCATTGGCAATAAAATTAGTAATTAATCCAAAACCGAAAGAAGATGAGGATGATGAAGCTGAAGATTCATGGGAAATTAATAGGATTCTAATCGATACTGGAAGCTCTGTGAACATCTTATTTTATCATACTTATAAAACTATGGGAGGAAGAGATGATGATCTTATACCATCAACATATAAGATATATGATTTTAATGGTAACGCAAACAAGCCTAAAGGGGAGGTTACTATGCGAATTCCATTGAAGGGAATATCTTCTGAAATCCTATTACTGTGTCGTTGATTTAGAATCACCCTACAATGCATTAATTGGTCGACCTTGGCTTCATGCGATTCTAGGTGTAGCTTCAAATTTCCACCAGTGCATGATATTCCCTCATCCTAGCGGTGTAGGAATCATAAAGGGAGATTGGGTTGAAGGAAATAGGTGTTACGAAACTGAGATAGAATCCTACGAAGGAAGAGAAAACAAGAACGAAAGTTGGCGACACAAAATCAAAGAGACACAAAGAAGTGAGAATTTGATGGTGGATGCAATCGAAAGAAAAGAAGAAGAGATGTTGCGAAACTAATGCTAGCTCAGAATAAAAAATGGTGAACATACCACTACCAAGGAAACAGTAGCAGAAAATAACAAAGAAGCAGAGGATAGCAAAGGTAATGTATGAATGATTGATTTGTTGTGACACTCTCGCAATAAACAAAATTCTCAAAAATACATTTTATTGAATAACAAAATTGAGATTGTGAAATGCAAATACAATATAATGATGTGCAAGAATCTCGCAGAGATAATGAATTCTACAAAAGACAATCAGAGAACAATGACAAAAGAGAAAGGGGAGAACCTTTATGGCGTACACCCTAGTTCGCGAATACAATTTCGCAATAGGCAAATGTAAGACTTAAAGTACGTCAAGGGGGTACATGTTGCATGGCTCAGGGAAAGGATACATCGCCACCGGAACCTGACTCATGGAGATTTGGGGTCAATAAAGCCCATCCGGGAGAGGCACCTTGGATTCTCAGCTTAAGCATATGACTAATTAGGTTGGGTGACTAAGGTACTAAGGATTCTCCCAAGGAGTGCAGAATCTGATCAAGGCGCCGAGGTACACGGTTGAGTCAAGAGTGCCAGGGGCGTCTGGAGCGTACCTTGCCATTCTTGACAAGTCTTGGCTTATACTGCACTCGTCCCGAAGAAAACCCCACTTAAGGTGCATCCTCGTAACCATAAACCCTATAGGTAAAAGGGATAAGAGGATGCGAAAACAACTGGTTGTTGTTAAGACTGGATGGGAGGAGCCAACCTTGTATGGTCGAAGTACGCCTCCTTGAAGGGGCAACCAGGGTGAAGATAAGGGTGACACCCTCCATTAGGGAGTTGATAAGTGTCTTAAGACGCAAATGTCATGAGGCTTTTTACTTGCAAGGGTATTAAGGCTTGTCATATTTGTGCAACAATCCTGAAGAGGCAATAATACTAAAGAAAAAGATAAGACGAGATCAATGGGTTTTCAATGTAATGGGGATTTATGTTCGCAAGAATATTTAGGCATGTTATATTGTCGCAACATTTCTGAAGAGGCCATAATACAAAAGAAAAAAGTTAAGGCAAGATCAATGAATTTTTGCATGAAAGTGCAAGGACGTCCTGCGATTTTGTCGCAATGACAAGAGGTGGCATAGTAAGACCTTTAACTAGGAAGGAAAAATAAGACCACACAGGGAGGATATTTAAAAAAAAAAATCAAAATTCATTTTGCATATGATTGCGAAATTATACATAAACAACTGCAAAGTTGAGGCACAAAATAAGAAAAATCTGCAAATCATTCGGATACAAATAACAGAGGCAAGTATGGGAATGAATGAAATTAGAAAATGTTATTTGTCTCCACATGATAGATTTACGCAAAAATTAAAAAATTAATGATTATATTGATTAACCATATTGCAAAGAAGAATTGTTTTAATGAATGCAGGTCAAAATGAAAGAAACTCATATATTAAGGAATATGGAGAATCAAAAGAATTCGCAAATGTACAGAAAGGAGGAATAAATGTACAAGTATTACAGAAGATTAAAGAAAGAAACAAAAACTACTTCTTAGTTGATCCTTCATCATCTTCATCAGACTTGTTCCCTTCTTCGCCTGCTTCAGAACTTTTATCTCCATCAGAACCTTCATCACCATCAGATTCTTCATCATCAGCTTCACTATCAGAAATAGTCAGGCTAGGAATGTTCTTTGGGATCTCCTCCAAGAGACAAGGATAATCAGAATAAGGAATACTATGGTCATCACAAACCATTTGAATAGTTTGATTGAGAAAATGCATAGCATCATTTTAAAGTTCGCAACAGTGATCTTGATTTGATTCTTTAATCTAGAATATTTATCGTTGCGAGAAGAAAGATTCTTTGCGAGTTCCTCTTTTTCAGCTTCAAGTTCCTCAATTCTTCCGCGATATTTACTTTCAGAATCTGTGAGCAAAAGGCAATTAATTAATAACTTGAGGAAAATTCACAAGAAACAAAAGATTAGTGAAGAAGAACAGTTAATAACCTTCTCTGTCAGAAATCATATCTCTAATCAAGGTTGTATGCTCAACTTGGAGACTAATATTTACACCTAAATCTTTTCTGGAATCGTCTAAGATTTTTGCAGCCCAAGCGAATTCATCCTCATTATTTATAAGGAGACGAGAACGAATTTGGTTTTCTCTTTCGCAGAGCTCGGTATTCTTGCGGTTAGCTTCATCTCGTTCAAGTTGAACTTCAAGAAGGGTATCTTGGAATTTCGCCAACGCCTTAGCACCTTGATCAGGGATGTGATCCTTATCATCTATGAGACCGCTAATTTTGGTTCTTAACTCATTGATTTTCTCTTTAGAATTAAGAAAGAGACGCTTAAATCGGTTGGCTAAACTTAAACTAGATCTATGGTCAATCTCTAAGAGGCGAAATTTGGATCTCAGTTCATTCAGAGAAAGAGATGAAATTTTATCATTTGAGAAACTATTTAAAGATTTATTAAGACGCTCAAGAAGGGTATCATTATCCAAGGCATTAGGAAATGAATGAAGAATGGTAGCTTCATCAGAAAGACCATAAATGTCTGCAAAAAGGATTAATCAAATAAGAAAAACAACAGGATGAATGAATGAAGGGAAAGGAGAAAAATAAACATACCATAGAGTTGGTTATTAGCTTGCTGAAGACTAGAGATTTTATTATTATACGAAGAAGAATCAATTTCTAGTTGTTTGTTCTTCTCGCGAAGATCTATGACTTCAATTTCCAATTCCTCATTCTTTGCACGAAATTGAAAATTTTTCTTCTCAAGAATTTCGCATCTCCTCTCTAGATCTGAGGAAACAACGAAAGAAGCTTTTTCAGTCTGCGAGAGAATGTAAAAAGTATTAAAATAGAAGAAGATTTTGAGTTACAGTAATGAAGAAGTAAAAAGACGAAAGCATACCAGAATATTAAGAGAATGCAGGAAGTTGGGAGTAACTGATCTAGAAACTCCACGAAGAGAATTATCACCATCCATTAAAGGAACATCACAAATTGTAGCGAGAGATTTGCAGGTATTAGCGAATTGATTATCTCCCATTCCTTGCCAAGAATCAGAAAAGAGGCCAGAGAGCTTAGCCATAGAAGATTCAGATGGAGAATCTTCATTGGCAGCAAGGACATCATTATCCACATCATCCTCATCACTCTCGGAGTTTTCTTGAGAAGGAATATTTGAAGGAGAGGAAGAATGAGTTTTTCTCTTCTTTGAAGGAGGAGCAGTTGGTTTTTCCCTGCGAAGAGCACCTTTGCCTTTATCACCAGTCCTCGCAACATTGGCAGGTTCTTCTATTTCAGCAATAATCTTCACACACAGATAGAAATAAGAAATAGAAGCAACAGTATACTGTTTAAAATCATAAGAGAATATTTCTTACCTCATCTGTGTATGAGCGAAGAGATAACAAGGTACTAGCCTTTCCAGTCCTTTGATTGCTATCTTTCAGTTTCTGGATCTGTAGAATGTCGTTAGAGTCAGCGAACAAAAGAATAAAGACAAATAAAGAAATATAAAGTGGGTAAAACTGGAAGAGACATACCTATTTCTTCTTCTCGGGCCAAGAAAATACCCAAGGTTGATAGGAAGCGAGATTCTCAGGAAGAACATTTGACCCAGCAATGTAAGGTCCTTTCAACATCAAGGGAAAAACACACCATTTATCATCTTTGGATTGGCGAGGAGTTGTGTTCTTACCAGAATTCCAATCAATGTCTTGCATGAGTATTTTAGCTTCATCAATATTATCTTTCCTTTTCAAGCGAAGACCCCAGCGAGTATTCTTCATGGAGATCAATTCATAATTTTCAAAGAAACTCGCCACTGTGTATTTTTCAGCAATTATCTCCAAGTCTGTGAATTTAGGATCCCTAAGTTCTTTGGAGTAAAGAGATCCTTTACCAGCACCACGGTTAGTGAACTCTAGCATCAGACGGATGCAATCCCCACTCAATTGGAAGATAGCTCGCGAAAATCCCGAGTGGGCGAGAATTCCATAGAATAGAGGAATATCTGGGTCATAAATAGGAATGGGGAGACCTGCGAGAATTTGACCTAGCGAAATTATGATTGATTGATCATCACAATGTTGATCAGAGAAAAGTTTGATAGAAAGAATTGACTTGGCACTTTCACCAGGAATGGTAGAAAGTGTAAAACCTTTCTCAACAAGATCTTTTTGGACGTATATTAAGTTTTTCTCATGTTTGTGACCACCTGGAGGAATATCTGAATATAAAGTATGGGAATAGATAAAAAGTAAGAAGATTGAAGAGGGAAGAATTACAGTAGCAGAACTTACGGAAGAACAATAGAGTTGCAGAGATGAGAGAATAAAAAGAGAGGAGAAAGTAAAAAAAATGGAAAGAAGAGTAAGAAGAATATATAAAGAAGATTTTTTTTACTCGAAGAAATAAACACCATTAAGGAGAAAAGACGTGAGCGGTTGAAAAGCAGCGGTTACAGAAGACGTGTCAAGAAATAGATGGAAGAAAGAATACGTGTGATAAATGTATAATATGAAGAGATGAAAAGTTGCGGCATTTCTCACATCATTCTCTACTTTGCAGAGAAGATATGAGAAGAGGAAAGATGTAGGATCAGAATCTCGCAGCAATAATGCCTCAGCGAAATTATTAATAACACAACACAGCAGCGTCACAGAATAACTTCAGAAACGAAATAATAAACAACGTCAGCTAAATCATGAGAAAAATGTGATGGTCCTGCGAAAATTAGAGAGTTTGCGAGATTAACATTTGTAAGGTTGCGAGAATGTCGCAAGCCATATCCGAAAATAAAGGTTAGATTAGCTGTCATCCACTATGTAAAACTCTATATAAAGAGTCGATCAACTGTAAGGAGGGGGGAGATCTTTTTCTGAGTGAGAAGCAAATAAATAGGAGAGAGAAAATCTAGAGCAGTGGTTATTCTTGATTCCTTTATCTTTTCTTGTAAGATTGTTCAAAGATTCATCAATAAAATTAAGATTGTTAATCTAAAATGAGTTGAATGTTAATGAAATCTTGTGAGGGGTGTAGTGTAGGATTTCCTGCAGCTATAGAGAAAATTCCCAAAATGTTGGTGATCTGGTTAACAAGTTTAAGCAAGCCTTACTGGAACTTGGAGATACAACAGAAGTTGAAGTCTTACAGAAAGATAATGATAAGGTTGAAAATGGAGAAAATAATTGGGAAGCTAGTGCAATTAGAAAAGTCATTATTGAAGGCAAGATGAGCTATGACACAGTTCAGAGATTCATCAAATACACTTGGCCTTTCATTGCCACTGCTGATATCAGAATCGTCGAAATAGAGCCAAATATGATGATTTTCAAGTTCAGTAACTGGGATTTCTTAAATAAGGTAATAGAGCATAGACCATGGAGTATTAATAAACATATGTTGATGGTTCATGAGTATATCCCAGATATGGTTTATATAGAGAAGCACTGGGGCTTTCAACAATTCTGGCTCCAGTTGAAATACCTCCTTCCAGAACATATGAATGTATTCTCTGTTACTAAAATTGGAGAACTTATGGGTGAAGTTACTTCCATTGAACCAAAAGATGTTATTCCAATTGGTATCGATCCTGTCAAAGTGTGTATCAATGTGGATCTCTGTATTCCTTTAAGGAGGGGGGTTAAGTGCATAACTAATGCAAGAATTACAAAGTGGCAGAAATTTTCTTCGAGAGACAACCAGGTAGCATTTGTACTGAATGTTATGTGATAAAACATTGTAAAGGGGCTTGCAAGGATGTAGATAATTATCTGGCTAAGTCTCATGGGAAGCATTATTTTTTGGCAATCCTAATAATCTCAGAAAGAATGTCTGCAAAATCAAAACTGGAGAGGCTCCTACTTCCATAAAGAAACATGACAAGTATGTTAAGGCTGTTGTTTTTGTTCCACCCAAAGATGGAGAGGTGATTAATATGGATTTCCTTTTTAAGAAGAGCAACAATGAAGAAGCTGAGGACATAAGTCTTGGTAAGAGGCTTAGAAGTTCTAAAGAAGATAGCTGCAACCATCCCAACACTGAGTCATCTTCTCAACATGGAACCATGGATAACAATGCAAACTTCCAAAATACTCATACGGTAATCACAGCAGAAAAACAGACTGAAACTACGGACAAGGAGAATCAGGTATTAAATATTACTCAGGCTTTAAATAGTTTTAATTTATATCCCTTCCAATTTCAATTTTGCTATTTGGATAAGCTTAAAAAGTTATTTAGGTTCATAGATTCTGATTCCTGCATTCACATTAGGCATATATTTTGCATATATTTCTCTTTTTCCATCTTTGTAGTATTTTTTATAATCTTTTTATTTTATCAGTATTACAATCTAGCTTGCATACACTCTAGTACACATATACATATTTTAAGGCTTTTCTTGATCAATTCTTTGTTACTTCTTAGCAATCCCTGCACCATGAAAATTATCTCCTGGAATGTTCAAGGTTTCAAGAATGTTTATACTAGAGACCACCTAAGAGATCTCATTAGGACACAAAATCCTGATATGATTTTTTATGTGAAACAAAATTAGAAGAGTCCAAAATCAGACCCTTATTCTCTTCATTTAACTTCCCAAATATTAAATTATTTGAGCCTGTTGGACTCTCTGGAAGGTTTAGCTTTGTTGTGGAAAAATGGTTTTGGTTGTGAAATTCTAAGTTGTGAAGACAATATGATTCATGCCATAATTCAAGATGATCCTAGCCTCCCAGAATGGCTTCTTTCTTGTATGTATGGGTACTGCAATTCAAAGAAAAAGAAAAAACAGTGGAAGTTCATTGAAGAAGTAGGTAATAATATCAGGCACACTTGGATTCTATTGGGTGATCTGAATATACATATCCTTCATTCTAATTCTTCTTATACTTAAAGTGATGGTTGGGTTAATTCAATTCTTCAGTCTGTTGGTTTAGAAGACATTGGTTTTATTGGAAAAGAGCATACATGGACTAGTAACAACTTGGGGACAGGAAAAAAAAGATCAAGAATAGATTTGGCTCTGGGAAATGCAGAGTGGAATACCAGTTTTCCATACTCTAAATTATTACATCTTGTTAAAACAGGCAGTGATCATTGCCCCATTATGCTAGCTTCATATTATAATCTTCCTAAATTATGGAATCCATTTAAGTTCTTCCTCACTTGGTTACATGATAAGTCTTGTGCTGTGGAGATTGCTAAAGCTTGGGACAAAGAAGTACATTGTTCACCTGGTTTCAAACTCCTCAAGAAACTGCAATTTACAAGAATTGCATTATCTAAATGGAACAAATCCCATTTTGGTGATATTGATCAAAAGGTTGATATGCTTCAACATCAACCAAATGAAATACAACAAATCCGGCATTCTGCTGATAACACATCCAAAGCTTATGAAGTTAATGAAGAACTCAAAAAATGTCATTAGATACAACATGATTTTCATAAGCAGAAATCAAGGGATAATTTTTTTAAGGAGATGGATAATAACACCAAGTAGAGCAAGAAACAACATCAATTCCTTAAAAGATAATGATGGCAATTGGCTTAATTCAAGAGAAGATCTGTCAAATCTATTGACAAAGCATTTTAAGGAGATAAGCACTACTTCTTCACCTGCAATTGAAGAACATTAATATAATTTGCTTCCATCTATTATCACAGCTGAAGAGAACAAACTTCTTCTTATCCCCCCCCCCCAGATGAGGAGACTTTCAAAACTTTAAAAAGTATGGAAAACTGGTCAGCCCCTGGACCAGAAGGGTTTCAAGCAGGTTTCTTTAAATCACAATGGAATACTGTTGGTTCAGATGTTTGTGAAATGGTGAGAAATTTTTTCACTTTAGTATTTATGCTTCAATATTTAAACAAGATTTATATTTCTTTGATTCCCAAGACTAAAAAACCAACTACTCCTTCTGAGTTTAGACCCATTGGATTATGCAATACTTCTTATAAGATAATCTCCAAAATCGTGGTTACAAGAATGAAGCCATTAATTTGTAAGTTTCTCCTTATCAAGCTGCATATGTTTCTGGAAGGCTTATCAATGACAATACTATTATTTCTCATGAGTTAATTCATTCAATGAGGAAAAAAGAGGGAGAAAGCGGTTGGATGGTTCTTAAATTGGATATGAGCAAATCTTTTGACATACTTGAATGGAATTTCATCCTTAAAGTTTTGGAAGGTTTTGGTTTTTCGAAGGACTGGATTCATCTAATACATCAGTGTATCGGCATAACTTCACTTTTTGTACTTCTCAATGGTTCTCCTTGTGAAGATTTCAAACCAACTAGAGGGATAAGGCAGGGAGATCATTTATCTCCTTACTTGTTTATTCTTGCTATGGAATGGTTCTCAAGGTCTTTAACTGCTGCTCATCTTTCAAAGAAAATCAAAGGAATTAAGGCTGCTAGAGGCCTCCAATTAATCATCTTTTATTTGAAGATGATTGCCTTATATTTACCCAAGCTAATTTAACCAGTGTGAATAATCTCAAGCAACTTTTGCTAGATTTTAGTTCATAATCTGGTCAGGTCATTAACTTTGACAAATCCTCCATTTTGTTTAGCAACAATATGGATCATGATGTTTGTAATTCTCTCAAAAACATCCTTGGGGTTAATTATATGGATAAGAAGGAAAAGTACTTGGGCTCTCCACTTCTAATTGGAAGATCCAAAGTAAACACCTTTGAAGAAGTCAATACTGCTTTTGAAAGAAGATTATCTAGATGGAATGACATCAATCTTGGTCAAGATGGTAGAACAACCATGGTCAAAGTTGTCCTCAATTCAGTTACATTGTATCAGATGAGCACCTTTAAAATTCCAAAGAAGTTGATTAAAAAGCTTAATTCACAACAGATAAAATTCTGGTGGGCTCATAAAGGTAATAGAGGTACTAAATTCATTGCTTGGCATAATCTTTGCATCCCAAAGGATTTAGGTGGATTGGCCTTTAGAGATCTGGAGATGTTGAATCATGCTCTCCTGACTAAACTGGCCTGGAGAATTTGCACTCAAGAAGATCAATTAGTGTCACAGGTTCTCAAAGCTAAATACTTCAGAGATGAAGAATTTCTTCATATCAATTCTAAAAAGCACAACACTTCTTGGATTTGGAGGGGTATTGAAGTGGGTCTTCACATTCCGCAAGAACACTACTGTATGGAAGTTAATAATGGAGAAAAAACTAGAATATGGCTTGATTATTGGATTATTGGCTTGGACTCTAAACCAGCACCTAGTGATCCTTCCCACTCAACTTATAATCAGGTAAGTGAGCTAATTTTACCTGATTCAGCTACTTGGAATGTGCCGCTACTCAACACTCTATTTTCTGCTGAAGTTGTTGACAAAATAAAGTTAATGATCATCTCTCCCAATAATCAAGATATTGTTAGATGGAAACCTACCAAGGATGAGATCTTCACAGTAAAAAGTGCTTATAACAAGCTTGTCAACACACGGTCAACAGTCAGGCTGCTCTATACACTGTACCTAAATTTGTCTGGAAGGAGTTATGGAAAATGAATCTTCCTCACAGGATAAAGTTGTTTATCTGGAAATGCTTAAGGGGAATAGTTCAAACTAAAATAACACTAGCACATTATAACAGAGAAATTGATTTCGACTGTGGCATCTGTCACAATGAGGAGGAATCTCTCTGTCATCTTCTCATCACTTGTTCACATGCAAGAGCAACATGGAGGATAATAAATATTAATTTTTATCAGGTTAAAGACAATTGTGTTACAGTTCAAGAATGGATACTCTCATGGTTCAATGATATGGGTAATATGGGAGCTGAGGATATGATTAAATGGATAAATACTCTTATGGTAGGATGTTGGGTAATTTGGAAGGAGCGCTATGAATGTGTCTTCCAAGAAAAAACTCTAACCCTACTTCTACTGCTTCTAGAATTCAGCACCATCTGCATAATTTCTATTTAGCTACTCACCCTGTTGCAGTTGTCACTAACTCTTTACCTGTGTTGCAGAAAAGAAATATAAGTTTACATTATGCGTAGATGCTTCTTTTAATCATCTTACTAATGAAAATGGCACTGCCATGGTGCTTTTCTCTGACACGGGAAATTGTGAAAGAATCAGGGGCACCTATGCAACTGGAGTAATGGATGCAGAAGCAGGAGAAAGTCTGGCGATACGAGAAGCTCTAGAATGGATGCAAAGTATGCAGCTGGATGACTTTTATATGATATCAGATGTTGATGTTATAGTTAATTCGATAACCACTGAGAATGTGCAAATCAGATGGGAAAATAACAAAACTCTACAAGAGATTAAGTCTGTTCTTTCATTTTTTAGTTCGTATAAGTTATCTCATGTTAAGAGAGATGGTAATCGTGTTGGAGATATCATCTGTAAGAAAGTGAGGATTGATAAACTTCATTTAGAGGAGTACTTAGATTTTTCTCCTTGGTTAAAGTCTGTACTTTCAAGGAACAATGTGCCTGAACCTCATTGAGTTTAATAAAAGTTCTTCTTCGTATAAAAAAAATATAGAGAGAAGTATTTTACATTGTGTTTACAAAGTTGAACTACACAATTTTCCGTATTAAGGCCGGATTTCAAGTTGGGGCTGAGTTAGAATAAAAGGTGAAAAAAATATGAAGTACATATAACAAGTTTTTTAGGACAAAAAAAAAACAACAACTCTATTTTAGCATCTAAACTACGAATTAATAATGGAGTGATCTTATTAAGAAAATGTTAATTAACCTGACTTTTGTATTGAAAGTGTAAATTTCTCGTGAAAGGAAAGCTAGGTTAACTTTTAGTTAATATTTTCTTTAGTAAATTGAAGATGAAACATCTGTAACTGTAAATTGATCGTCTCTTCACTCAAGTTTCTCTATCGTCCCCTCTATGATCTCACCAAAGACAAATCAACTAATGGAAGAATACTGGAGTAAAACTTATTTATTATGATATTTAAGGAAAGTTTAGCAGTTTATATCAGAGGGAACTTGCCTAATCCTAGTGATAGTGGCAGTGGATACTTTTTTTCTTGATTGATTTCTTTATTTTAGTTTTCTCCAACATGCCAATTTTTTTTTGCTGATGTTTAGGATTAAATTCGCATTTAGTCTCCACCAAATGTTCCAACTCTAAGAAGCCCAGTCAGTATACCTATGTATATATATGGACAAGTCATGAAATAACAAAAATAAAATGCCAATGGAAATGGGTCATGTAATTTACAATTACACGTGAAGTGAACTTTGTATAATAAAATGTGAATGATACGAGCACTAGGCCACTAGCACACTGAACTTTGATGATGTTGTTTTTAATGAGTTTGTTAGACGTACGATAATTAATTGCCTAAGGTTCTATCCAAGGGAACTCAGCCCGAATTTATATCGACTTTCCAATTTCCATCTATATCGACTTTCCAATTTCCACCTATATTGACTAATGGAAACCAACACCCAGTGGCGGAGCCAAAGGTGTCCCTTTTTTCGCCAAAATGGGAACGGGGTAGTGAATTTACCTTAAATCCCAAAAAAAACAATATATGACCAGTACGTACTACAAATAAAACATGCCTTCTCATTTACTATCTTTGTCCTGATCTTTTGGTCTCTGATTTCCATACGCTTTGAGTACACTTTTGCCTTTACCGTCTTCTTACCGTCTTCTCCTTGGTTTTGATTTATCTTGAGATCATTGAACCGGGGTATAGCCAACCTTTACAACAAATTTTTCGATATTTTCACACAAAACATGTAAAAGTTAGATAGCAGACAAATTTGTATCAATAGAATTATAAGATTAAAAATATGATCGACAAACTGATACATACCTTGACATTCTTGCCATTCTTTGGAAAATCCTTGTTCTGATTATTTACTAAACACATCTAAACCAGTAAGGGGTTGAAAATCGTTGGTTGAGTTGAGTTTTGATAAATCAATTAGTTTTACTTTTTGGAGTTGAATTTAACTGTAAAATGTGTTCATCTTGGATTTTTTTTAAAATTTAGCTCCTAGACAAGCCACATTACCAAGCTCTTGAAGATGAATTTCCACTATGTGGAATTAAAACATGTGATTTATGCTATTTTACGTGTAACACCAAAACAGCACAAAAAAGAAAAAAAAAAACAAAAGATACTCAAAGTTGCAAAAACCATTTCTATTGGTATTTTGAACATGTGCAGTGGGATATATCACCAATTCTCTTTTTTGGCCCGTGGCTTAAACAACGTACATTTTTATATCACTGTTCAAAGAGGAATCAGTGCGAAACTTAACCCTCTGTCAAATGACCTGATTATACTGTAGTAGTGGCTTCAGAGGTGTGCATTTACCCTATTTAAGGATTTTCGTGACAGAGAGAGTAGAGAATCAGAGAGCTAGTCTCTACTGTCAATGGCGATCAATGTTGCGATATTAGCTATATTACTTACCACCACTACTTGTCTATTGAAAGGATCAATGGTCTCTTCGTATCGTCATTCTTTAGCTACAAGCATATCTCCTGGTAAAGAAATACTTCCTTTTATTCCCAAGCATCGCCCACGTATTATTCCGATGCGTATCCCTTGCTCTATGAAATGTCATTCCCCAGTTGCAGATACTGTGTCAAGTACACAAAGAGCTGCAAAATTTGTTGTGTACACTGAAGAAATGTAACTACAGGAGGTACGACGATAGATGATGATATTGATGTTCGTCATGTTGATGAAATTGGAAATAGTGTTACTGCTGCTTTCGCTGGACACAATCCTGTGGTGATATTGACCGTGTTGCTTCCGATGATCATGGAAGCCCTAGTACCCCAGGTGACCATGCTTAATGAGGGATTGTTGGAAGACTAATGTGAACACATAGATCACGATGGCATCCAAACGTTCACAAACAATGTTCGCATACAATCATTCATTATAAAACTGAGTACGATATGCATAAAACTACGAGGGTGCGATGACTCATCGACTCAGAGCCTTCGGGCTCGTCCTTGTCTAGTCATATGTTAATAACATTGCTAATCGTATAACAGGATTGTTGATGGTGGATTTTAGTTCAGGGGTAAAATTGTAAAACAAAATTTATTCGCTGACATCCTGCAAAGGATAAAGCCACTGATAAGTGATAAATACTTCTCCACTTTACTAATTCACCTAAAATGGAGCATGTAGCAACAATCCCATATATCTTGTGAATTTATAACATTATTAATGTATGACAAGCCTTGTATTTTCTGTACTGCTCCACTCTTATCATTGGTGCGGCATGACGACTGATTCTTGCTCTCAGCAGAGCAACACGAATCTCCAAGCATTAATAATGAAGCATGTACGAAATACCCGTACATGCTATAACTCTCAGAGTGTTATACTAGCCCGATCGAGCATCTGGACTGTCCGTATCAGTCTCAGAAACGATCACGACCATCCAACTTCACCAGCATGATAGGATGGCTTAGATCGAATCCATAACCCTCAAGCAGGTATTGGAATGTTCAACACCGGAACAATGCGGACCCCGCATGGTCGGCCTACCCAAAAGGGTAGAATGGCTTGCCAATTCTTCCAGCCAAAGCAGCGTGGACGATAAACCCTAAATTAGGGTTTGCAGCACATTACATGTGTCGCAAATCAGTCTCAACCATCCATCTTCGAAGGCATAGATGGAGGGCGTAGATGTAGATTAAATGGGACCAGAGCATGTCAACACAAACACCGTGGGCCCTCCTACATACATGACCGATCGGTTAGGACCAAACATGGATGGTCGTCCCAATTCGAGCGCCCAAACAAGGCATGACGCATGGCTGGCAAA
This sequence comes from Papaver somniferum, assembly GCF_003573695.1. Taxonomy (NCBI): domain Eukaryota; kingdom Viridiplantae; phylum Streptophyta; class Magnoliopsida; order Ranunculales; family Papaveraceae; genus Papaver; species Papaver somniferum. The sequence goes on from NC_039361.1 coordinate 2,563,630, forward strand.
ACCCTAATTAAGGTTTTCGATCACGAGCGTCCATTTTCACCTGATCGAACGAAGGGTCTAGGAGTCGATTAAGCAGGTCCAGTAAGTATCGACACGATCACTGTGGGCCCACATATCTCCACACCCGATCGGCCAAGGCATATCATGCCTAGTTGTCTCGATTCGCACGCCCAAACTAGGCGTGGTCACACCTCCCGATTGCAAACTAATCTCGACCACTCAACTTTGCCGGACAAATTGAGTAACTCAGATCACGTTTCTATGGGGTATTAAGGTATGAACGTGTGCACCAGCCCGCCGTCTGTATACCAGACTAATCGGCCAAGACCGACCAAGCTTGATCGTCTCGAAACGCGCGCCCGAAGTTGGCATGACGCGTGGCTTTTGCGGCATCAAGGATTCAGAGTTCAAGAGGGCCCTCATCGACACGGGAGCGTCTTAGAATGTGATTACTCTCAAGACCTCAGGACGGCCAAGGTTCGCTCAGGAAAGATCGTATGGCATCCTACCACAATGACAGACTTTGAATGAAACCAGACCAGCACATACGAGATCGTCCCTTCAACGTATTACCAATTCCTGAAGACTTTGCTGAATCATTGTTTCCTTACGCAAGAATATGCGGAGTGGAACTGTTCAAACTGAGGAAATCTCCGCGGGAAGGATCAGACAAAGTCCATTGCATCCCACTCCCCACGTGAGCGTCAATCCAGGAGGAGGATCGACCTGCATCATCGAAGGCTAGGACCCATGATGCATCCTTGCTGACGAGGCATCTAAATTCTTCTCTCCACCCAACGGAATGCTACAACAAGTTGTGTAATTGTGCATCAATATGACGGAATCTGTCTATCGTGCTTTGTCGAAGAACCTGCGTTCTCAGACATCATCTGAACTCCGTAAAGCTGCTAAACGCTTAGTTGTGATAGCACCTTCCCTGCTAGAGGAACAATCCTGCCAGTAATGAAGAGCCTCATGATGTTCGTGGAAGAATACATCTCACCAACATGCAATACAACCTTCAGCCTTCTGTAAGAATTTTCACTAAAGCATCAAGAGGAAAGCCACCAAGATACAACATCCTGCGCGTCCAAAATTTCCAACTTCAACTCTAGTACCATATGAACGACTGCCGTAATGGTGAAACAACGTCCAAGATATTCCATATCTGGATCGATGGTAACTACATCAATGAGAGATGCTCTCCCATAGAAGAAGTAGTTGCATTACCAAAGGAGTATGACTGGGACTGCTTAGCACTTCCCATTACAAAGACAACCTCATGAATCTAGCGTGACAACACCTATAAGGTCGAAAGCTCTGGATACTCGTGGGCAGGGGACTGTCTGCCTCTTCTCTATTTCATGAAGAAACGTCAAGTAATCCATCGGTTCCATTTTATCCCTCTAACAATGAGACGAGCTTTACCACTATATGAAGACTGCCAAGTTCGTGCCCATAGCTATCACACCTCTCCCTGCCAGTCTCTTCTGATCACAGCTGCTGCCAAGAACTGTTGTTGCTCGTCGATTGATACCATCCAGAGCTTCACCATATCAACGACCATTACGTACAAAAGACCCATCGGGCATACAAGATAGAGCCACGTAGACCACGCTTGGGGACTGAGGCTCAGCATCAAATTCCTCCGTCGTCATTCAAGAGCTTCTTCAACGCTCCCTCCACCAGAAGTTGCTTCAACGCTCTCAGTGGGACCCACACCACGTTCTAATATACAAGGTTCACGTTTGGGAAAAGCAAGCACGTCTGGGTCCCACGTTCGAGCAAAGGGAAGACCGATGTTAATTATCAAGACCGGTGTTAGTCAGCAAGACCGGTGTTGGTCACAGCAGCAAGGACGGTGCTGGTAAAAGTAACAAAGCTGGTGTATGGGACAAGGCTGGTGTTCGAACGAAACAAGATAGCAAGGACGGTGTTCCTCAAGGCAAGGCCGGTGTTGGTCAAGAGATAAGTCTGGTGTTGGGTGAGGAAACAGGTTTGGTGTCTGGTCGAAGAAGGCACGCGGCGGGTCCCACATTGATCAAGCACAACCAGCCCCAGATTGGTCAAAGCAGGCACAACCGTCCCCAAGCAAAGCAGGCACGCGGCGGGTCCCACATTGATCAAGCACAACAAGCCCCAGATTGGTCAAAGCAGGCACAACCGACCCCAAGCAAAGCAGACACGCGGCGGGTCCCACATTGATCAAGCACATAAACCGTACGTGCAAAGAAAGTAAGGCTTGTATTGGGCCACATCAGCAAACGAGGCCGGTGTTGCTCAAGTACGCGAAGCTGGTATTATTCGAGATCGCAAGGCTAATATCCTGTCACGCAAGAAAGACTGATATCACGTCAGCAAACAAGGATGGTATTGATCAAGTCACAAGGCTGGTATTGCTCAAGTCACAAGGCTGGTATCGATCAAATCACAAGGCTGGAATCGATCAAGTCACAAGGCTGGTATTGATCAAGTCACAAAGGCTGGTATTGATCAGGACATAAGGCCGGTATAATATGCGCACACAGTGGACCCACGTTTAACCGAAGATAGCACAACAAGCCCACGTTCGATCAAGCAGACGCATGATGAGTCCCACGGTTGAGCGAAGTAGGCGGGCCCCCATGCCTATAAAACAGGTGCAACATGGTAACGTTTGGTCGAAGCATATACATGGTGGGGTCCACATCGTTCAGGGTTACATGCACGGTTGTCTATGGGAAGAGGAGCATATAAGTTCTATTCCCTTCTTGGATCAAATATATGAAGGAGGAAACCGGTCCCACCAAGGTCGTCGTCACACCTGGCGTACTCCCACGAACGAAGCAGGCGCAGCAGTCCGTCGATTAGGCACATCAAGCCCACGTTATATCAAGCAGGCGCAATAGCCCCTCGACCAAAGCAGGCATAGCAAGGTCGATCGAAGAAGGCAAGACCGACATCATGCTAGGGGAACGCTCGCCTGGACACCTCTTGAACGTGACATGCTCCAAGGACAAGACGACCCGTCTCTCCTGGTAACATCTAACTTTGTCTCATAAGTTTTATCTTTAACTTCTACCATCTCATGCCTACCCCACAATAATGCAACCATTATGCGCTAGGCAGGGGACTTTGTTGATGGTGGATTTTAGTTCAGGGTTAAAATTGTAAAACCAAATTTATGCGCTGACATCCTGCAAAGGATAAAACCACTGATAAGTGATGAATACTTCTCCACTTTACTAATTCACCTAAAATGGAGCATGTAGCAACAGTCCCATATACCTTGTGAATTTATAACATTATTAATGTATGACCAGCCTTGTATTTCCTGTACTGCTCCACTCTTATTATTGGTGCGGCATGACGATTGAGTCTTGCTCTCAGCAGAGTAACACGAATCTCCAAGCATTAATAATGAAGCATGTATGAAATACCTGTACAGGCTATAACCCTCGGAGTGTTATACTAGCCCGATCGAGCATCTGGACTGTCCGTATCAGTCTCAGAAACGATCACGACCATCCAACTTCACCATCATGATAGGATGGCTTAGATCGAATCCATAACCCTCAAGCAGGTATTGGAATGTTCAACACCGGACCAATGCGGACCCCGCATGGTCGGCCTCCTCAAAAGGGTAGCATGGCTTTCCAATTCGTCCAGCCAAAGCAGCGTGGACGAGAAACCCTAAATTAGGGTTTGCAGCACATTACATGTGTCGCAAATCAGTCTCAACCATCCATCTTCGCAGGCATAGATGGAGGGTGTAGATATAGATTCAAAGGGCCAAGAGCATGTCAACACAAACACTGCGGGCCCTCCTACATACATGACCGGTCGGTCAGGACCAAACATGGATGGTCGTCCCAATTCGTGCGCCCAAACAAGGCATGACGCACGGCTAACAAAACCCTAATTAGGGTTTTCGATCACGAGCGTCCATTTTAACCTGATCGAACGAAGGGTCTAGGAGTCGATTAAGAAGGTCCAGTAAGTATCAACATGATCAATTTGGGTCCACATATCTCCACACCCGATCGGCCAAGGCATATCATGCCTGGTCGTCTCGATTCGCACTCCCAAACTAGGCGTGGTCACACCTCCCAATTGCAAACTAATCTCGACCACTCAACTTTGCCGGACAAATTGAGTGGCTCAGATCATGTTTCTATGGGTTATTAAGGTATGGACATGTACACCAGCCCGCCATATGTATACCAGACTAATCGGCCAAGACCGACCAAGCTTGGTCGTCTCGAAACGCGCGCCCGAAGTTGGCATGACGCGCGGCTTTTGCGGCACCGGATTTTTGTCGCAAATTGATCTCAAACACTCAACTTCGCCGGAAAAATTGAGTGGCTTAGATCACACTTTCACGAGACAATGAGGTATGGGCGCTTACACCGGCATGCCATCTACACGCATGCACGATCGTCCTGGCCAAAATTGCGTCCCAAGCTTGGTTTCGACCAAGCTGAAGAGTAATGCTTGCGCACCTCTTCATAAACCCTAATTCCACTAACGGTCGCAGATGAGTGTCTCAAAGATCATCTCGTCCGTTCAACTTCACCTACTTGGTTATACAACCCTGGTCACGAGTTAACTGGTCAATGAGGTGTTGTGTTGATTACCATCCGCCACTCTACCACACCCAGTGATCGGTCAAGTCAGGACTTACCTGTATAGCCCTAAACGATCACTTTAAGATGGCTAGACACACATCTATTTTAAGACGCTTAATCGTGACTTACTCCATTAAGCCTTAAAACAGTGATGCTTCATACATGCTGAATATATTCGATGCATTACATGCATATAATTCACGTGATATTTTACAAGTATCAAATTCCAAATAACTTAGTTATTTAACCTAGCATTACATGCTTCCTTCTGACGGGACTAGCGTTGACAACACTCTCGTCGTTGATATCTCAGGTGTCACCGTGCAACCAGTCAATACCATCAATGTATCTCGTGGAATTGCTTCCTCTACTACCAGCACTAGCGGAGCAGGAGACGTTCCGGTAAGTGTAACACCTCCCATCACCAGAGCCAGAGCAGCCGCAAATCCCGGCATCTCCTCAAAGTGTAACACCTACGGCGGTCAACAGAGCAACAACTTCCACCCCTTCATCAGGACGAGGAGCTGGAGAAGAAAGAGGAGGAACATCTCCCAATACCATCGCATGGATAGGCAGGAAGTCCTTGCTAAGACTCAAACGGATATGGCTGCAACTCAGAAAGAGGTACTCACTTTTGTTAAGACATTAACTGATTGATTGCCACAAGAGCCGCGACATCCCCTGAAGCCAACAAGGAACGCATTCAACGCACCCGGAGAAGGTACTTCAGCGGCGCGGACCTACATGGACCTGATCAAAGAAGCGACATCAAATATGAACGGTCCTGTCATGGAGATTCCTACACTGGGGACTGATCCTCACAACGATCCTCCTCAAGTCAATAGTTTCACTATGAGCCGGAGGCCGGTGGATCAGGAAGCGGTTTCTCCAGTGGAAAGTTTATGCGAACTTTTACACCTCTCGAAGAATCAACGGGCAGAGACGTTTTGCTACAATCAACAAGAAGAAGATCACAACCGGGCCCTACACATTACTGCACGCATCAAGGATTCAGAGTTCAAGAGGGCCCTCATCGACACGGGAGCGTCTTTGAATGTGATTACTCTCAAGACTCTCAGGACGGCTAAGGTTCGCTCAGGAAAGATCGTATGGCATCCTACCACAATGACATACTTTGAATGAAACCAGACCAGCACATACGAGATCGTCCTTTCAGCGTATCACCAATGCCTGAAGACTATGAATAAAGAAGTCATTCGTATTCCTGCATCATTGTTTCCTTACGCACGAATATGCGGAGTGGAACTATTCAAACCGAGGGAAGCTCCGCGGGAAGGATCAGACAAAGTCCATTGCATCCCACTCCCCACGAGAGCGTCAATCTAGGAGGAGGACCGACCTGCATCATCGAAAACTAGGCCCCATGATGCATCTTTGCTGACGAGGCATCTAAATTTTTCTCTCCACCCAACGGAATGCTACAACAACGATCAGCCACAAGAAGAAGTGCAAGACGCCCCACGACAGCTGCAAGATGGTACCAACTCCATAACTGATGAGATCGACGATGAGGAATCTCCTAGGACTATCTCCATCAGCTCGACCTTGTGTAAGCATTCATACAATCTCCGATTCAAGCCGGTCAAACAATCTCCGAGGCAATTCAGGCGCGATATCAGGTGTTGCATGGATTCCAGAGACTTGAACGAATGCTGCCTCAATGAAGATTTCCTCTACCAAACATCGACATGTTGGTAGATGCTACCAACGAACACGATATGTTCTCCTCCATGGATGGATGTAGAGGCTACAACCAGATAAGGATGTATGAGCATGGTGCACTTGAAGACTATGTGGAAGATATAGTAATCAAACAAGACTCAAGCTATCCTCACAATGCCGCTTCCGCGAACCGTTAAGGGGTTCCACAACATCATGGGCAAGGTGAATTCGATGTTTTATACCTGGATTAGTCCATCTTGTTGCTTCATTCACTCCCTTGCTGAAGAGACGAGAAAGTTTCGTCTAGACCGCACTACAACAGGAAGCGTTTCGGAAGATTCAACGAATATTGTCATCTCCAAATATCCACAAGGGTTCACCTATCATGTCATCCCGGACAAAGAGCGATCCAGGGACATCTTCGGATCTACTGGAGCGTCCCGAATTCAGGACACTTGAGGGTCACGATCCAAATGTGACTGAACAACAAGTGGTGTAATTGTGCATCAATATGACGGAACCTGTCTATCGTGCTTTGTCGAAGAACCTGCGCTTTCAGACATCTTCTGAACTCCGTAAAGCTGCTAAACGCTTAGTTGCGACAGCACCTTCCCTGCTAGAAGAACAAGCCTGCCAGTAATGAAGAGCCTCATGATGTTCGTGGAAGAATACATCTCACCAACATGCAATACAACCTTCAGCCTTCTGTAAGCATTTTCACTAAAGCATCAAGAGGAAAGCCACCAAGATACAACATCCTGCGCGTCCAAAATTTCCAACTTCAACTCTAGTACCATATGAACGACTGCCGTAATGGTGAAACAACGTCCAAGATATTCCATATCTGGATCGATGGTAACTACATCAATGAGAGATTCTCTCCCATAGAAGAAGTAGTTGCATTACCAAAGGAGTATGACTGGGACTGCTTAGCACTTCCCATCGCAAAGACAACCTCATGAATCTAGCGTGACAACACCTATAAGTTCGAAAGCTCTGGATACTCGTGGGAAGGGGACTGTCTCCCTCTTCTCTATTTCATGAAGAAACGTCAAGTAATCCATCGGTTCCAGTTTATCCCTCTAACAATGAGACGAGCTCTACCACTATACGAAGACTGCCAAGTTCGTGCCCATAGCTATCACACCTCTCCCTTCCAGCCTCTTCTGATTACAGCTGCTGCCAAAAACTGTTGTTGCTCGTCGATTGATACCATCTAGAGCTTCACCATATCAACGACCATTACGTATAAAAGACCTATCGGGAATACAAGATAGAGCCACGTAGACCACGCATGGGGGCTGAGGCTCAGCATGAAATTCCTCCGTCGTCAGTCAAGAGCTTCTTCAACGCTCCCTCCACCAGAAGCTGCTTCAACGCTCTCAGTGGGACCCACACCACGTTCGAACATACAAGGTTCACGTTTGGGAAAATCAAGCACTCCTGGGTCCCACGTTCGATCAAAGGGAAGACCGATGTTAATTAGCAAGACCGATGTTAATCAGCAAGACCGGTGTTGGTCTCAGCAGCAAGGCCGGTGTTGGTAGAAGTAACAAAGTTGGTGTATGAGACAAGGCCGGTGTTCGAACGAAACAAGATAGCAAGGACGGTGTTCGTCAAGGCAAGGCCGGTGTTGGTCAAGAGACAAGTCTGGTGTTGTGTGAGGCAACAGGTTTGGTGTCTGGTCGAAGAAGGCACACGGCGGGTCCCACATTGATCAATAACAACCAACCCCAGATTGGTCAAAGCAGGCATAGCCGTCCCCAAGCAAAGCAGGCACGTGGCGGGTCCCACATTGATAAAGCACAACCAGCCCCATATTGGTCAAAGCAGGCACAGCCAGCCCCAAGCAAAGCAGGCACGCGGCGGGTCCCACATTGATCAAGCACATAAACCGTACGGGCAAAGCAAGCAAGACTGGTATTGGGCCACGTCATCAAACGAGGCCGGTGTTGCTCAATTCCGCGAAGCTGGTATTAGTCGAGATCGCAAGGCTAGTATCCTGTCACGCAAGCAAGACTGATATCACGTCAGCAAACAAGGCTGGTATTGATAAAGTCACAAGGATGGTATTGCTCAAGTTACAAGGCTGGTATTGATCAAATCACAAGGCTGGTATTGATCAAGTCACAAAGGATGGTATTGATTATGACATAAGGTCGGTATAATAGGCGCACACAGTGAACCCACGTTTAACTTGAGCAGGCATAACAAGCCCATGTTCGATCAAGCAGACGCATGATGAGTCCCACGGTTGAGCGAAGTAGGCGGGCCCACATGCCTATCAAAGAGGTGTAACAGGGTAACATTTGGTTGAAGCATATACATGGTGGGGTCCACATCGTTCAGGGTTACATGCACGGTTGTCTATGGGAAGAGGAGCATACAAGTTCTATTCCCTTCTTGGCTCAAATATCTGAAGGAGGAAACCGGTCCCACCAAGGTCGTCATCACACCTGGTGTACTCCCACGAACGAAGCAGGCGCAGCAGTCCCTCGATTAGGCACATCAAGCCCATGTTCGATCAAGCAGGCGCAATATCCCCTCGACCGAAGCAGGCATAGAAAGGTCGATCGAAGCAGGCAAGACCGACATCATGCTAGGGGAACGCTAGCCTGGACGCCTCTTGAACGTGACATGCTCCAAGGAAAAGACGACCCGTTTCTTCTGGTAACATCTAACTTTGTCTCATAAGTTTTATCTTTAACTGTCACCATCTCATGCCTACCCCACAATAATGAAACCATTATGCGCTAGGCAGGGGACTTAATATTGATGGTGGATTTTAGTTCAGGGCTAAAATTTTAAAACCAAATTTATGCGCTGACATCCTGCAAAGGATAAAACCACTAATAAGTGATGAATACTTCTCCAGTTTACCAATTCACCTATAATGGATCATGTAGCAACAATCCCATATACCTTGTGAATTTATAACATTATTAATGCATGACCAGCCTTGTATTTCCTGTACTGCATGACGACCGAGTCTTGCTCTCAGCAGAGCAACACGAATCTCCAAGCATTAATAATGAAGAATGTACGAAATACCCGTACAGGCTATAACTCTCCGAGTGTTATACTAGCCCGATCGAGCATCTGGACTGTCCGTATCAGTCTCAGAAACGATCACGACCATCCAACTTCACCATCATGATAGGATGGCTTAGATCGAATCCATAACCCTCAAGCAGGTATTGGAATGTTCAACACCGGACCAATGCGGACCCCGCATGGTCGGCCTCCTCAAAAGGGTAGCATAGCTTGCCAATTCGTACAACCAAAGTAGCGTGGACGAGAAACCCTAAATTAGGGTTTGCAGCACATTACATGTGTCGCAAATCAGTCTCAACCATCCATCTTCGCAGGCATAGATGGAGGGTGTAGATGTAGATTCAAAGGGCCCAGAGCATACCAACATAAAAACCGTGGGCCCTCCTACATACATGACCGATCGGTCAGGACCAAACATGGATGGTCGTCCCAATTCGTGCGCCCAAACAAGGCATGACACACGGCTGGCAAAACCCTAATTAGGGTTTTCGAGCACGAGCGTCCATTTTCACCTGATCGAACGAAGGGTCTAGGAGTCGATTAAGCAGGTCCAGTAAGTATCAACACGATCACTGTGGGTCCACATATCTCCACACCCGATCGTCCAAGGCACATCATGCCTGGTCGTCTCGATTCACACGACCAAACTAGGAGTGGTCACACCTCCCAATTGCAAACTAATCTCGACCACTCAACTTTTTCGAAAAAATTGAGTGGCTCAGATCACGTTTCTATAGGGTATTAAGGTATGGACGTGTACACCAGCCCGCCATCTGTATACCAGACTAATCGGCCAAGACCGACCAAGCTTGGTTGTCTCAAAACGCCACTAGTACAAACCTTCACATAGGCCACGTTTTTTGGTTTAAAGCCTAGCCACGTTTTGGGTTATTTGCGTGGCTACTGGTCATCAACATAAATATAGCTACGTTTTGTGTTACCTTGTAGCCATAGTGCACCATTTGGTCATGGGTTTAATCATAAACCCATCAACTGTAGCCATAGGGAATTGTTTATCCAAACTTTTCAGTCTAATCCCATCACATGTAGCCATAGATGCGAATATGGCCACATTTAGGAATTATGTATGTGTCAAATGTGTAGGATGGCAATAGACACAATTATCAACCCGTGACGAAAAGATATTTATTTAGCCACTTTTTGTTTATGTGTCCATAGTACATGATTTTTTAACATTTACATTTTAGAAACGGGCACATTTTAAAAAAACATGACAAAAGATTAACATATTGCTACACCACTTATTTTTCTGGGAGGATTACTATATGGCCACAATGATTTTGTTTATGTGACCATAGCCTTCAGTTCATTATGCACATATTGCAACCCAGATGAAATACTTTTATATGGCCAAAGTAACGGAAATATTAGAACGAAAAAAACAGGATTTATCCACTGCAACCCAGATCATTTACATCAGCGTGGCATAATGTCTATGCTTGTTCACTGCAATACAAAAACCTGAAGCTCTGGTCTTAGAAGGATATATTATAAGTGATTGTGTTCCAAAGGAATTGCAATACAGCGGGTGCAGCTGGCTATTTTGTGAAAATAAGACATTCATAGTGGAGTTCTATTGTGTTACTTTTTCCTAGAATTCTCAAATCACATCACTGATGACCACACCAAAATCAAAAATAGGTCATTGATGACAATCTTAAATATGAAAACGTATCTTAAACTTTTCTTGATGGAGCCATTACATAATATTATAAACTAGTTTATAGTTTTACATATGGAAAGTAACATTTTAGATGATGGTTCAGAGTAGTTGCACTACTAGAACACGATTACATTCAACTCACTGAAAAGAGAACCACTAATTTTAGATTCCTTTATTCATTTTTATCAACTCAAATGTTGTACTAATAAATTCTTGGAGGTTTTAAAATTTGTTCAAAAAAAAAAACTCACTTATTCCAGAAATAAGTACCCAAGCATGAAATGTACATATCTCATCCCTTCAAGTACATAAAATGAAATGCCCACTTCAACTAAGTGCAGAGAGCCAGAGACACACTAACACACTACATAATCATTTTATATCCATCCAAATCAAACACAATGACCTCGTTCTCCAGGGTCATTATGCGTCAAGTTTCAGCATATATTCAAATCTTAAGTGCAGGTGACAAGCGCTCATCCAGGATTTATCCATTCTGAAACGCAGGGGAACAAATAAATCAATTACATCTGTTGCACTTCAATTTCTTTATGTTTAAAAAAATCACTCAAAGCATATACCGCCATTAGACGTCTACCAGCAATTACAAGTTCTACATTTCTAAAAAAAATGTATTAATGAAGGCAGAAATTGATAGATCAATTCTGAAATACAAGCCTTGTAATAACTAATACATATATTTCAGTTCGAAAAAGTTGTTTATCCCCTGACTTACAAGTCTTGCAATTACCAATAAAAATTTCATTGGACAAACAGTTGTAACTACTTAATTAATCCAGCCTAGGCAAAAACCGAACACGAAATTAGTGTATACCTGTTCAGAAAGGTGAAGACGTTGACGATTCTCGTAAGCAGCTTGCTTTAGCTGAGGACCCCACCTACAATACAACAACAACAACATATTAAGAGCTATAAAAATACTTGAAACCCCATACTTTGCTCCTTAAAAAAAACAACTAAACATGTACATTAATTTCACAGCACAACAACAAATCATGCCCTAGAAATATCTCACCAAAAAAATAAAATAATTTCTGCCTTCATTACAACTGTTTGTCCATATTGATATTTAATGTCTACGTACATTGTGTAATTCTTTAGCTGTCTAAGCGACATACATTTTGGTCTTTAGTAGTGAGGTCATAACTGATTAGCTTGCAATCTATCAATCATCAAAACAATGGACGCATATCAAACTTTACATAGACGGTAAAATATCAATCTTGGGACAAAATGGCAACTCCATGCAAGTGACATCTGAACAAGTCAAAAATAAGTAATCTGGAGTGATTTTGTGAAGGCAAAAGCAAACAATTGTTGCGGTGTCATATGAGAGTTGAAAAGCAAAAGACTGGTAAGGGAATTTAAATCACAACTTTCAACTTGCAATAAGAAGTCTATTATTGAATGAACACGGTGAAAAGTAACGAAATTTTTTGGCTTTTTTCATGCCTGCGGGTGCTTACTGTAAAACCTAAATAAAATCTAAGAGGAGGTTACATTAATCGTATCGTTGAAGATTTTATCAAATGCATTTTCCATGCACGTATTGGATAATTTGTGAATAAAAGTAAATAATATCAGTTGAGATGTCTAAAGGATACAGATATCATACTTCAAAGAGTCCATGAAATCTCACTACCACGTGTTATAAAATGCTAAGCATGGATTAAGTAATCAACACTTCTCCTAGTACTGCGCATCCATCTATTTTGTATACCTATTTATAACAACCAAGCAGATTCTAGTTAATCATTTCAACAAAAACATAAAGGACATCAAGTTATCAGCAGACCAAAGGAGTTGATTTGCAATTAAACCCCTAACCTGTTCTATATCTCAAGTCACATCTATGCTACACACATCTGCTTCAGACTCATATGATGCCATGAAATCTTTGATCGGTAGACTTGTTTTAGATCTCATCATTACATTCATACATGCATATAACCAAAATTATCAGCAATATATTTTCGAATAAGTCCTGATGAACATAAATCACGCAAATTGAAAAGTTAATTCATCTCTATTACCAAAACCAACATCACAAAAACGCAAATTCTCCTATTAAATCAAAATCCAAAACAAAACTTAAAAGACCTAATCCAAAAATCAAAATATTAAAACCCATTTTATAAACAACATAGCAATAAACAAAAAAATTAGCACCATACCTGATTTTCACAATCAAACCCACCGAGATTTATAGAAAATACAAAAAGAAAAAATGATTAAATTTTCTTTGTAGAAATCCAAAATATCTAATTGAATCAAAACCCACTTCTAATTTTAACAGAGATTTCTAAAAATCTAACTCCAAATCTCTAATTTGAACACAGAATTGTAGAAACCCTAAATCCACAATCTCTATTTTAACAATGATTTGTCCAAACCCTAACTTTGATTTGATACAAATTGAAGAAAAAACAACAAAATCATAACTTTGAAATCTTATATTTCAACTCAAAAACATACGTTCATCATCGTTGAGATATAAGATAGATATTGAAAGAAGAAGAACCACAACTATTTCTTTTTACTAGAACTATTTCTCTTTGTTGCGAGAGGAGTAGCGGGTTGGAGATAGAGGAAAGATTAGCAGAGAGAGTGAGGGTTAGTTTAGATAACGAATTATATGCCTAGGGTTTTCAGTGGAGGGAAAAAGGAATTTGGTGAAAGTTTTGGTGGGAAACACTGTGCCACAATAATCTATCGCGGCAAATTTAGATGGTTCTAGATATTTTATGTGGTAATCCGTATGACTTCATAAAGATGCAATCATGATCGTTGGATCAGATGTATTTGGCTTTCTATTGGCCAGATTATCAATTTAAGACTGTCATACGGATCAAGGTAAGTGTTTTTCTCATTATGCTTTTGTGCTTTTTCTTTGTGCTTCCGGTTTGAAACTATGAACCAAGAGCTCCAAGAGGGTTCTGACTTCAAACTTAGCATCATACATCATCGAAATCGATAAATATGAAACTCATTACAGACCGGACAAAGTTCAAACGAGATCGGGTGGGTGCAATTGAGGTCGAAGTGAACATGATTCGATGAAATTTATTAACATATATTAGATTCAAATGGATGCAATCTAATTCCAACCTAACTCGGATTTCTTGGTTGTTTTTTATTTTTTTATACCAATAAAAATATGTTTAAATTAAGAAACACTTGCAAAAAATTGTTCTTCCAATAATCTGAATCTAATAATTTCGGTGGATTAGTAATCGAAACCTTAAATTTGTGGATTATTATCCAAAATAAGCGTTATCGAATGATTTTGAGATACAAATGAGTACAATTAGACTAAATTACATGGGATTTGATGGATAATCAGTCATAATAAGTATCATCAAGTTATTTGGAGTATGATTTGTGGATAATCAGTCAAAGTAAGTGTCATCCAATGATTATGAAACAAAGTTATTTGTAATTGGATAAAATTAAATGGAATTAGGTGGATACTCTGTCATATTGAGTATGATCAAGTGATTTTAAGTATGATCTGTTGGAATTAAGCAAAATTGAGTCATTTTTTGGATTACATTTGTGGATAATCAGTCAAAGTAAATGTTATCCAGTGATTGTCGAAGAAAGTTGAATATAATTGGATTGAATTAGATGAATCGTGTGGATAAATCGGTTATACTGAGTATGATGTAGTGATTCTTAGTATAATTTGATGGAATTGAGTAAAGTTGAGTAAAATTGGATTAAATTTGTGGATAATCAGTAAAACTAAGGGTTATCCAGTGAAATGACGAGGGTACACAAGTACACTACAATCTTTATAGATACAACCTATTCAAGACCCACCTTGTATAATCTTCTTTAAGCAACAATCACTAAAATATTATTTCAATGAGGTGTCCACTTGGAAAAAATTTAGTTCAGGTTGAACTAACAAATGTGATCTGACCAACTGACGATTGACGTTAAGTGTATTTACTTTAATTATAAAGACAAGCTAAATAGTGCAGAAGTAAAGTAAATCATACAACACAAGATTGTGTTAACGAGAAAACCGCAAATGCAGAATAACCCTCGGACCTAGTCCAGTTTTGAATACTTTCAGAATTAAAACACTATATAAAACTACTACCAACTTCGTATATTTGAAATCAAGTAAAAGTTACCTAGTTCCTTCTCCCGTGCCTTTTATCAATCGGGGCAACCCACATGAATCATTTATTTTTCAAATTCATTCACACTCATATTATTCTTGTTTATTCTAATTTAAACCCATCAGATATACTTCGAAATATATATATGATCGATTCAAAGAAAAATTCATCCAATTTTGAGATACATTAAATCTCATTAGATACGCTTAGTGATTTACACGGATCCATTCTAAGATGAATTCACCTGATTTTAGAGGTTGTTTGATTTATTGGAACCTCGTGCTTTCTACCATTACCTTAATCCGTATGAAAACTCCAAGAAAAATATCCTTCATTCAGCAACTTTTATAATCCGTGTGACTAAACCTCAAACTAAAAACAACCAGCGGATGGCTCAGGATGGAGCTATTGCATACATTCCAGAGGTCATGGGTTCAAAGACCACCTCCTTCATTTCTTATTTTTCGGTGTAAGGGCATAGCTCAGAAGGCCCACCTCTCCTTTATTTCTTATTATTTGGTCCAAGGACAGAGCTCAGGGGTTCAATCCCTGCCGTAAAGGTTTAAATTTAGTTGTACCGGGGTTTTGGCTGGGTTTGGTCGGGCAATGGCGCCAGTCCAACTCGCCGGATTTGGGTAGGGGTCTGTTTTGACAGGATTTGATCGACAATGGGGCCAGTCCAACTCGCCGTATTTGTATAGGGGCCTGGATCCAGCTTTAGCCCGACGAAAAAAAAATCTGCCCGTCCAAACATCAAAACCCTAAAAAAGAAATTTATGTCACCTCACTCTCCTATCCAGCATCTATTTCTCGTTACCTCCGCTCATTCAAGGGGAAAGAAAAAGGAAAACCTTAGGAAATCAGGTCAGAATCTTAGGAAATTTTTTCTGAAAGAAGAAATCGAAGAACAAAACTCAATTTTCTTTTCAGTTAACCCCAAATATCTTTTAGCACATGAAAATCAAATGAAAAATCTTTTGGTCGGGATTATTCCCACTTGGTGTGAATCTGTACAAGTAAAAGCCCCAAAATCATGAAGAATTGCATCCAATTTTATATCCATCTTTCTGAGGTATATTTTCTTCACGATTTTCTCTTCAACTAGAAAGTGAACCCTAAAATTGATTTTTGATTCAAACCCTAATAGATTTTAATTTTTGATGACAGGGAAATTATCTGATTATGGTGTTTTTACTGGTATGATTCTCAAATTAGTTTCTACTAAATATTAATCTTAATCTTGTAAGGAATATATTCTAGGTGTTTTTATATTTTGGGTAAAATAGTTCAATTTTATCTTTCAATCCTGTGGCTTTTACTCTTCCGGATTCTACTGTTGTTGGCTTATCCCCTAATAACCTAGATGTTTGTTCAATTTGATTCTGATTCAATAGTTTCCTAAAATGTTCAATTTTCTGAGTAATAATAAGTACATTGTTTGCTGTCCGGCAATGAAAATAAGCTTATAGTTCATTTTTCATATTTAGATAAGAAAAAGTTTTTCCTTTCATGAATTGAGTGATCTACAATGTTCTATTGAATACCAGGCATGTTCATCAACTCAAATGTTAGGTCAGAATAGTATGTTTCGTAATCAAATCAGCATTATGCTTGATTTTTTTGTTATAGAATGTTTGTTGTCACAGAGCCTAAATTTGAGTCACTCATATTATCTTAATTATGTTCATGTTCAATGATATATGTAGTTTCTGATTTGACTAAACACGAGAATATGAGTGGAGAGTCAAACTATGATGGGTATGCTGACTAAAGCCTTGAAGAATTTGAAAGAGAGTTAAATGGTGATGGTGATAGCACCAGTTCTGATGGATCTATCAAAAGTTATAACCATCTTGGTAATTCTTGTCAAAGTCTTCTTTTTTTGCAAGTTATACAACTCAATGTAGCGAATAAGCTACAAAAGTTTTGAGTCACGATTTAGAATAGTGACTGTATAGGTTGAAAATTCAATACTATCACCTCGTGTTTAACTAACAGGCACCTTGAGTATTAGATATCATTATAGAAGTTATTTATATTGTGCCCGTATTTCTTTATAAACATGCATTTATACTGGATCTTTTTTCTATCCCATTTTAATGTAGGGATTATTTTTTTGTCTCATGCCAATTGGAGGGGGGGAAGTCCATGTGTCACCAGATATTGTCCCTTGCAAAAATAAGAATTGATCTTGATGTTTCTCCACTAATAGGCGTAAGCAGTTTTCCACATTTATGCATTTCTGATGGTTAACAATTTCAAGCTTACAGAAGAGGTCAGTTCATGTTGTGTTCACTCCAACTGTTTATGTTTGTCTTTTGGATTCCTTTGACAACTTCGGTAGTATGCGTGCAATGTCTCCCAATTATATAAAATCTATCTATTTATCTGGAGTTCTCTTTCGGCTTTGAAGGGTTATATATAATCATATTGATGTCATGCCTTAATAGGGAAATCAAGTTATATATGCACTTAAAGAAAAGGGATTACTGTAAAATATATGTCATCCACTCAAGCATTAGAAGTCAGGAAAAAGGTAACTGATTTATCCTTTTTGGTATGTGGAACACCCGAGAATATACGCTTGGTAGAACTACGATGGGGTTAAATTTGATCATGTTGTTGGATATTTATGTTTTCAACCATCAAACTTAAAGGCAAGTAAACTTAGAAGATATATTCTGACTTGTATATTCTGGTTTTATCATTAGATTCAACTTCCGAGAGTCGTCATTAAGGTTACTTCCATAACTGATTGTCAAGGTTTATTGAATCTCATTGTCTGGTTTACTGAATCTATTTTTCATAGGTGAGGTATATATATATTCTATGTCCTATCCATATAAATTTAATTATGTTCAATCAGTTTGTCAAGATGGATACTTCATTAATGGTAGAGTTTTTCATTTCCAGGTGGAGATGTCTTTTTTTTATCAGATGCGTACCTCGTAGCTATTAGGTAGTATGCGACGACAACATAACAAGGTAATGCACCTAACAAAATGAAGAACTTTTGTTTCTTAGTTTTGTTTAACAGTAGAGAATGTCATTCTAATATATCAGTTTCAGTAGTTTATCAATATACTTTATCTATAGTCCCAAACCCCCAATGTTTTTCCATACACTTCTTCAGGGCCAGCTATCCCAACCTTTCGTCTGTAAGCTATAACGTTCATGGGGTATCAGTGTTGGCTTTGACTGGTACTAGTGTTGTCTTTGACAGCTACAACTGTTCCAAAGTAATAAGTTATAATTTTAGTTTCATGATGATGGCAAGAGAATAAACTAAATATTAAGAAGACTAGGAAGATAAATGTGATGACATACCCAAAGACCAAGAAGATTAAGAAGAATGCTAAAGCTTCGGATCTGCAATATGGGGGACTGAATAAGAGAGAATTAGTAAGAGAATAAAGACTGCAATCTAGTTACAGATAAATAGTCGTGGTACTATGGATTTACTATGTAAAATTTTAATTATGGAATCTCCATCTGAAATGGTGTTTTTTCGAGTTCTGCTCAACTTACCAGAGATATGTCCTCATGTGATTAATAAAAAATATTTTGGATCAATTTTGATGGTGTGATCATTTTGTATCAATGATTAATAATAATTTTAATATAATCTTTGCCACACAGGATAAAAATTGCAATTTTCTCGAGTGACTAAAAGCTAATATTTGCCACGTTGAATACGTTTTATGTCATTTTATAAAGGTTATCGCCATGGTTTGTGGTATCCTATGTGTCCAAAAGGTGAACAATAGCTACATTGAAAATACTTGATGTGTCAAAAAGGTGAACAATAGCTACATTCAAAACACTTGATTGTCTTTCGAAAAAATTTAGCCACGGTGCTACCAATTTTTAGTATCCATAACTTATTAATTGGCCATGTAAAATGTTTATCATGTGTCCAAAAATATGGATGGCCATGATACCATAGATTAAACGTGACTGCAAATCATGTATTAGCCATGTTAAATTATTTTCCGTGTGTCCAAATGATAGAGATGGCCATGGTTGAGAAAAATTAGTGTGACTGCAACTCATGAATTGGACATGATAAAATGAATTTTGCGTGTCCAATTGATGACAAAGGCCACGGCTATAATAAACTTCACGTGACTTTAAGGTAAACTTTAGTCACGTATAATTAAATTGTGTGTCTATAAGGATCCTATGGCCATGGAGATAGTGAAAATGCTTAACCACAAAAAAAATATTGAGTACCATATAGACACGGTTTTAGAGTTATGGCCATGGTAAATCATATTTTATAGCCACTCAAAGTTTATGTATCCATAGGGATACCTTTTTGTCTCGGCACCTGATGCCACATTTTTGGAGTGAAAAAAATTCATGACCAAAAGCCTATGGACACGGTGATTAAGTGTGGCCAATGCGACTTTTTGTACTAGTGCGCGCTCCCGAAGTTGGCATGACGCTCGGATTTTACGGCACCGGATTTCTGTCGCAAATTGATCTCAACCACTCAACTTTGCCGGACAAATTGAGTGACTTAGATCACACTTTCACGAGACAATGAGGTATGGGCGCCTACACCGGCAAGCCGTCTACACGCATGTATGATCGGCCCGGCCAAAATTGCGTCCCAAGCTTGGTTTTGACCAAGCTGAAGAGTGATGCTTGCGCACCTCTTCATAAACCCTAATTCCACTAACGGTCGCAGATGAGTGTCTCAAAGATCATCTCGTCCGTTCGACTTCACCTGCTTGGTTATACAACCCTGGTCACGAGTTAACTGGTCAATGAGGTGTTGTGGTGATTACCATCCGCCACTCTACCACACCAAGTGATCGGTCAAGTCAGGACATACCTGTATAGCCCCAAACGATCACTTGAAGATGGCTAGACACGCATCTATTTTAAGACGCTTAATCGTGACTTACTTTATTAAGCCTTAAAACAGCGATGCTTCATACATGCTGAATATATTCGATGCATTACATGCATAAAATGCACGTGATATTTTACAAGTATCAAATTCCAAATAACTTAGTTATTTGACCTAGCATTACATGCTACCTTCTGTGGGTCCCACGATCCACACACTCGAGACATCAATCATTTCACAAACTGGGGGATACATACTGCGATTTACAGTGTGCAGCGCACAACGCGCCAGCACAAGAACGTGTCAGGAAGTCATGGACGATTAGTGATGATGGGAGAAGTGGGAAAGACTGATCGTGTAACACTAACACCCGCAACTCCACTACTCCATCACTCCACTTTCTCCACTTCCCACGAGATACGTGAGTAAGGCTCAATTACTTGTATAAATAGGTTCTCCTCCCTATTTTCAAACAAGACAAGACAAGACAACAGAAACCAAGTGTTGATACAATCGTATTTCAACACCAGAACTGATAGCTTTCATTCTGTAAGCCAGTTCAACTTTCTGATACAAGTTATACATAACCAACACCTTCACAATCTCAACACCTTCTTCGCTTCCCTCCCTAAGATCAAACCCATCTCCTTCACTTTGTGACCGAAGTAAGTCTGGAACAGCCATTTCTTGGTTTAGGCCAGAATTTTACAGATTGATTTCACGAATCATAAAGCACACCCGTGCAGTGCATTTGTTTAGGGTTTAGATTCATTCCTCATCCACACACCCCAAATTACCAAATTTGGCAGGAATAGTTTTCACCCATAAACAAGTATAAATAAAGAATCGAAGCATAAACATAAAGACATAATGTAAAGCGTTGAATGTAAATGAGAGATGATTTACGTGGTTCAGCACTAAGGCCTACATCCACGGGATTGGTGTTTCACTATGTATTGAGGGATTACAAAGATAGTCAAATGACTTTTAAGTGAGTAACGATGCTATGGGGAAATGGGAAAAGGGGAATCATACTTACTCTTCCTATTTCTGCCTCCTATGTTCTTCTATAATTGCTAAAAACTGGTCGACCCCTTCTCTCTTAGTGGAAAGGGGTATTTATAGGGTTACTACGTGGGATCCACTTCTGAGATCAGATGTTATCTTATCTTCTCGTTCTTTGTGTCAATCCCGCTGGTATCTTCATCTTCCACGATGCCCCTAGCGGTTTATGCTCGGTGACGATGAGTGACCTCTTCATCCTCCACATATTGGTCGACACGTATGCTAATCTAGGGTATTTATTGCGGGTGGTTGGGTCGTCTGCACACGCCAGATAGTTGTCTGTTGCCCCTGTCACATCCGTGTCAGTTGGACTAACCCTCATCGTTGATCTTGGAGCCTTCTCGAGATGGAATAAAGTGAATCATAGGGTGTTCTTCAGTGCTTCGAAGTAACCCCTTCCTTCAGTGCTCCTCGATTCTCAGCCGTCATATCCGTAAGATGATGATCTTATACTGATGAAACGTGTTGCTTGGATATCCACGCGTGCATCATATCTCGATGCTCCAAGCTGTGCGTCCTCCACGTGTGTTTCTCCAGATACGTGGCGAGTGATGAATTATGTGCATACAATTTGCCAATTTCTTCTGACTAAGGCGTAAGTTGAAGTTAGAGGAAAATCGTCCTCACATATTCCTCATCTCTCTATAATAACTTCCTCTAGATTTTAGGGCACGTTTCCCACTCCTTGCAATAACTTCTTCTTGGATTAAGGGACGGTTTTTATCTCCTTCAATGCTATAAATAGGAGACAGAATGTTAAAAATTTGAAATAAATTTCATTCCTTCATTCTCTTGTCAGTTCATAATTATTTCTCTCCTGAACCTTCTCATTCTTCTCTTTTTGTTTTCTAGCCATTAAATTCTGTTGGTGATATTGCGAGTAAGATCTTCCTAGGATTTTTCGAAGTTTGACTGTTGTTGTTGTTGTTCATCGTCTTCTCATCGCACGCTTCAGCTCATAAAGCTTTCGATACAGGTATGATATTATTCTTTCGATCTTGATTGTTTGTTCATCTTCTGCTACTGTGTTCTTAGTTTTGTGATGAAGAACAAATATACAAAGTATATATACTTGCCCCTGTTTTTCATCACAAAACTTACGGATTCGTACTCGAAGATTTAAGCTTGTCCATGATGTTCCCAATTAAGTTAGGGTTCTTCGTTTTCGGTGAATTTAGGGTTTTCAGTTGATATTTTTGATGAACTGGTAGAAGTTTTGATAAATTTCACGTTTTATGATCTTCATTTGCTTCTTTGTTTGTATCTTTATCTTTTTTTTTATGCTTCTTCATAGGTATAGCTGACCGTCAGCGGGTTCCTTACCAAACTCCGCCGCCGAGCCCTCATAGGTCTCCTTCACATAGAAGCCATGGCATATCTCCGCCAAGGGGTGGTTCGCAAGGTTTTCACAATTAGATTCTCGTGCTCAGAAGACTTCATCTTATTCGGGTCTGAGGGCTTCGTCTATCAAGAGAGGAGATCAACCGAAGGGTCCTCCTGGCTCTAGGTATGTTGTTACTCGTCCCTATGCTCCTCCGCGTGCTTGGAAAACAAATACACAAACTCCTTCTCCTCATCGTGTTGAACCTATGGATGTTCCACCTCTTCGTTCCGTTGCCCCACCAGAGGCCTTCAGCTCCACCTCCAGTAGTCCCTACTAAAGGAAAATATACCAAGGGTACTGCTTTGAAAATTGATTTATCAAAGAATCCCCCCACTAAGAGGAAAGTCGCGGATATGAGTCCTCCGAAGAAGCCTTCGTCAGATCCTGCTGATGTTTCGGACGCTTTCCCAGTAATTCGAACCGTCACAGTTGGTAAGAAGAAGCTCAGATTCAAGCATATAGATCTTGCCGCGTTCAAGGAAAAGCATGAACTCGACGCTTTCGAAGTTAGGTTTTATGCTCCCGATGATGATCTTACTTATGATCTAATTTCGAAGTATAAATACGATGAATTCCATTTGTTGACTACGGTAGGGGCATTCGAAGCTGGTCTCATATTTCCATTATACAAGTCAGGCGAATCTTTCTATTATGATGTATTGGCTAACCGCGAGGGTTCCACTCCACACACCCATAGCTGTTCTGTGTCACAGCTGACTGGGAACTATCTTTGCTCTCTTAAAGAATGCTATCTTCGGAGTAAAGGTGAAACGATGATGACCTGCTATTTTCCTAACCCTGCTGAGAGAGACTGGTATATTCCCTAGAATTTCAATAATTCTTTCGGAGATTATATTAACAGTAGGAATCGTAAGCCACGGAGTGTTGGCCTTCGTAATAGTGCTGCTCCTCGTGGTGAAATTCGTCTCTTAAGTGAGGTGAGTGATGCTAAGCTGAAGTATGTTCTTGGTACCGAAGGGTCTACTCAGCCGAAAGATCTTTCATTCTCGTGAGAGGATTACGCGTGATCATGACTATGAGTGGCACGCTACTGTTATTGAAGTTATCGGTCCTTGGGCTTACGGCTGGGTACCTGGTCTGCATGGGTGGCGCCCTGTTGCCGGTAGTCAAGCTTGTGAGACTGCTCCATCTCGTTATGAAAATTTCTGCCCCTGGCGATTGAATTTTGAAGGTATGAATTTTGAGTATGCCTTCGATGATTTCGACGCGGATGAGGAAGAAAGTTCTGATGCGACTCTTCCTTCGAAGAGTACTGCTGCTGTCAAGGTATGGCTTCTTCTTATATTTGACCCTTTCCTTCTTGATTTGAAAAAATATTTTCTCAAGGGAAGAAGGAAATAACCTTCAGAATAATTCCATTACTCTGTAGGTGACGAAGAAGAAGAAAATTGGTCCCATGCAATCTTCTACCGCTATTGTTGACGAGACAAAAGTTCCTGATGAGGTTAAAATCCCTGTGAACAAAGAATTTGTTGAAGAGGAGGAACTGACTGACAAAGAGGAGCGTATTGGGACTTCCCCCCATAATCACGAAGATGGTAGTGGAGCTGCCGAAGAAGAACTTGGCCCTGGTGGTGGCGGAATTAGTAAAGAAGAAATTGCCCTGGTGGCGGTGGTACTGGTGAAGAAGAAATTGCCCCTGGTGGCGGTGGTACTGGTGAAGAAGAAATTTCCCATGGTGGCGGTCCTTCTATTCAAGAATTCTCTTTTTGGAAAGATCTATTCCGTGGGTGAGCCAATTGATATGAGCGCTGCCATGGGTCTTGCTTCGAAGTTCTCTCTGATTTCCCTAGACGTTGATTGGGATGTTCTTGGAAACTCTGACAAGGGGAATATCGCAGGTGAGAAAACTATCGACGTGGAAGATAGTTTTGATGGCGAAGATGCAGATGCTCTTGCTAATAGGGAGGCGGAGGCTAGGAGAAAGTCCGAAGCTGAAAATAGTTCTGACGCTGGGAAGAATTTTGTTGCTGGTGAGGCTTCCACTGAGTCTCTCTTGGAGGATTTTCCGCAATCCTTAATGCGCGAGGGTGATGATGTTATCCTTGATTGGATGATGAAGAAGAACTTGATGTTCGTACCCAATCCTGCTCCAATACTTCATGGTGAGAAGAATTCCGATGCCTATACTCGTCGGATGATGGAACTGTCCTATGAAGAGAGAGTTACAGACATGTGGGATAAGGATTTGAGGGCTGCATCTACTAATCTTCTGGTTGACCCCCCATCTACTGTTGCTGATATGATGGCCATAGCTGATGGGTATCAGTATGGTTTTCCTCAGCAGCGGATGCTTGAAGTAAGCTGTCTTAATTTTCCATGAATCGCAAGGTGTTCTGCTGTGTTATATAATAATTATCTATCTCTTTGAAATGCAGATAATGAGGAGCGAGCACTGCAATCATACTTTGTATCAGTTCTTCAGAGCAAAGTCCCTTAAATTGGAAGCCAAGCTTCGCCATAGGGAAGAGGAATTATCTGCTGCTGAGACGGTTATCTCTACCAGAGATAAAGAGATACTTGAGCCAAAGAACCGTCTAAAAGGAAAAGAAAATCTTGGTGCCTAAGAAGAGAAGCTTCGCCATGAGTTGGCCTTGGTTCGTAGTGAGTTGGAGCTGGATCGTAAAGATGTTTCGTCTTCAAAAGGTTCGTTTTCCTTTGCTATCTTCCTCTTCGTCACTCCTTTTCTGTACTTAGCGTTCTGTCTGAGTCTCCCCACCCTATCTCCAGTGGGTGATGTCCAAGAACTGATATGGCTTCGGAATAAGAAGACTCGACAAGCTTCCCGTATGAAAGAATTAGTAGAGAAGATTAAAAGCGAAGCTGATAAGTGGAATGCTCGTGCCGATGACCATAATACCTTAGTGGCTGAGTGGCGAGAAAAACGAACTCTGTTTGTCGACTTGCAGAATAGTTATAATAATGATCGTCGTCAGTTTAATGGTGCTCTATTGTGGACGCGCGATAATCTTCGTGAGTCTCGTGAGTATGCTTATTCCCTAGAAGCTAGAGTAACTCATCTGGAGGAGGAGTTATGCCAGGCTCTTTTACCTCAGGATTCCGAAGCCAAGGACTATGTACAACGTCTTGTTCGGGAAAGAGACGATGCTAGAGCTGAGGCTAATGCCCTTAGCAAAGCTCTAACCGCGTCTCGAGCCGACGTGGCTCGTTTAGTTGAGTCTGAGAGAAGTCTTGAGATGAATATGTACATGCTTAATAAAGGGATAGAAGACATAAATAATGAAGTCAATTTCGTCATCGGGATTCCATGAAGCAGTAGAGTTACATGAGTGTCAATTTGCTCTTACGACCCTTCAAATGGATTGTAAGAAAATATCAGATGAGTATGACTTTCTTGACGAAGCTCGGGATGTTGTTGTTAATGAGTATGAAATATCTTCGTCTAATGTCGAAGGTATATATTTATTTTATCGTGTGTGGTTCTGCAGTTCTATCGTTCTAACCCCTTGTGCTTTTATTTTTCAGAGCTCGAGGGACAGCTTCGCGCTGCAAATGAAAATCTTGAAAAGGCTCAATCTTCCTTAGTGCAGCAAGAGGGCCAAACCACATATTACAAGGGCTTAGATGGATCCCGGGATGAAGCAGCCAATGAGGCGGATAAAGAAGTAACCCGGCTGTCATCTCTGTTGTCGCAGGCTGAACTGAAGAACACCATCATCGCATATAAGGCTCGCTGTCAGTTATCCGAAGAGACTAACAAGACCGTGGCCAAGATTGAGCACGACCTTAAGACAGAGCATGGTATCGTCAAGAGTTACCCTCTTCGTCATATGCTTGATCCCTTAACTTACTCTTCAGGTCCTTCTTCGGGTGGGAGCGTGCCTTCGTCGCAGAAGAAAAGCCCAGTTGATCAAGCTGAGTTATCCAAGTAGATTACTCTGCTTGTTATAGAAAGTTGATATTTGTTGATTACATGGCTTCGGGACATTTTTTGATGTATTTTTCATTTCTTGTTTATTTTGCCGAACTTGTAATCAACCTTTATGGAATGGATCATCGTTTATTTGGATATGTACACCCTGTATTTTACCTGCATTATTAGTTCATATATTGTTTAATTACCGAGTTAAATGAATTTAAGAGTTAACGAATTAATGAGTTATAAAAGATGAAGTGCTTGAGCGCGATGCCGAAGGTATCTACCTTCCTAATCGTCTTGAGACCTGTCACCCCGCTGGCTAATCCTTGGCCAAAGGATTCCCAGACGGTGGGGGTTAAGGCAGTGTTCTAGGATATGTGGTGCTTTATTGAAATATATACATGCACCCATTCCGTTGACCCGCTGCCTTGCAATTGGTTGGGTATATCTTTGTGCTGGAAGCCTTCCCCATGGTCTTACACTCATAGATGCTGATAGGGGAGTCTTGAGAGATTGTAGATATCTACTTTCCCCAATATCTTGTTATATTGACGCAACGTTCTCGGGTGTGTAATGCGTCATATTTACATGCATTCATTCCGCTGATACGCTGCCTCCTTAGTTAGTTGTGTATCTCTCTCTACTGGAAGCCTTCCCCGTGACCCTGTAGTTGTAGACGCAGGTAAGGGAGCCTTGAGAGGTTGTAGGTGGTTATTTTCCCTAATATAAATTTTGCGAAAAGCTTGGTTGATTGATAAGTTGAGTTCTGCTATTCCCCATCCAGAGATAGAAACATGCCGAGCGGATGCGCCGTCTTCTTCTTATGGTGTTCTTCACACAGATGCGGAGATGCGTTGCTTTTTATGGATGGTATCCCTTGAGATATTTCACATTCCATGGGTGCCTGAGGACTTCTCCTTTTAGGTTACGCAGGTAATAAGATCCATTTCCTGCGATATCGTGTATAACAAAAGGTCATACCCATGTTGGTGCTAGCTTACCCCACTTCTTCTCTCACTGATATTGGGGTATGGTTCTAGGCACATACCGTCCTTATACAAAGTTTCTAAGATTAACCTTTTTATTATATTCCGTTGCCAGTCTTCGTTGATAATTCTCCATCTTCTATAGTGCCGTCTCCCTTATTTCTTCGAGATCATCAAGCCTTGACAGCATCATATCCGCTGTGAGGTTCTTTTCCCGTGCTTCGGTCTTCGTAGTTGGCATGATGATTTTTGTAGGGATGACGGCTTCGGCTCCATAGGTGAGTAGGAACGTTGATTCTCCTGTAGATGATCTTCATGTTGTTCGGTATGCCCATAACACGTTGTGTAATTGCTGACACCATCGTCCCTTATGCTCGTCTAGCTGCTTTTTGAGAATGAGGGCAAGGGTTTTGTTCGTGGCTTCTGATTGGCCGTTGCTTTGAGGATATATGGGTGTTGACTTGTTCTTTCTGATTTTGAAGGTATCGAAAAGCATGTCGATGTTTTTCCCTTGTAACTGCTTGCCATTGTCGGAGACAATCTCAGCTGGGATTCCAAACCTGCAAATAATGTTTTGGAAGATGAATGTGAAGAAACCCGAGTCACGGATCCTTGTAAGACCCTAGCTTCTACCCATTTACTAAAATAATTTGTGGCTACTATCAAGAACCGTCTTTTTCCTGACCCTTCGATTAGGGGACCCACGATATCTATGCCCCATTTTGAGAAAGGCCAAGGACTATCCACAGAGTTCATCTTTGTCGCAGGTGTGTGGATCATTTTGGAAAAGCGCTGGCATTCTTCGCATCTTCTTGACATTCTCATTGCATCTCGTATCATCGTAGGCCAATAATACCCCTGAGTTTTTGCCTTGTCTTCCATGGATCTCATCCCGCTATGGTTACCTGCGTCCCCATAGTGTATTTCCTTCAAAACCCGATGCCCTTCTTCTCTTGATAAGCAGCGTAACAAAGGCCCGTGGAAGTATTTTTTGTACAAAGTTTCGTCTCTTAGGTCGTACCTCCCTACTTTTGATTGTATTTTCCGTGCCTGCTTTAGGTCCATAGGAAGCGTTCCTTCTTTGAGAAAGAGATGAATTTAAGATCTCCAATCTTCTTTATCACTGAAGTCTTCGTTAGCTCTCGGCATGATGTCATCCTCCTGAAAGTCGTCGGCGACGTCTTCCCGTATATCATCGTCATTGATGCCTTCCCATACACTGTCTTCTCGATTTGCAGCGCAGAATTCCTGGGACATGACTGAGGGTTCGTATACTTTAGTTATTTTTATTGCCTTGATGTCTTCGTTCTTTAACATGGACGATACGTAGGATAAGGCATCGGCGTGTCTAAGTTCCTTTCTGCATAAGTGTCGGAACCTAATGCTTCGTATTATGGATGACAGAGTCTGGACCAGATCCATGTATGCTGACAGGGTCTCATCATAAACATTGTATTCTAACCCTATTTGTCGTATGACCAGTTGCAAATCGTTTGTTAGACGCACATCGGTTATACCCATTTCTATTATCAAACGAAGAGCATGTACAACAGCTTCGTACTCAACGATGTTATTAGTTGCCCCTTGAATTCCAGCCTGAATGCGTGCACGGTCGTGTCCCCAGTGGGGGTGGTGATTACAATGCCTATACCGGCGCCTTCCCTATTCTTCGATCCATCAACGAAAAGCTCTCATCGTCTTGGGTTTGCAGGTTTGAGAATATCAACTGGATCTTTGCCTTCTTCAGCTTCTGGTATGTCCCTTATCTCTTCGTCATTGTCCATAGGTAAGTCCGCTAGGAAATCCGCCAAGACTTGTGACTTTTGGGAGTGTTGGACTTCATGGATGTTGTTGAATTGGTCGAGATGGGTGTTCCACTTTGCTATTCTTCCTACTTTCCATGCGCTTTTGAGGATTGCCTCCAATAGTGCTTTGCATGGGACGCAGATATAGTGAGTCAAGAAGTAGCTCCTTAGATTTTGGGTGGCCCACAACAAAGCCATGATGAGCTGTTCAATTTTCGTGTAATTTATCTCTACTGCGTTCAGAGTTTTGCTGACGTAGTAAATGGGTTGCTCTATCTTCGTGTTTGTTTTGACCAGTACCGCGCTGACGGCATCTTATGTTGCTGCTATGTAAAGCGCCAGTACCTCATCGGGGTCGGGGTTTTGCAGGATTGGGATCGTCGCAAGATATTCTTTAATCTTCTGGAAAGCTTCTTCGCATTCTGCGGTACATTCAAACTTTCTTCCCTTTTTGAGGATGTTGAAGAAATGTTTGCATTTGTCCGATGACCTGGCGATGAACCTGCCCAAAGCCGCTAGGGATCTGTTGAGCTTCTGAACTTCTTTGAGGTTCTTCGGGGATGGCATTCCTACGATGGACTGGATTTTTGCGGGATCCACTTCGATGCCCCTCTTCGTCACTGGATACCCAAGGAATTTTCCTGAAGTGACACCGAATGTGCATTTTTTTGGGATCACTTTCATGTGGTGTTTCCTCATTGCCTCGAAGATGTCCCTCAGATCTTGATGGTGATCCTTGCGCAACTTGATTTTGACGAGCATATCATCTACATAGACTTCTAAAGTATTCCCAATCCATGGTTTGAAGATAGCATCAACTATCCTCTGGTATGTTTCCCCTGCATTTCGAAGTCCGAAGGGAATCCTTGTGTAACAATAGAGGCCGTGCGGGGTGTAGAATGTTGTATGTTGTTGATCTTCTTCTGCCAAAGCTACTTGGTTGTAACCAGAGTATGCATCCATGAATGATAGTTCTCCATACCCTTTGACTGCTTCAACTAATTGATCGATGCTCGAAAGTGGATAATTGTCCTTCTTTTGGGCACGCTTTGCTGAGGTTGGTGAAGTCGATGCTTATTCTTACTCCTCCGTTCTTTTTTTGGCACGATGACCATGTTCGAGATCCAAATCGGATATTTGACTTCCTTGATGAATCCCGCTTCTAACAGTTTGCGAAGTTCCTTTTCGATCGCTTTATGATACTCTGGTGCCACCTTCCGCACTTTCTTCCTGAAGGGTGGTGTGCCTGGCTTTATACGAAGTTCGTGCTGGATTATTTTCGGATCAATCCCTGGCAGGTACCCTAACTTCCATGCAAAGATATATGCGTACTCCTTGAGTAGCTTGATTAGTGATACCTCTCTTTCTTTATCCATTACAGTTCCTATCTTGATCATCTTCGGGTCCTCTTCGGTCCCTATGTTGATATCTTTCACAGGTTCTACGGAGGTGATGTGGGTTTTGGTTTCCCAAGGAGAGGAACATTCTTTAATTGCTATTTGGTAGGTTCTTAGGCCTCCTTTGTGGTTGAAGTGCTTGCCTCAGCGTTTCCAACTATATTTTCCTTTGCGAGGCTTCTTCCAGAGATTTCTTCCAGATAGGCGTCAATTGCTTTGTCTTTCGCAGCTTCTTTGTTTCGAGCTCTTCGGGATTTCCGCTGCTCATCTTGTTCGTTATTAACCTGATTTTGTAAATCCTTACACTCTCGTGCGGTAACCTGATCTCCTTTTATTTCCATTACCCCTTCGGGAGTTGGAAACCTGAGGTACTGGTGATAGGTTTCCGCCAGTCCTTTGAGCTTGTGTACCCATATGCGGCCAAAAATGGCGTTCTAGGGAGAAGGTGCATCTAATACACTGAATCGAGCGTCAACCTTCATCAGTTCTGCATTCACTTGTAAAACGATGTCTCCGAGTGGCTTTGTTGCTGCACCGTTGAACCCGTAGATAGTATAGTACGAAGACATCAGGTGCTCGTCATTAAGCTTCATCCTTTTGAATGTGTCGTAGAACAGAACGTTGACTGAGATTCCTCCGTCGATGAGGATCTTTTTGATATTACATCCCGCTACTGGCAGCGTGAGAACCAAGGGATCGTTGTGATCCTCCTTATCTCCTTCGATGTCCTCAGCGTCAAAGATCATAGGTGCATCCATCCAATGTTCGTGTTCATCTAATTCTACCCCATCGATTTTTTACAGTTCACAATAATCCTCGAATTGCTTTCTCAATCTCTTTCCTATTTGCGCCATTAGAGATGGCCCTGTGGCCTCGGAACATGAGATGGTGTTAACGGTTCGGTTGCCTTCAGGCAGTTGAACTTGGTTCCTTCGCTTGGTCTTATCATCGGTGCCGGCCTTCTGTACGTACTTCTTAAGATCTCCTGCGTCAATCAGTTTTTAAATCATTATCTTGAGATTCTTTCACTTCTCGGTCTGGTGGCCGTTGAAACAGTGATATTCACAGTACTCTTTTGACTTCTCCGACCTCGGAGGCTGCTTTCATTTAGACCATGGACAATCAAGGTTTTCCCGATCCTTGATCTCCCTTAGGATGCGCGCATAGCTGTGTTCAATTTTGTGTAAACCTGGTCTTCGAATTTCGGATCATCACGTCGACGATCATCTCTTTGATCTCTCCTATTTTCGCCAGGTCGTTCATCCGAACCATCCCTCTTGGATCCGCTGGATTTTTCTACTGAGTTGGTTCGCTGGGGCCTTTGATCCTGGGCTCTGGGATTTTCTCGCTGAATCTCCTCCAACCTGGAATGTTTTTCTATGATTACTCGAAGATCTCCCTCGGTGGCAGGGATGGTACCATGAATTTCGACAAACAGCGTGCTCATCCTGTCCAGACCCCACTTGTAGCAGTTGATGCTAACTACCGGATCCATATTCCCTATGGCTTGACAGATCTTGTGCCATCTATCGGTGTATTCCCTGATAGTCTCCTTATATTTGATTGCTAGTGAGAAAAGTTTATCCATTCCGGTGTTGACGACCTTTATATACATGTAAGTTGCCAAGAACTTTTCAATGAGATGTTCATAGGAATCAATGGAGTCCTGTGGCAAGTTGTCGAACTAAGACAACGCAGATCCCTTTAGTATTGAAGGGAAATATCTGCAAAGTATGGCATCGTCGTAATCCCACCGGGCCAAGATTCAATTATAGTACCGAAGATGGGCCGCGGGATCGCTGAATCCATCATAACACTCGAAGGCTGGGACATGGCATTTCTGGGGAGTGAGAGCCTTGGCTAAATGCTGGGTTAATGGGGTAGTGTTTGCTTCCTTCATTACTTGCTCGAGCCTTCTGACCCCTGCTTAGATTTTAGTTGCTTGATCTCCGCCATCATTTCAGCATGAAGATTCTCCATTGCACGTTGGTGCTCCTCATGAATGGTGGATCGTCCTAGCCTTGGGGTGTCACTATCGAAGTAGTCTGAGTCCTCTGGATTATAATCTGGATCGGGTCTTCGATTCCTCTTACTTATCTTCGGTTTAGTGGCTCCGGATTGTCCACATTAGCAACCACCATTCTTCGGCCTTGATTCAGTGGCGGTGCCATAGAGTTAGCTTCGTCGTGTTGATTTTCCACCTCCGCGTTGTGGGCGATCCTCTCTTTAAGTTACTGGTTTTCCTGCGCCAGCAGGGCCACCGCATCTGCATATACCCTCTAGTTCTTTCTTAATTCTTCAAGCTTTGCCATCATCTGAACATAGTGATTTGATTCTTGATTTGGCATTCCCACCTGCATTTGTCCACCAGCAGCTACAGTATGGTCTTCGTCAACAATCTGTATCAAGGGGACCGGTGGATCAATATGTGGGGTTTGGAACTCCGCCGGTTGCTGTGTGGGCTAACTTGTTATTTGGAGTGGTTGACCAACTTGAAGTGGTAAATTCTGTTCGTTGGAGAGGGGCATCCCGTAGAGAGGTTGTTGTATTACTGACTTTGCCACCCCTTCACGCTGTTCATTTGGTCGGGTGGACGCTGTTACATTGGAGGCTCCTACTCTGGATGCTTCGGTTCTAGAGGCTACGGCTTTGGCAGCAGCGGCCTTCAATGCTTCCGCTGCTATCGCGCTGGCATCCAAAGGCATTGTGCTTTCAGCTCCATCTTGTTTCTTGTCCGCTGCTTTAAGCTTTTCGCCCTTCTGCTTGCTTATGGTCATAACCGGTGTAGTCCTCGGTGTTTCTTTTGATGAGACCTTTGCTTTTCCCCCATCTTTGTTTTTCTCCATTTCTGAGATCTTCTGCACAAAATGAAAAGTAGACGAAGAAAATGGATCCATAGAGGCTTCGTTAGCGAAGTTAATTCCGACAGAAATAATCTTGACGCTGAAAGTAAGAAGAGATAACCCGTCTATTATTCCCCTCTTCAGACGTATCAGATCTCTTAAATACCCCAGGTCCATTTTGTAAATTGACAATAAAAGGCTATGACTATAAATACGATCTCTCCCAGAGGATGTGCTCGACGAAGATCCTTTCAAAATCATCGATAGATGGTTTAAAAATGGGCTCTCGAAAAAACTTGAAGAAATAAATCTGAGGGGGAGACTTGATCCGATGATCAAAAGCTTGTTACATGGTCCTTGAGTTTTTAAAGATAATGGTTTGAAAACGAAAATCCTTCAATGATGAGAGTAGATCTTCCCATGAATTTTGATTTTCAAAGATAAAAACTTGAAAATATTTAAAGAACGCAGATCCACCTAAAAATGGATATAGATCTATCCAGAGATTTTGATTTTCAAAGATAAAAACTTGAAAATATTTAAAAAACGCAGATCCACCTAAAAATGGATATAAATCTATCTAGAGATTTTGATTTTCAAAGATAAAAACTTGAAAATATTTAAAAAACGCAGATCCACCTAAAAATGGATATAGATTTATCCGGAGATTTTTTATTTGAAAGAGACGATGAATGCTGAAACTGTTTCAAGCGCTGTTATTTTCAGAGAACGGTGCCTGGGAAAAAAAAAGTGCGTAAAATCACAAGATAAGATAAATCTTTTACCGGGACAGAGTTCCTGTTTCTAGCGCCAGATTGTGAACACATAGATCACGATGGCATCCAAACGTTCACAAACAATGTTCGTGTACAATCATTCATTATAAAACTGAGCACGGTATGCATAAAACTACGAGGGTGCGATGACTCATCGACTCAGAGCCTTCAGGCTCGTCCTTGTCTAGTCATATGTTATTAACATTGCTAATCGTATAACATGATAAATAAAGAATCGAAGCATAAACATAAATACATAATGTAAAGCGCTGAATGTAAATGAAACGATGATTTACGTGGTTCAGCACTAAGGCCTACATCCACGGGATTGGTGTTTCACTATGTATTGAGGGATTACAAAGATAGTCAAATGACTTTTAAGTGAGCAACGATGTTATGGGGAAATGGGGAAAGGGGAATCATACTTACTCTTCCTATTTCTCTCTCCTATGTTCTTCTCTAATTGCTAATAACTGGTCGACCCCTTCTCTCTTAGTGGAGGGGGGTATTTATAGGGGTACTACGTGGGATCCACTTCTGAGATCAGCTGTTATCTTATCTTCTCGTTCTTTGTGTCAATCCCGCTGGTATCTTCATCTTCCACGATGCCCCCAGCGGTTTATGCTCGGTGACGATGAGTGACCTCTTCATCCTCCACAGATTGGTCGACATGTATGCTAATCTAGGGTGTTTAATGCGGGTGGTTGGGTCGTCTGCATGCGCCAGATAGTTGTCTGCTGTCCCTGTCACATCCGTGTCAGTTGGACTAACCCTCTCCGTTGATCTTGGATCCTTCTCGAGATGGAATAAAGTGAATCCTATGGTGTTCTTCAGTGCTTCGCAGTAACCCCTTCCTTCAGTGCTCCTCGATTCTCAGCCGTCAGATCCGTCAGATGACTTATACTGATGAAACGTGTTGCTTGGATATCCACGCGTGGCATCATATCTCGATGCTCCAAACTATGCGTCATCCACGTGTGTTTCTCCAGACACGTGACGAGTGATGAATTATGTGCATACAACTAATACTTTTTGCCCTGACATAGATGATATCGGAGTAAAAATCGCCAACAAGCGGAGTGATCTAGCTGGTGGGTTGTAGACTGTTATCAATCTGTTGCGTGTGTGTTTTGAAGAGAAAAATAAAGCAGCTCGCTGGCTCTAGAAATAATTGTTTGGTAGTAGTAACTATTATTGATTGGTTAATAAAAGTTACAAAACCCAGAAAAACAGACTGAGTTGCTTTTTAATTAAATAAACCACCTAGTAGTTTTATTTTTTCTTTCTGTGGTAAAGGATTTGCTAAGAGCATCGTCGTCCCAAAATGTTTATATTTTATTGGTTGAGTGCTTGTACTAGCATCATCCTAAATATCAAAGTGGTAGAAATAAGAAAGAAATGGATATCTAGTTTCGATGTTAGTATTGCAATATACAAATCCTCAAATATTCCAGTGGCGACACTTACTTCCTTGTTGATTTCTTTATTCGGAAAATGGGTAATTTGTCAAAATATTTTTAAAACATGATTCAAATGGACGAGTAAAAATTGTATAGGTGAATTGGACACCAAAAATATAGCAAGGATGAAACTGGATTCATCCTGACTTAAACTTAAAAAATAGCAAGGATGAAACTGGATGCATCCTGATGTAAATTAAAAATAAGAAAAAATATTCGAAAATGGGTAGGATGAAACAGTTTACATCCCGACTATTTTTATATTTTTGTCCATTTAAACCGTATCAAAATCTATATATCCTTTTCACCCAGAAATTGTTAATTTTGGTCTTTCTAACCAATTTTGTGTTCTTTATTTCAGTTTCCTCGAACATACCAATTCCCGTGATAAGTTAACATTTGATTCAAATGTGGTCTCTCTTTGTTTTACTTTACCAAAATCTCCAACTTCAAGCAACTCGGTATCCACCCATATGCATATATAGTGTACAAGTCATGAAATAATAAAAAATAAAATGTCGATTGATCATACAATTTACAATTACACGTAATATGAACTCAAGATGTATAATACAATGTGAATGATACGAGCACTAGCACAATCGACATGAACTTTCATGGTGTTTTTTAATGAGTTTGTTAGCCGATAATTAAGGAGAAATGACAATGCCTTTCCTGATAAGGGAGGGAATCTCTGGTGGGAAATCTGAAATGGCTTATTCACCAAATGAAAAAGACGACTTTAGAGGAAATTTTTGCTTCCAAGTGTTGTTTCTAGTGAGTTTGTTAGACGTTACCGAAAAGTGACAAATTATCACCCTAAAGTAACATTTTGTTTCTCTAAAAGGAATAAATTGGTCATGCAGGATGCAGCTACGGTTAATTCAGCAACAGACCAATTCCAAAAGTTCATGACATAGATGCAAGTAAAAGTTGTTGCATATGTTCCTTTACGTCGATCATAAATGTCATTTTTTCATGTAACTTTTGTGTGCGAACAGCATCTTGCCGAAGTGTAGTATAAAAGTGTTGCTCCTCGAAAAATGAAAGAAGAGGATAAATTAAAACTATTTCTTAAAACTAGACAAAAGTTGGTCCTCGTATTCCAGGCAGTGAACTATTGAGAAATTGGAGGAAACTGATGTCTTAAAAAGTCTCATGTGATAGGCAACGAATAAAATATATAAGTTTCCCAAGAAAAGCATCGGTAGGCTAACATATCAAGATCAGGGAATGAGTGTTGGTAAATTTTGAAGAACCTAGAGAGTGCAATGGGTTGTGGGGTTTCATGTTGTTACTTGTTTTTGTTTGATATTTTGGGATTTTGGTCTAATACTAAATTCAACTCAATTGAAATTAGTTTATTATCTTTTTAACTTTAATTTTAATTTTTTTCATCGTAAAATTGGTGAAAAAGACTAAAATCAACAATTCATGGGTGAAAAAGACTTGTACATTTTGATATTGTGTAAATGGATAAAAATTAAAAAGATATTGTTCAAATGGACAAAAATATAAAAATAGTCAGGATGTAACCAGTTTCATCCTACCCATTTTCAGATATTTTTTCTTATTTTTAATTTATATCAGGATGCATCCAATTTCAACCTTTCTATTTTTTAAATTTAAGCCGCGATGAATCCAGTTTCATACTTGCTATTCTTTTTTGTCCATTTCACCCATACTAAACTTTACTCGTCCATTTGAATTATGATTTAAATTTTTTTGGACAAATGACCCATTTTCCGTTTTTTCAGTTGTTGGCCATGAATTGCACATTTCTTTTCTATCTAATCAAGCTCTAGATTCTCCATCAAGTAAACTTAACTTAATTAATTATTGATCATCCAATATTATATCTTATGATATTTCGGCTGTATTATTTGTAGACATAATTTTAATTGCTGCATTTTTCCAAATATTTTTAGGTGTGAATGTTTTTACGTTATACCAAGGAAAATCGGCATGAGATAATAATCAAAAGTAAGTTTACCTGGAATTGGATACAATACACCAAGACCAAACAAATGCTTACATATATATATATATAGTAGACATTATATGTACTTTCAGCATGTATGCTTCGACATATTTTACACTAGTTAGTATAACATTCCGTTTCTTTCATTTTGGTCTCAGGCGCTTTCATGCTTAATTTCACCAACAACAAAACCGTTCCAAAGTTCATGAATTTTACATTGTTCTGTTATTTTCTTTTCCTTCATGCAATCACCAAAATGTCAATTTTCATGCCATTTTCGTGTGTGTGAACAACAGCTATTGAAGTTTAGTATTTAAGTGTTGCTTTGGGCTCTAGCCTCGAGGTGAAAGAAGGAGATGAAAATTAAAACCAAACAAAAATCATAAAAGCAATAATAATATAATTTTCAAACTTCAAAAAATAAAGCACATGATCAAACCTTGGAGACTTTAGGAGTTTGGTTCCATTGCTAGAGACAAAATGGCTCTTACAGGAGGAATCCATGAGCTGAATATTCAAGAGGAAGATGGGGCATTACATCAGCATCATTTGGAAGAGAGAACTTGATGCAAGTTACAGTCACTAGTACAAAAATGGCCTTTTGTCCCGGTAATTTACCGTGTCCAAAGATGTACGGTCACGATATTTCATTTTTGGAACACCGTGACCAAAGCCTGCGAGGCCAAAAACTATACCATTTGGTCATGGTGATTGCCGTGACTAATTTGTGTATTCCACCGTGACCTCAACCTTATTAGTCACGGATTTTCACCGTAAACCGAGACAAATTTGCTCATTTGTCTCGAAAATCTGTAACACACCGTGACTAAATTTGTTCATTGGACACGGATTCCAATACTTTATCGGGACAATTTTAGGTAGTACTGAGGGATCCCTTACATTCACTATGTCTACCGTTCCTCATTCACAGGATATTACTTTGGTGATTAGTATAATTTTGCGCTTTAAAGAATGAAGTATGAATGAGAAGTAACAAATTATGTAAATGAAAGCTTCCAGCATTGCATCAAGTCAAGTAACATAGTGGAAAATCAACATGGTTCATAAATATATTGATATACGAAATCTGATTGAGTTTTACAAGTAAAATCAATATCGTCAAAAAGTATCAATACAGAAGAACAACTGCACTTCCATTGTCTGCCTACTCCAGGTCCTGTTTACTGAAGATGCTCGTGTATGCCTCCTTCAAGTCCAAACTCTTACGCTAGGATGTCGATTGGCTGCAAAAGAATATATGGATGAGACAAATAAAACAAAATGCAAATTTCATGTCACAACATAAGATCTTAAACACTGCTGAAATTTGTTGCCTTTCTGCGAACAACGAATATACTCTTCCAGACAGGAGAATGCCAAGTCACTGCTCGCAATCTTCTGTCATTCCTCGTGCACTAAAGGGAACATTCTTTGAAAAATTACGGTGGTGAGAGTTATGCCCTGCAAAACCATATATTTTTACATTAAACAACAGTAAGATGTCTGGTAAATACTAAATGATATAATTTTTTGTATGAAAATCAAGCAATATGACTACCCTGACCTCACAAGTGAAAGACATGGCAACAATTAGATTAGATGCATGCATACAACAACAAACCAAGGAAAAAGTAACCTATATCCCGCATGAGTGTGTACACTGGTCCCCACATATAAGAAATCATATAGGAACTTACTAGTGTAAGGAATAAGAAAGCATGTATGAGTCTTGGATGACTGCGCCGATCCTCAATTGCATGCTATTACACGGAGATTGTGCAATACTCGGTGCGCACGTGAAGCTTACTCATATATCAGTCATCACTAATCACCATTCACCACCTTCCCAGGCACAATTCACTCAAAGCCACTAGCATCCGTATCCAAAAGAAACATCAGAATGTACATTATTAGGAATTTGACGTAAGTATAAAAACTAGTTGAAAAACGCAAAATCTGATTTAGCATTTTCTTATATATTGAGTACGAAGGCCAAAGTATATATTTCATCCGACCCATAACATATTACATTGTGAAATGGGATGCAAACACTACAAAACTAGACATTAGTTATAGAAAGTGATCAACATTACATCAGAAGTCGAACATGGTAGAATTAATGGACAAAATGCAAAAAAAAAAATAAGTGACACACACAAGCTTGGAAGGAGGCAGGACTAAAGTGAAGGTTTGGAGTTTGTAATTCTCCACGATTCCTCGAAACTATAAAAAAAATATGACTAAACCATAATTGAAGTCTATACAAAAATGTTGAAAGCAAGCAACCAAAGTTGCTGAAAGAAATTTGAAATGAGTGTCAATAAATAAGTCTTAAATGCTCCATACAACAGAGTAAATAAAAAATTAAATTAAATACATTGGCATCTCTAACTTACGTGATTTATAGAAAGTATGTGCCTGGGTGAATCAAACTGACTGGGATTTCATCATTTCAACTTGTTCACAGGGTTTAAGTAAAAGGTTACTTTCTTCGTACACTAATGGAAACAAATTTAGCAAAATTAGTATGTCAAGAGTTATGCTCCTGCATAGCCATATAATTTTACATCAGGCAACACTAAAATGTCTGGCAAAACTTCAGAAAGTAGGAAACTCAATCTCCAATACAGTATAGTATGAAAAAAATAGCCAGCTACCTTGGTTTTCTGCACTTGTAAGCATTACAGTTCCAGATTCCATACAAGCAGATCCAATATTGTCAACGTCATTCATGAAAATGATTGAAGGTGCTTGTTCCTTGTGAAAATAAAAATTCACCAGTTAAACAAGTATATAATACAAATCCAAACTAGTACTTTTTATACACAATGCAGTTGATAGAGTAAATTATTACAATGGTGAAAGAAAATAAAAAAAAGGTACAATTAGTACCTGAAACTCAAGTGAAGGTAAATTCAATATGATGACCAGTTCTTTTATAAGTTATGTATTTCCAATGCCAGCCTTAAGGCACGAACAACTAGCGACCCAAAAATAAAATCATATACATGAAGATGTGAATACCTAGAAAAATGAGAGGTTCCACGTTTTAAACTGAAAGAAATTCACTAGAAAACTAGTATCACCAAACAAAGGAAGTACCATAGTAATACCAAAAATGATTAATCATATCTAGCCAACTACTGAGAGCCAGTGTTATACCGTCCTAAGTTTTCTCACTGTAATTAACAAACTCTCAACCTAGGTTACACCCACCAACAAACCATTTGAGTATCCAATGAGTATACACGAAATAAAGTTAGAGAAAAAAAACGATCAGAAATATCTATAAACGGCAATTTTGCATAATGATATTAAAACCAATACACAGATACATGATTCTTAAACTCTTAGCGCACCATCTTTACATATGGACATACTTCATTACTATGCCTAAGCATAATCGGCAGATCAAATCTATTTATTACTAGCCCTTCCAATTACGCAGATAAAGTATAATGCTAGTAACTGGTTAGGGTTTACCTTAAATACATCACTACTGATTGCCGAGCAACAAGATTAAACTTGACAAGGAAGAAGGAAATTACTGGAACAAAACTTCCGATAGAACTCAATCCACCCAAATGACTAACTTTCCTACCTTGTGAACTGAAAACCAAATGGAACTAAGTAAATTCAAGACATACATAGAAATCACAAAAACACATAAACCTCTATCAAACAGAGAACCATCTCTCCCCATTATCATAACCCACACCTTCTAGAAAATGATATATAATTGGATGACCAACTAAACAAGCCTTCTATTTCTTCCAATTTAAGAGTCTCAGATCCACGAAATTCACAAATTGAATTTGTCTGAACTTTCTTATTATGACAACTATTAGATTTCAACAACAATAACAAAAAAAAAAAAATTGAGAACAACTCAAATCCCATAAGAATTGAACCTACAAAGAGGAATCAAAATGCAATAAGAATTGAATAAAAAAAATTGAATAGATTTGAGAACAACTCAAATCCTAAGAATTGAATAGATTTATCCCTATGCAATGAATTGAACCAACAAGAGGAATCAAAATGAAGATAAAACTAGAGACGGTAAATAGATAAGAAAGAAAAGACAAAAATTGAGAACCCATGCCATTACAGGTAAGGAAATAGATAATCAAAGATCTGATTCCAAAGATCTGATTCCAGCAGGGAGGTCCATCAACATTTGAACACTACACCACCTCTAGACCTAACAAATCCCAAATTATTTTTTTTTTACAATACGAGAAGTCCTTATCAAAATTGGTCAATCAAAAATATAAACCATCTTTTTCAACAAAATAAGAGTTTGAGGATTGGATAGATGAGGATCTCTTAGAGTTTTCCTTCTCGACGGTTTTATGGATGGCAAAGAAAATGGATAGGTTGAGAAGAAAAGAAAGTGTGAAGAACTGAAAGAAGTGGACTAGTGATCGACCAAAAAATAAGAAAAAACCGGAGTTAGAGATCGTGGAACCCAATGCAAGTAGGGGTGTGCAACGGACGGACGGTTGCGGATTAGGGGTCACCCGCAACCAAACCGTCAAAGTTGCGGATTTGGAAAATTGAACCCTGACCGGCCCAATTATCCACGGATTTGACCTTTGCGGATCAACGGATTGTACGGACCGGTTGCGGATTAACCGCGGATTATGGGTAAAAAAAAAACCACTGCCAAAATGCCAAGTGCCAACACCTCACTGTCCACTGCTTGAGTCACTAATCAATAATCATGGCTATCACATGCAACAACATCTTCTTGGTCTACATATCTATTCGAGGTCCAGAAGGAATAGCCCATGTTAAGGCTATACACGTTATAGGTCCACTGTGACTATTTGAGCCCTCCAAAGTCCAAATAGCTACATTCAAACAATGCTGGGCTTAGTGACCCAAATGCGGTGCGGTTGAATCCGCGGTTTTCAATATTCAACCGCACCCAAACCGCTAAAACGTGCGGATTTGAGAATCCCATCCGTGTCTGGCCCATACGTCTTGCGGTTTGGGTGAAATCCGCAATTTTGCGGACGGATACGGGTCAAATCCGCGGTTCCGGTTTTTATGATCACCCCTAAATGCAAGTTGTAGAAACGGAGTGTCGAACATTAGCTCTTTAGACACGCGTTGGTCCGGATACCGAACGACCCACTCCGAATGCAGCCAGCCACGACATTTACCCAATACCGGGACCAAAACATAATTTACTCCCGTTAACCCATATCACCGTGACAAGCCCAACCGTGACGAAAGACCATAGTTCTACTAGTGAGTTGCGGAATATGTAAGCTATGGAGGCTCGTAAATGGTAGTTGAGGGTGAAGCAAAATGATTTTAGGTGGGATACTCAAACACTAAATACTTTCATAGTATTGCTAGCGCGAGGAGGAAACACAACACAATAGACAAGCTTCAAGTAGGAGGAGTCGATTGTTTTGATCAAGGCATTATTAAGGAAGAAATTAGAAATTTCTATATCAATTTGTTTCCTCAACAGAACGAGTTGAACTCGGGTATGGAAAATTTTTATTTCCCCTAAGATAAAAGAGGAGGACAAATTTTGGCTTGAGAGGGAATTCATAGAGGAGGAAGTTTGGGGAGTTGTTAAACAGATGGGGTCTAATAAGGCGCCTGGTCCATATGTCTTTACAGCTGAATTTTTCAAGAGTTGTTGGGGTGTTGTGAAAGATGATTTTATGAAGCTCGTCAAGGATTTCCACAGGTATGGTTCTATTGATTGGAGGTTTAATTGCTCTTTCATAACTTTAATTCTGTAGAAAGAAGATTCTTGTAATCCAAAGGACTTTAGACCGCTAAGCCTTATTGGTAGTGTGTACAAAATTCTATCCAAATTGCTTGCAGTCAGATTGAAGAAAGTGATGCCTGATACTATTTCTGATTTTCAAGGAGCTTTCATTCATGATAAAAAAATTCTTGATGGAGTGCTCATTGTGAATGAATGTGTGGATAGTAGGTTGAAAGCTAAGAAACCTGGGGTTCTTTATAAGATCGATATGGAGAAAGCTTTTGATAATGTCAATTGGCAAGCTCTATTTACAATCTTAAAAAAGCACGATTTCGGTGACAAATGGATCTTGGATTAGATGGTGTATAACTTCTTCGAATTTGTCTGTTCTTGTGAATGGTAATTCGACGGAGAAATTCAAATCGAGTAAGGGGTTACGACAAGGAGATTTTTTGTCTCCTAATTTGTTTTTATTGGTGGTTGAGGTTCTATCTAAACTGATCAATGATGTAGTGGCGAGAGGAAAGCTTTCTGGTTTTAAGTAGTGGATCATGGAACAATTATTTCTCACCTCCAATTTGCAGATGATACGCTGATTTTCATTAATGCGAATGTGGAAGAGGTTTGGAGACTCCTAATAATTTTGGCGGTATTCGAAATGATTACTGGTCTAAAGTTAAACTTGGAGAAATCTAATATGATTAGTGTGGGAGTAGATAGCGTTATTGATGCTCTTTCCAGAGAGCTTGGTTGCAAGTCGGAGAAGCTTCCTTTTACTTATCTCGGTATGCCTATAGGGGATCACTGGCGAAGTACCTCAGTTTGTGAGTATGTTTTGACAAGAATAGAGCAAAATCTGGCAACATGGAAGAAGAGGAATTTAAATAGAGCAGGTAGACTCGTTCTTATTAAGAGTTGTCTTGCTAGTCTTCTATTACTTGTCCTTATTTTATTTACCGGTTACTGTGGATAAACGAATGGTTAGAATCATTCATATTTTCTTATGGGGTGCTATTGAAGTAAGAAGGAAGTTAGTTTGGGTGGCTTGCCAAAAATCTGTTTTCCGAAGGATGATGAAGGTCTAGGAGTGAGAAACTTAAGGACAATAAATCAGTCGTTGTTGATTAAGTGGATATGGAGATACACGAGAAGCAAAAATACCTTCTGAAAGAAGATTGTGTAGGAGAAGTTTAAGAACAACTGTGATATTCTGATGCTGGATGTAGATTCTAGCTCTCAATGTAGGAGTCTTTGGAAGAACGTGGTGAACATGGTACTTACAGTTCAAAACATGGTTCGATTTACAGCCAACGACGGTAATGGAATAAGATTTTGGAAGGATAAATGGCTTGATGGAGGGTGCTTGAAAAAAAAAACCTCGGAGGTCTTCAAGGTTGTAAACGATAAAGATGTTTCTGTAGCAGAGATGATTAGTAGTAATGGTTGGCAGTGTGTTTTCAAGAGA
The DNA here is from genome assembly GCF_003573695.1 of Papaver somniferum. Classification (NCBI taxonomy): domain Eukaryota; kingdom Viridiplantae; phylum Streptophyta; class Magnoliopsida; order Ranunculales; family Papaveraceae; genus Papaver; species Papaver somniferum. Next base: position 2,608,467 of record NC_039361.1, read on the forward strand.
TTTTTGAATGCCAATGAACAACTTGAATGGGATCTTCTTAGGCGTGATGTTCGCATCCCAATTCTCGTGGAGGGTGGAGATGAGATGACTATTATGGAGAATTTTAGTACGACTAAATGTTATGGAACTCTTGCTGGACAATTAGAGATGTGCAGTTTCTCGAAGCATTATGGAAGAACAATATTCCACATAAGGTCAGTTTTATTCTTTGGGAATCTTTTCCTAATTCTCTACCAACTAGGGACATGTTTAGGCACATAGGAGTGGAGATAGAAAGTGATTTGTGTGTTTTTTTGTATCGCCGTTAGAGATACAACGGATCATATGTTTTTGCATTGTCCTTTTTCGTTTGAGATATGCAACTACTTCGTCATCAAAGATTTCCGGATATCGTGGCATATTCCAAGATCATTACTTGATTTGTTTGATGCTTGGACAACGAATGTTTTGAGAGGTAGAGGAAAATCAGTTTGGGGGATTATCCACTATGCAATTTGTTGGCGACTGTGGAAGGAAAGGAACGGGAGAGTTTTTGGAGCTAGAAGGAAGGAGGCGACTGAGATTATTGATTTAGTTAAACAATTAGTAGTTGTTTGGTCTTGTGACTCCGATACTTTTAAGTTTGTTTCTGCTAGTCTTATTTGGAGCAATTGGGAAGTCTTATGTACATGTAACTCTCTTTACTTCATGTAAAGGTTTTTTTTCTCTTCAATATAAGTTTTTCTTCGAAAACCAATAATATAATAATAAATTGGAGGAAATTGAATTGGAATCACGAAAAATAACAACACAACACCAAAGCGAAATGCAAAAACATTACCTTAAATGTACATCAGACAGATGATGAACGGAAGTCGTGTCTCATGGGTGGTATAGTTCGGCATATTTTTTCCACGTAATGTTATGGAAGTGTACTTCCATTAATTGTTTGTTTGTAAAAAAAATCGAGAGGATTATTTTTTGATCGACAAAATAAATGATACTACGTATTTGTTTGTAAGAAAATTGTTGCGTTTGTTTCTTTTGTGCAACATGAATGTAGTTTTTCGTCGTAAAGTTTTTTGTGTGAGCAACATGAATGTCAAGTACACGTTGCTAGTGATTAGATTTGACCATAAAGTCTATTTGACCGTAAAGTCTAGTCTTTACCGCTCGATATACATTCTATTTGTATTTGCTCCAGTAACAAATCATCCTCCTTTTATGAACAAGTACATATTACAAATAAAACATGAATTCTCCTAAATATCTTTGTCCTGTTTTTTTGCTATCTTGTCCTTTGTAGGAGTGCAATATCGCACATTCATTATACATACGAAATAAAGGTCATATAATGTAAGCGAAGACCATCGCGCATATTAAAATTAGGATGACGTATTTAATGATGTTAGCATAGTCACGAGTAAAGTGTGATGATCTGTGCGAAAGTGTAAAGTATGCGAAGTTGAGCGAATGTACATGACCGATTGTAACACACAGTGATTCCTAATTAGGGGATCTATTAGCTGTCATCCACTATGTATTAACCTATATAAAGGGAAGGAAACTGTATATTGTGGGATCGCCAAGGTGAGTGTTAGACAAGAAATTAGGAGAAAGAAAGTTTATTTGGAGACCAAGAAAAGTCTTTGTAATATTTTGTATTCAATCTTAAGATCTTGATGAATAAATAAATGATTTACATTATGATTTTTTAGAGAGTTACTTAATCTTGAATGGATGTGGTTGTAGGATTTCCTGCAACTACATTTTGGCGCTAGACACAGGAAGGAGTGATAAATCCTGTCAACGAGTTTGTAGAATTTTGAAAAACTGGATCTGGAGATTATGGAGAAGATAAAGATGAAAAGTGAAGAATCTATAGGATCTATAGGAGGAAGAGATAGAGGCATACAGTATAATTATATAACTAAAACACCACTTTCTGATGCGGATTTTCAAGCAGGAATCATAGGAAGAATACATAAACGAGATTATAAAGGAAAGAAGGTGACGATGGTGGAAAAATAATCTCCTCTAAAGTAGTGGGAAAAAACGAAGATAACGTTTGTAGCAGATGAAATTTCGGAAGAAAATTTAAAGAGAACAGATCCATTGGTGATTACAATAATGCCTGAGCGAAGCAAAATTTGTGAAAGGACGGAAAACTTAGAAGAATGGGCGATTAATAGAACATTGGTGGACACCGGAAGTGTTGTTGCTATCCTATTTTATCGTGCGTTCAGATCCATGGGATACAGAGATGCAGACATGACATGTCCAGCTTACAATATACATGGATTTAATAAAACGGTCACAAAAACAAAAGGATAGATTACAATGTGAATACTGCTAGGAGAAGTATAAGTGAAGACAACATTATGTGTCGTTGATATCGAATCACCGTACAACATGTTATTGGGGAGACCATGGGTGCACGTGATAAAAGACGTAGCGTCCACACTACATCAATGCATTAGATTCCCAATTCCAAGTGGAATATGTGAAATTAGAGGAGATGTTACAAGTGAGAAGATCTGCCATCAGGTAGATGTAAAAAACTATGAAGGACGTGCAAAGAAGCGAAAGGATCGCTGGAGAAAAGCAAAGGAGTTAAGGAAAGAAGAAGAATTTCAGATATACATGATTAGAGCGAAGGAAGGGAAAGGAATACCAAGCGAGATGCCAGAGAAGGAAGGTGAACCAATTCAAGAGATTAAGGAGTCAACACCAATGGGAGAACTAAGAGAGAATTTCACTGCAGCAGAACCAACAAAGAAGTAAATGTTGGTACAGAAGAAGAATCAAAAATACTGAAAATAGGAACTAAGATGGATAAAGAAGAAGAAAAAAAAACAATAAACATCTTACGCGAATATAGTGATATCTTCGCATGGAGTATGGAAGAAATGCCAGGAATAGATCCATCTGTTGCATTCCATAAATTGGATATTAAAAAGAATGTAAAGCTACTTAAACAAAGAATAAGGAAGATTGCAACAACATATCATCCTCAAATAGAAACAGAGTTACAAAAGATGTTAGTGGCAGGGATTATAAGACCAGAAAAATATCCAGGATGGATAGCAAACATGATGGTGGTGCCAAAGAAAAACAAGTGGATAAGAATTTGCATAAACTTCAGTGATTTAAATAAAGCATGTCCGAAAGACAGTTATCCTTTACAAGATATTGCAAAAATGGTATAATCGGCGTCAGGAAATGGTAGAATCTCATTGCTAGATGGGTATAAAGGTTATAATCAAATTCCTTTGGCTGAAGAAGATCAAGAACATACCTCTTTTTTCGCACCCCGAGGATTATACTGCTATACGAAAATGCCGTTTGGATTGAAGAATGCGGGTGCGACGTATCAACGAATGGTAGAAAAAGTGTTTGAGAAATGGATACATAAAAAAGTAGAGGTCTATGTCGATGACATGTTAGTGAAGATGAGGCGGAAGATCATGTTGATGATTTGAGAGAAATCTCTGAGCAGATGCGAAAGTTCAATATCAAGGTGAATCCAGAAAAATGTGTTTTCGGAGTATTATCAGGAAATTTTTTGGGTTATATTGTCTCTAAGAAGGGAATAAAAGTTGATCCGGACAGGGTACAAGCGATTACAGATATGCCACCCCCAGCAACGGTGAAGGATGTTCAAAATTTAAATGGATTAATAGCTTCAATGGGAAGATTTATTTCACGTTCTTCGGACAAGTGTAAACATTTCTTCAACATATTAAAGAAATGAGCAAAATTGAGTGGACAGAGGAATGTGACAAGGCATTACAAAGTATAAAAATTACTTAATGAATTTATCCATTATGCAAAAGGAAAATCTAGGAGAAGAATTTTTGTTATATTTGGCATCAACACCATATGCATTAAGCGTGGTCTTGTTACGTTCGGATCAAGGGGTAGAAAAACCAATATATTATATAAGTAAAATGTACAATTCTGCAGAGAAAAATTATTCAAGGATTGAAAAACTAATTCTCGCACTCGTGTATGCGTCATTTAAACTTCGCATTTATTTTCAGGCTCATAAGATTAAGGTATTAAGAAAGGTACCAGTTGAACCTGTGATGAAAAATTCAAAAAGATCAGGGAGAATTGAAAGATGGAATGCACAATTGGGAAATTTTGAAATCGGTTTTGAAGTATTATCTTCACCAAAGTCACAAATCGTCGCAGAGTTCCTGGCCGAATTTCCATTGGAGGAAGATGAGTATGTAGAAGATATGATGGACGTGGATGAGGAACATGGGAATCTTAAAGATTTATTGACAAATCGAAATTCAAGCAGATATGAGATACTAGTAGATGGATCGTTTAATGGAGAAGGAAATGGTATTGGTATTGTCTTTATTTCACTATAAGAAGTGCGAATGGCTTACTCATTCAGGTTGGAGTTCGCATCCACAAACAACGAAACCGAGTATGAGGAAGTTGTACATGCATTGAAGTTAGCAATTGAAATGGAGGTACATGAAGCGCGAGTAACTAGCGATTCCCAATTAGTAATTCGATAGATAGAAGGTAAATATTGTACAAATGAACCATCTTTACAGAAATACAAGAAATTGGTCATGGAATTAGCAGAGCGAATTCCAAACATAAGATGGAGACATATAGGAAGAAAAGATAATAGGCTCGCAGATGCATTGGCTTTCATACCCTCCATGTTAATAGATCCAATTGCACGAGAAATAAAGATACAAACGCTTTATTTACCATCTATAAAGAAAGAAGACGAAACAGAAGCAGATGTGATGATAGTAGAAGACAAGGAAGGAGAACAAATGAACGAAGACAAAGATTGGAGAACTGAGCTTCATTTATATCTAGACAAGGGAGATCTACCAAGAAAAATATTATAAGCACACAAGTTAAAAAGTCGTGCGACAAATTATGAATTAAGGGATGGTATTATGTATAGAAGATCATTTCTCGGACCTTTTCTTAGATGTCTCACGCGAAAAGAAGGAATGGAAATCTTAAAGGAATTACATTATGGGGATGCTGGAAACCACAGTGGAGGAAGATCACTCGCATACAGAACGAAGATACAAGGATATTATTGGCCTTACATGCACGAAGATGCAAAATAAGTATCAAGATGATGCGAAGAATGTCCACGTCATGGGAAGAAAATACACGCACCGTGAACAATGCTAAACACGTCAACAAACGCATGGCCATTCGGAAAATGGGGAATTGACATTGTTGGTCCGTTTATACAAGCAACAGGGCAAAGAAGATATCTAATTTTCGCATTAAATTATTTCACAAAGTGGGCAGAAGTGAAAGCAGTTCAGCATATTCGTGATAAAGACATATTCACGTTTATTTTTGAAAATATCATATGCAGATTTGGCATCCCTGCACAGTTAGTATCTGATAATGGAAAACAATTTGAGGGTGAGAATATAGAGATGCTACTCAATGCGTTCAAAAGTCAAAGTGGAAAGTATATCCCCCTCTATCCGCAGAGTAATGGAAAACTAGAAGCGACCAACAAAACGATCGCAGACACATTAAAGAAGAAGTTGGAAGGACATAACAAAGGTTGGTGCGAACAAGTACATAATGTAGTGTGGGCATACAGAACAACAAGGAGGGAAGCGACATGAATGTCCCCTTTCTGTTTAACATATGGGGTAGAAGCAGTGTTACCAACAGAAGTCATTATCCCTACTACAAAGAAAGAAGCTTGGGATAAGAATCTATGTGCGGATTTAATTTTAACAAAATTTGATGATCTGGAGGAAGCTCGAGAGGTCGCTTTGCAACATATGGAAAATAATCAAAGAAGATTAGATCGAGAATACAGTAAATGGGTTTAGATAAGAGAATTTCAACCAGGAGAATTAGTGTTGCGAGAAATACCGGTTTATCAGAGAGGAGGAGATGGGAAGTTAGAAAAGAAACGGACCATATATAATAAAAAGAATAGTTGGAAATGGAGCTTATGAGTTGGGGGATCCCGAAGGAAGAGATGTAGGACGAAAATTAGTTCCTCCTCGGAATAGGTTATATTTGAAGAAATATTATCCATGAACATACGCGGTATAAATCGCACAGGTAAAAAATGTGAAATCAAGAATATGAGTTCCTATTATTTTGAACATGGATGTAATATTCAATTCAATAAACAAGTTTGAAGATTCCGTTCGTTCTCAAGAATTTCTCTCATCAGAAAAAGGCAAATATAAGTCCTTATAATAAGACCTTAATATAAGGCAACAAAATATATAACCACAGAAGAGAGGAATCCAACTGTGGTGTGCATCCTAGTTCGCATAAACACAAGAGGCAAAAAGTAAGACCTATCGCACGTCACATTTGGGGAAAACCTGATAAACATGACTCAGGAAAGCTACATCGACCCTGGAACTTGAGTCATGGAGATTTTGGGTGAGAAAAAACGAAAAAGCCCATCCAGGAGAGGTGCCTTAAATTTTCAGTCTAAGTTCATTGCCTTAGATTGGAATACCAAGGTAAGAAAGTCTCTCCTAAGGAGTGCAGAACTCGATCAGGGCGCTGAGGTACACGGTTGATTCAAGAGTGCCTGGGGCGTCTGGAGCGTACCTTGCCACTCTTGACAAGTCCTGACTATGATGCACTCGGTCCGAAGATACCGAAATTAGGGTGCAGTCTCGTAACCATAAACCTTATCGGTGGAGGGATAAGAGGCTACGAAATCAACTGATTGTTGTATTACCGGATGGGAGGAGCCAACCTTAACCTGGTAGAGGTAAGCTTCCTTGAAGGGGCAACCAGGGGGAATATAAGGACGACACTCTCCATCAGGGAGCTGAATTGTATCAAAAGACGTAAATATCATGAGGTTGTTTACTCAAGGGAGTATAAAGGTGATTGTATTTTGTAATGATGTTGTAGTAAGATGATTCGTTCACTCGGACTTGTTGAGAATTTGTTTTAAGATTTAATAAAGAAAATAAGGAAAAATATATATACAAAATTTGTCACAGGATGAAGAGAGACCAGGACTCGGGATTCCACTGGTTTTCATGTTCATGGGGTTCATAAATTAATCCTAGACATTATAGCTCAAATCAAAAGAAACAATAACTCTATTCTTTGCCAAAGTAGATTTCGTAAAACATCAATTGTAAATTACAAGCATAGTGTATCTAAAGCATCTAAGACTAAGCATACACTATCTAACAAGATAACAAATGATGAACAGAAATCATATATCATTTAAAATTTATGCAAAAAGTAAATAAGGAATTTATTAAATTACCCCAAGGATGAAATACAGCTTCCTCCGTCGTCCCAGTGATGGATTCTAGCTCCACATGGTGAAAACACACTCAAAAAGATAACTCATAGCTCAAATGGTGTTTTTATTGGAGAAATAAGAGAAAACATACATTTGCAATGGTCTACGGGTGTTACAAATGTTGCAAAGAAGCTGTTACAAAATTATAGCACAAAACAGTCGCAGAAGCAACACTCTTTTTCTGGAAGAAAACGAAACGGTTTTAAGACACTAGAAAACGACTGCTACTTGCAGTCTATTGTTCTTCGTGTTCTTATCTAATGGCAGCAACAGCAACTCTCTGCAACTATAATTTCTATACTCTGTTCTCACCCCTAACTCTCCATCCCCTCTCATAACCCTCAGCACCCTTTATATACTCTCCAGAATCAAAAATACTCGCCAATAACTCCGAATAATCTTCATTACTCGATAATATTCTTCACTGCCAGTCACGGGATTTCTTCCCTTTTTACAGCTTCTCACGCGTATGTATCCATCCAACATACTCTTAACATACTCATACACGTCATAGAATAGGATATACATGCTCTGACCTCGTGCAATCTTTCCAAGAATAAAGAAAATTCTGAGAATAACTCATGGAGATATATGATGCTCTGTTTTCTTCCAATCGGTGATACAACCGTACTTTGACGACTCTAAGAGGATTACCAGCCCTGTTTGCGGTTAGCAGGCCCAAACCAAGCTAAAACTTCGATTGAATTTCACAGAAACTTTCCAAACCAAATCCAGAATATTTTTCCCGTGAACACGCAACTCTGTTTCCTTCTCACCGATTATCTGGTCCTACTGGATTGATTTTGAATATCACACCAACTTTGTTAAGCCCATATGAACAAATCCAATCAAATTCAGCCGTTTAGTCTCACTAAAACGAGCTCAAATCGCAACCCTAATTTCGGCAGCTGAAGGTTGGTTTTTTCCCGTCGGTTTTCATAATTCAAATGAAGAAGAAAGGGTATCCCCCTAACCAAACTGGGGGTGTGACTAGTAGGTGCCCAACTGAGGTGCCCCTTAGTAATTGAGGTTCCCCTTAACCAACGGTGAGAGTCCGAATAACACTTGTCCTCCAAGGGTGCCCCGGGGAACTTTTCGAGCCGAAATTTCCAAAAATATTTATTTCCAAAAAATACCTACAAACACACAAAACACCATAATAAGGACGAAAACGAGTACTAACAATACGAAACATTGAGGACAAATTAGACATATAAATGCGTCTATCAAATACCCCCAAACTTATTATTTGCTAGTCCTCGAGCAAAACTAATAAAAAATAAAATCCTAACTCACTAGGTGTCCCTAGTGACCGAGTTAATCTCGGGAGGGTTTACCAGAGGTGTACTCATAAAACCATTACTTCTAATTGGTCACAAGTATCCAAAGAGCTATGAGGACATACATATTCTCAACCTATCTCCAAGTAACTAGAATGCCAGAGAAATTAAAGGTGTCAGCTCTAAAGCTGACTGAAGAAAAGGGGAGACACATCCGCACCACTGCTAGATAAAGAGATATCCGCTACACATCTAGATAAACATTGTAAGATGCGTTATCTTGGACATTATCCTTTTTATGACCATAGGAGAGAGATAAAGATGAGAGGGACATCTGCTACACATCTGGACTAATTACGTGTGATGAGTTAAACCAGTGCTAGAAAGATCTTGTGCCAGATTGAAAGCGGACTAACAAAGCAACCAAATGTATCTTTCTTCGACTATCTCATAGTGCTCAGTAGAAACAACGTCTTCTTCGGTCTTCAACTGTTGATGATAAACTATCGAACCTCATAGAACCTTGACAATTAACTCTTCTCTTCGATTTCTTGCTTGACTTATAAATTTCTACTTCCCTTTGGCCTTATTGAACAAAACGTAACGATGATTTTTTTTTCATTTTTCATTTTTTTTTTTTTTTGTGTTTTTTTTTAAACAAAAATTACAAGACAACAATTTACATGGACATGAGAGAAGGACTTTCAAAACTTGGATCTTCGCAACTTGTGATGTCTTGGTATCATGGATTCTAACAACTTATATCATTTGCTCTTATAACTTCAACTTTGATTTTTGAATCATTCTTTTCTATTGTTACTTCTAAACCTAAAACGTCTTCAACTTTCTTCATAGATTTTGATGTCGCTCCTCTTATTGATGATGATAAGTTTCTACTGAGAGAGAGTCGCAATCCAGTAACTAAGACTACATTGTGAGGTTGCTTTGTATTTCTGGCATTTCCTGACCTACTTGCCTTTCCATCATGGATGGTTAGGTTCATCACTGTTACCCTCTAAAAGGAACAAGTTCTCTCCTGAATTTCAAGGATCTCAATGTCTATTTCTCTAATGTCTCAATAGGTTGTTATCTCTAGCATTCCAATTTCTATCTTTTCAGTGAGAAACAGTATGTAAACTTAGCTAACCGGGTACTATGTGACGCTAGAAGTTTCAAAAATGCGACTAAAATGTTTCTCTCATACCCCCAAACTTAAATCTAACATAGTCCTCAATGTTCTAAAGATAAAGTTAAAATCCTGAACAAGGAGAAATTGTTACCACTTGAAGCAAAAGAGATAAGGAAAGATATTACCGTGTCGCAAGAATATTGGGTTACCTCCCAAGAAGTGCTAAGTTTAAAGTCTTCAGCCAGACATCGGAAGGAATTAGTCACCTCATAGAATCATATAGAAGTAGTCGGAATAACTGTGGGTCATCTGGATCAAAAAGTATTACCCACAAGAATAGGAAACTGAAACAGACCAAAAAGATGCCGAACATACCCTTGTTTAAGACAACTACATCTAGTTGTGGCTCAGGTTCAGGTTCTATAACTGGGTCTAGATAACAGGTTTTCATCGGTTGGATTTCCTCAAAGCTAAGATCCGGTTCATGTATTAGAGTCTGGAAAAACTAAACTAAGAAATTATAAGCACATAACAACAACCTGAATAACTGGGGATCCTCTAAGTCAATCAGATTTGACTCACACAGCTGACCACAATGAAAGAGGTGGTCTTCCTTAAGAAAATGTGTCGACCCTAATATCCTAAAGTGATTAGGTTTAGTCTCAAAACTTAATAACCGACACATATGAAAATCATATGTTCCCACAATTGGTTGAAAATTTTTTGGTGGGAAAACAAAGTCAATCTTGGTATCATAGCCTGGGTTAATCACATCAACCAGAGGATGGGTTTCTAACGACTGAGCTTCTTTATGGACATCATTAGGTTCGGGAAAAAATGTATGAAGATAATCTTGTAAGATGGTTGAGTCACAAATTTCAAGTCCTACAGAAGGGTACTTAAGAGTTAAAGCACACGGAAAATGATAATCACCCACAAACTTAGAGTTTTCTGTGTCTCTAGAAAGACTAGTCACAACTTCCCTAATTTCTAGGTCATCAGATTCCTGGAAATGGTCAATTGATTCTTCTAAGTTGGGTTCATCCTCACTCATTTCTACGAGTTTATCATCTTCTAAGACTAGTGTTTCTAAATCGCTAGATTCTAAAACAGTATTAAACGGGAAACTCTTTCCTCTAAATCATTATCGGCTTTGTAAACAGGAAATACTACATCGTCTAAAACGGGGGTATCTCTATTCAAATCCTCTTCCTTTTGAATAGGTGAATAATTATTAAAATTATTTGGATTTGATCTAGAAATAATATTATCATTAAAGAGCTCATTGGGAGTAACAGATTCCTCATCACTATGCCTATATATTTCAGATTATTCATCAATACTATCCTCATCACAGTCCTCATTATAATAACATGAAATAGGTCGAACCTCATCAAAACAAGTTGTGTTACCAATTCTAACCTCGTCATCTTGATTATGTGAATAAAAATTATCCTTATTTTCGAGGGTGGTATTGGGAAAACTACAGTGGAAATTAAGACTATCCTGAGCAAGTTTTTCCACAATCCTATTTGTATTCTCAGTAAATTGCTTGAGGGTCTCTTCTATAGATATCTTAGTTGACCGCTCTATGGACTCTTCTGGGAGAAGAATATTATAAGTATCTTTCATAAATAACTTCCGTGCTGACTCATTGAAACTCTTGATAGACTCTTTTAGAGAAATAGAAGGATTGTTTTGCTCGTATGACCTGTGGGTATGTGGATAGTAATTGGGCTCACAATGATATGGACCATAACCTTCAAAAGTTTCGTGTTCCCAATCACTATTCACACTATGGTCATAAAAAAGGATAATGTCCAAGCTGCTCAGTCGGATACTCATTGTATTGGCTATTATAATACCAGTTCGACATCCTAACTGCAAGAGAATTCTAAACAAACACAAAGAAGGATGACTCGACCACAATAAGCCTATTTTATCTAGCAAACAAAAATCATGATGGATCCACTTAGATTGTTTCTAGACCAGCTTCTAATCCTTCGAAAGGGAATTCGTTACAATTTGAGCAAACCCCTCTGGAATCAATCCGAGTCAAAGTAAGTTGAATAGAGGCGAGGGAAGTTGCGTGGAGCTTCGATACCCAAAGCCTCACCACATTACAAGGCGGCGCGGTCACGCATTCAACTCACAAAAACCATCATGAACTTCGAAGTATGCTTAAAAGAGTAACCAATATTTTTCGAATGACTTTCCTATTAAGCTCGTTACCCTATCGGTCTCGTTCTAGTCAAAATTTTAGGCTGAGGTTCGCGTAGGTTACGTGATCCTAAGGCGGTCAAGAAGGAAACGGTGATGAAATACGAGTCCTTATCTTGATTTGGCCATGCCTTGCCCTTTACTAGAAAATTAAATCTGATTTCAGGTCCTCAACATATAGGCATACAAAATCATCCAGTAAACCCGCTGACAGGGGATTTGCGGGTGTTTAGAATTCTTACCTCCCGTTCCAGATGGGGGATGAACCGTTGAAGTTGACACGGGCCATGACTCCTATGTCATGTACGAACCCGAGGGGCCGAGGCGATATCGTAATCGCGGTCCTTCTATGCACACAGTTTATTTAAAAGTACCCTTCCGTAGGGTTTTTAAAAAATAATAATAATAAATAAAAATGTCCAATGTCCAAATATAAAAATGTCCAAAAAAAAAAACTTTACAAAAATAAAAAAAAAACTTAATTACAGTTTCTAAAAAAATAAAATAAAAATTATTTACAAAATCTTCTTCTTCACTCCTTTTGGATTTCTCTTTTCTTTCCTTTTTGGGCTTCGCCTTTCTTTTCAGCACTTCTTTCTTTAGCTTAGCTCCAAATCTGAAAGCAAACAAAAGTACCAAAACGCGTAAAAAAGAACAAATAAAATAAAACCTAAAAACAAATCTATAAACAAATCCGCGTCGGCGACGCCAAAAATTGATTGTATTTTTTAATGATGTTGTAGTAAGATGATTCTTTCACTCAGATTTGTTGAGAATTTGTTTTAAGATTTAATAAAGAAAATAAGGAAAAATATATATACAAAATTTGTCACAGGATGAAGAGAGACCGGGACTCGGGATTCCACTGGTTTTCATGTTCATGGGGTTCATAAATTAATCCTAGACATTTATAACTCAAAGCAAAAGAAACAATAACTCTATTCTTTGCCAAAGTAGATTTCGTAAAACATCAATTTTAAATTACAAGCATAGTGTATCTAAAGCATCTAAGACTAAGCATACACTATCTAACAAGATAACAAATGATGAATAGAAATCATAAATAATTTAAAATTTATGCAAAAAGTAAATAAGGAATTTATTAAATTACCCCAAGGATGAAATACAACTTCCTCCATCGTCCCAGTGATGGGTTCTATCTCCACATGTTGAAAACACACTCAAAAAGATAACTCATAGCTCAAATGGTGTTTTTATTGGAGAAATAAGATAAAACAGAGATTTGCAATGGTCTACGAGTGTTACAAATGTTGCAAAGAAGTTGTTACAAAATTATAGCACAAAAAAGTCGCAGAAGCAACAGTCTTTTTCTGGAAGAAAACGAAACGATTTTAAGACACTAGAAAATGACTGCTACTTGCAGTCTATTGTTCTTCGTGTTCTTCTCTAATGACAGCAGCAGCAACTCTCTGCAACTATAATTTCTATACTCTGTTCTCACCCCTAACTCTCCATCCCCTCTCATAACCCTCAACACCCTTTATATACTCTCCAGAATCAAAAATACTCGCCAATAACTCCGAATAATCTTCAGTACTCGATAATATTATTCACTGCCAGTCACGGGATTTCTTCCCTTTTTACAGCTTCTCACGCGTCTGTATCCATCCAACATACTCTTAACAGACTCATACACGTCATAGAATAGGATATACATGCTCTGACCTCGTGCAATCTTTCCAAGAATAAAGAAAATCCCGAGAACAACTCATGGGGATATATGATGCTCTGTTTTCTTCCAATCGGTGATACAACCGTACTTTGACGACTCTAAGAGGATTACCAGCCCTGTTTGCGGTTAGCAGGCCCAAACCAAGCTAAAACTTCGATTGAATTTCACAGAAACTTTCCAAACCAAATCCAGAATATTTTTCCCGTGAACACGCAACTCTGTTTCCTTCTCACCGATTATCTGGTCCAACTAGATTGATTTTGAATATCACACCACATTTGTTAAGCCCATATGAACAAATCCAATCAAATTCAGTCGTTTAGTCTCACTGAAACGAGCTCAAAGCGCAACCCTAATCTCGGCAGCTGAAGGTTGGTTTTTTCCCGCCGGTTTTCGTAATTCAAATGAAGAAGAAAGGGTATCCCCCTAACCAAACTGGGGGTGCGACTAGTAGGTGCCCAACTGAGGTGCCCCTTAGTAATTGAGGTGCCCCTTAACCAACAGTGAGAGTCCGAATAACACTTGTCCACCAAGGGTGCCCCGGGGAACTTTTCGAGCCGAAATTTCCAAAAATATTTATTTCCAAAAAATACCTACAAACACACAAAACACCATAATAAGGACGAAAACGAGTACTAACAATACGAAACATTGAGGACAAATTAGACATATAAATGCGTCTATCACAAGGCTTGTCATATTTAAGCACGAGAAAAACCTGAAGAGGCAATAATACAAGAATATGATAAGGCGAGATCAAAGGGTCCTTACATTTAGGTGTAACGACCGCCTGCGATCTCGTCGCACAAAAATAAAAGATAAATTAAGGAAAGATAAGACATTTACTTATGAAGGCAACATAAAACCTCATGAGAAAACTTATATATAAACTAATGTTGTTTTGCAGGAAATTCACGAAAATTCATATACTTGTTTCTTACAAGACATATAATAAGAGGCAAGTAGGGGAGTTAAAATAAAAAGATATTATCTTTCTTGATTAAGAAACAAGTTCAGAATGTATCAAAATATAAGAGGGGAATTCAAATAATTAAGGAGTGGGAAGACTAAGCATTGTTAGAAGGTACATCTTGTTCAATCAAAGACTTTTCAGCATCAATCTTGTGGCTTGGATTTTGGTCCTTAGCTTCGGCATTAGTCTTATCAACAGAATCAACATTGCCAGATTTGTTCTTCTCAGGTTGATCCTCTGAAAAGGAAGCATCACTACGGAAAAAATCATCATTGACAACACAAGATAAGAGTTGCAGTACCCCTATGACAACTCCATTTCATGCATTGTGGAACGGGGGTATTGTAGAAAGTCCAAGTTTTTCTACAATGGTTGACAAGTGTTGTAAAGGGTGATGTGATTCATGGTTCGACAATAGTTTGTCAATTTTGTGATTCTCTTTCGATTTTTTTTGATAACCTAACACAACTCTTGCTTGTATTGTAGAACAATCGTGGACAACATAAGTAGCATATCGTAGAAACATATGAAACAACAATTACCAGTATTATGAATAATATTTGCACAACACTTGTATGAATTGTCGAACTATCTTAGACAACACAAACTTATGTTGTAAAGTAACTGTTTCGTAGTCGAAAACTGGAAGACAACATCGATTAGTATTGTGAATACTACTATCATTACACTTCCTATAATTGTACAACTATACTGAACAACTCCTACTTATGTTGTAAGATTTGTTTTTACAATACCCTTAACAGTTGTAATATTTGAAGTAACAACTTCTGTTTTCTGTAAATGAATGTGTAACTACAACATTTATTAGAAGTTGTGTGCATAAAACTATTTTGAAAAAAAAATTATAGCTGACACTGGATTGCTGAAAGTATTTCACATTCACATTAACCTTCCAGTGCAATACACTTACATTCATTCAAGTTAACCTACTAGTGTTAACCACATACATTCAAAAAAATGGCAGTGATACAAAAGTTAAGTTTTCTGAACACACTCCAAAAAGATTATGAAGATGTCTATGGGAACACTAATCGATCCTTGGGCCATATAATAAAACTTCCGACAGCATTACTAACATCATTGAAGGCCTGACGAAGTCTTCTTCAACCTTAGGTTGGTGGATGGTAACATCAGGCAATGGAGTCATTGGACCATTCCTTTAGGATCCTAATCCAACATGTTCTTGACCTTGATGCCAATAACACCTTGCTCAACAAAACAAACAACAATGAACTTTAAGTTAGAAGATGAACGGACTTTCCAGAAATAAAGAAAATATAACTCGGCACACAACAAAAGAAGTAAAACAGAAAAAAAGGCGCTCTTTAGTAGGACTGGAGAGAATGATCAGATAGACTGAATACATTTATGTCACCGTTTCGACAATCAAACCAATAGGGAAATTATCTAATCATCACCTCATACTCTCCACTGTCTCACTCTAAACAAAAATGAAACAAACAAAAGTAAACCAAACAACAATTAATATACTAATGAAAGATACAGTTTAAGTTAGTAATTCATGTAGTCATCTTCCAACACAAAGTTGGTAACAAAGTATACCTTTTTTCTTTATAGATGACACACGGATGTTCGTAGTATTTAACAAACGGCAGGGTAGAAAAGGGCAACTGCGATTCAATTAAAAAACAGACAGTGCCTTTCACTCTCTCCATTATTGTTGAAACCACGCATATCCATACAAAATACAAGTTTAACATGATTCACAAATGGCCGCAGAACAATATGGTAAGTAAATCCCTTCTAAATGCTGGATAAAATCTTCAACAAAGCACAGTAACTTGACTAGAACATGAGACAACTTGTAATAATCTCAAGATTTCCAACATATATTTGGAAGTACTGTAAGCATACTTCCTAGTGTTCCCACACTTTCACACTTGCCCTATTAAGGAAAATTCAGGGAATGGAAAACTTCACAATTCAATTCATTCCACAATGTAAAATCTGAAGTGACATTATATTTATAACTGGTATCGTTTACCATCCACCAAATTCAAACAGTTTTATCTCATTCATATGGATGAGATACTCACCATAACCTTCTCAGTTTCTGCGTTAAAGTCGCGCAATTATAGGCTGGATATCAAACACCCTTGGTCAGCACTTCTAAAAACCACACAAGCACATACTTCACATCTTCATCTTATTTGATTTGGTCTCATTTATAAATCCCCTGTGAAAATTGGTGCCTCAGAAGGTAGAAACCCCTGTGAAAATTGAAGTAGTAGAAATCCAATTATCAATCAGTTCATCTAAAATCAATAATAAACTTTAAAAAGAAAAGAAAAAAAAATCAAACTTACATCAATGGATAACTGAGAGCACAATTAGTATTGTGCTGAACCCTAGCATTGCAATTGAATCATGAGAAGATGGGGTATCAGTGTATTCGAATCCATCTCATCTTCTTAACAGCAACTGCAGCAACGATTTACATCTCGTCTTGATTTCAATCCGTAGTTTTGAAATCCGATAGATTTAAGGTGCAACTTGGGTTAGGGCTGAATTTCTCTATGGTTAGAGATGGTGAGCTAATAGGTACCGATATTCCATTCTCAGTACCACCATTTCAGCATATAACCAGTACCACTGCCATCAACATTACATTCTTCCATGTCTTCTTGTTCATATCCTGCTTCTATAAACACTACATTACATCATCTTTCACAGCTTTAACCTTAATATCAACCTCTCTAGAGATTCTTGAACATAACCAAGCCCCTACTGCCTATTTCATATCCATCTCATTCTCTGCATCAAGTTAATATCCTGTAACAGCAACATTCCATTCCTGCACATATTTGACCATGGCTATCACTCAGCTCAAGTCCAGAACCAGACTCAGCTAACTCCATTATTTGTTTCAAACAACAACAACATGCCCTCAACATGCTCAAGTCGAACACCAGACTCAGCTAACTCCATTCACTTATTCATTTATTCATCACCAGTTCTGTCATTTACATCCTGAATCTCCAAAATTTGTTGTTTTTGTTCTCAACTGATGGCAACAGTTAACACCACCAGTTACATTCATCTATAGCAGCAGCAGTCTTCAAAACTTCAATATCAAACCGAAACCATGAATATCAACATTATACTTCTTCATCTGAACCCTAACAACAAGCACACAACCACACAATTACCACAAAACCCATCTTCTTATGATTGAAATCGAGCTCAGCTTCCCCTTTAATCAATTCAAATCTTCAAATCTATCACGGAATCATACATCCAACACAAACCCTAACTCTGATTTTATCAATCCTCCAACACAGTAGAACCCTAGTTCTTCATAAATCTGCTCATGTCTTCTATCTATCTGAGGGAATCAATCGAACCCATCTATGTTTTCAGTTGAAGCTCAGAAACCCTCATTTCGATTTCCATCTCCTCCCTGAGTTCTTCATCTGCATCTATGCTTGAATTAACTTCAAAAACTCTTGTCTTCTCTCAAACAGAACCTCACAGACCAATGGTACCATTTACTGCCAGAATTCATCCAAATTGAGATACGGGGGGTTTTTGTTTTTGTTTTGAAATATAGGGTTCGGTTATGGGAATTGGGATGAGGTTCTAGATTGAGAAGAAGATTTTGATGAATCGATAACTTCTAGAAATGGAAGAATTGATTTATGTGATGAATATTTGAAGGAAACTTGAGTTAGGGCCGCCGTTGATTGTTACCGAGAAGAAATTTGGTTTTGTGTAACTTGAATCAGTGATGGGGTTGATTAGAATTTGGTTCAGATCTGGATTTGATGAGCTGCTACTATTCACTGTTGCGAATGAGAGAAAGGGGGAGTTAAAGAGAGAGATTGAGAGAAGATGATGAAGAAGAGGGGTCGAGAGAAGAGCAGCGGTGGTGACGGAGCGCCGCCGTCAACTGTGGAGTAGAGGTGTTCTTCAGCGGTGGTGATTGAGAGAAAAACATATAGGAATTGGGTTCGAGAGGTTGAAGGAGGGTTATGCTTCGGAAAAAAAAGAAAGATGAAAAGAGTGAGTCCGAATGAAAATGATGGACGGTTGAGATTGTATTTGAGATGCTCATACGGATTAAGAAAAGATCTTGACGGTTGAGATTGTATTTAGGATGCTCATGCGGATTGAGAAGTATGTGTTTCATTTTGTGCTAATACGAGCTCATGTATTCGGTTTGATTATCAACCTTCGACAAGAAAAAAAATCCAAAAAAAATATGAATAAATGTAGCACATTCTTATCGACATTTTGATATAAAAAATCCAAAAAATGTATAAGAATAAAGTTGAAAAATAAGAAATCAATCCGATAATTGGTGTGTTTCTTTGTGCTTTTGTGCTTTCTCTTTGTGCTTCCGGTTTGAATTTCGACTACTTACATAGGTCATGAAGTAATTTTGACTAGTCATACATGTCATGAAGTAGCTTTAGTTCACATTAATAGCATGATATATCATCGAAATCGATAAATATGAAGCTCAATGTCGATTCAAACTTCAAATGTGGTATAACGACATACAAACTATGAACCAAGAAGCTCTGAGAGGGTTCTGACTTCAAACTTAGCATGAGACATCATCAAAATCGATAAATATGAAGCTCAATGTCGATTCGAACTTCAAACTTGGTATAATGGCCTATAATCTATGAACCACGAAGCTCTGAGAGGGATCTGACTTCAAAATTAGCATGATACATCATCGAAATTGATGAATATGAAGCTCAGTGTCGATCCAAACTTCAAGTTCGGTATAACGACTTACAAAATATGAACAAGAAGTCTGAAAGTCCACAAAAACGATGAATCCAAACATTTACTCGTAAGATTCCATGGAAATATTCCGCGAAACCTTAAACACACACAAAACTTGGTAAGAACGATGAATCCATCCATTTACAGGTAAGATTCCTTCGGAATATTCTACGAAACCTTAAACAAACCCTATTTCTGCACATTGGATGCAAACAAGGCTCCGAGATCCAAACCTGGCAGCGAGTAGACTACTCTAAGTCGGAAACTTGGTAAGAACGACGAATCCATCGATCTACAGGTAAGATTCCATCGGAATATTCTACGAAACCTTAAAAAAACCCTATTTCTGCATATTGTATGCATACCAGGATCCGAGATCGAAACCTGGCCGTGAGTTGACTACTATAAGTCAGAAACTTGGTAAGAACGACGAATCCATATATTTACAGGTAAGATTCATTCGGCATATTCTATGAAACCTTAAACAAACCGTATTTCTGCATATTGTATGCAAACCAGACTCCGAGATCGAAACCTGGCCGGGAGTAGACTACTATAAGTCAGAAACTTGGTAAGAACGACGAATTCATCCATTTACAGATAATATTCCTTCGGAATATTCTACGAAACCTTAAACAAACCATATTTCTGCATATTGTATGCATACCAGGCTCCAAGATCGAAACCTGGCTAGGAGTGGACTACTCTAAGTCAGAAACTTGTTACGAACGACCAATTCATTTACAGGTAATATTCTTTCGGAATATTCTACGAAACCTTAAAAAAAATCCTATTTATGAATATTGCATGCAAACCAGGCTCAGAGATCGAAACCTGGCTACGAGTTGACTACTTTAAGTCAGAAACTTGGTAAGAACGACGAATCCATCAATTTACAGGTAAGATTCCTTCGGAATATTCTACAAAACCTTAAACAAACCCTATTTCTCCATATTGTATGCAAACCAGGCTCCGAGATCGAAACCTGGCCGTGAGTGGACTACTCTAAGTCAAAAACTTGGTAAGAACGACGAATCCATCCATTTACAGGTAAGATTCCTTCGGAATATTCTAAGAAACCTTAAACAAACCATATTTCTGCATATTGTATGCAAACCAGGCTCCGAGATCGAAACCTGGATGGGAGTGGACTACTCTAAGTCAGAAACTTGTTAAGAACGACGAATCCATCCATTTACAGGTAAGATTCCTTCGGAATATTCTACGAAGCCTTATACAAACCCTATTTCTGCATATTAGATGCAAACTAGGCTCCGAGATTGAAACCTGGCCGCGAGTGGGATAATCTAAGTCAGAAACTTGGTAAGAACGACGAATCCATCAATTTACATGGGAGTATTCTATGAAACCTTAAACAAACCCTATTTCTCCATATTGTATGCAAACCAGGCTCCGAGATCGAAACCTGGCCGTGAGTTGACTACTATAAGTCAGAAACTTGGTAAGAACGACGAATTTATCCATTTACAGGTAAGATTCCTTCGGAATATTCTAAGAAACCTTAAACAAACCCTATTTCTGCATATTGTATGCAAACCAGGCTCCGAGATCGAAACCTGGCTGGGAGTGGACTACTCTAAGTCAGAAATTGGTAAGAACGACGAATCCATCCATTTACAGGTAAGATTCCATCGGAATATTCTACGAAACCTTAAACAAACCCTATTTCTGCATATTGTATGCATACCAGGATCCGAGATCGAAACCTGGCTGGGAGTGGACTACTCTAAGTCAGAAATTGGTAAGAACGACGAATCCATCCATTTACAGGTAAGATTCCGTCGGAATATTCTACGAAACCTTAAACAAACCCTATTTCTGCATATTGTATGCATACCAGGATCCGAGATCGAAACCTGGCCGTGAGTTGACTACTATAAGTCAGAAAATTGGTAAGAACGACGAATCCATCTATTTACAGGTAAGATTCATTCGGCATATTCTACGAAACCTTAAACAAACCCTATTTCTGCATATTGTATGCAAACCAGGCTTCGAGATCGAAACCTGGCTGGGAGTGGACTACTCTAAGTCAGAAACTTGGTAAGAACGACGAATCCATCCATTTACACGTAAGATTCCTTCGGAATATTGTACGAAACCTTATACAAACCCTATTTCTGCATATTAGATGCAAACCAGGCTCCGAGATCGAAACCTGGCCGCGAGTGGGCTACTCTAAGTCAGAAAATTGGTAAGAACGACGAATCCATCCATTTACAGGTAAGATTCCTTGGGAGTATTCTACGAAACCTTAAACAAACCCTATTTCTCCATATTGTATGCAAACCAGGCTCCGAGATCGAAATCTGGCCGGGGGTGGACTACTATAAGTCAGAAACTTGGTAAGAACGACGAATCCATCCATTTACAGGTAAGATTCCTTCGGAATATTCTGCGAAACCTTAAACAAACCCTATTTATGCATATTGGATGCAAACCAGGATCCAAGATCGAAACCTGGCTGCGATTGGACTACTAAGTCAGAAACTTGGTAAGAACGACGAATCCATCGATCTACAGGTAAGATTCCATCGGAATATTCTACGAAACCTTAAACAAACCCTATTTCTGCATATTGTATGCATACCAGGATCCGAGATCGAAACCTGGCCGTGAGTTGACTACTATAAGTCAGAAACTTGGTAAGAACGACGAATCCATCTATTTACAGGTAAGATTCATTCGGCATATTCTACGAAACCTTAAACAAACCGTAATTCTGCATATTGTATGCAAACCATACTCCGAGATCGAAACCTGGCCCGGAGTAGACTACTATAAGTCAGAAACTTGGTAAGAACGACGAATTCATCCATTTACAGATAATATTCCTTCGGAATATTCTACGAAACTTTAAACAAACCATATTTCTGCATATTGTATGCATACCAGGCTCCGAGATCGAAACCTGGCCAGGAGTGGACTACTCTAAGTCAGAAACTTGTTACGAACGACCAATTCATTTACAGGTAATATTCTTTCGGAATATTCTACGAAACCTTAAAAAAAACCCTATTTATGAATATTGCATGCAAACCAGGCTCGGAGATCGAAACCTGGCTGCGAGTTGACTACTCTAAGTCAGAAACTTGGTAAGAACGACGAATCCATCAATTTACAGGTAAGATTCCTTCGGAATATTCTACGAAACCTTAAACAAACCCTATTTATCCATATTGTATGCAAACCAGGCTCCGAGATCGAAACCTGGCCGTGAGTGGACTACTCTAAGTCAGAAACTTGGTAAGAACGACGAATCCATCCATTTACAGGTATGATTCCTTCGGAATATTCTAAGAAACCTTAAACAAACCCTATTTCTGCATATTGTATGCAAACCAGGCTCCGAGATCGAAACCTTGATGGGAGTGGACTACTCTAAGTCAGAAACTTGGTAAGAACGACGAATCCATCCATTTACAGGTAAGATTCCTTCGGAATATTCTACGAAACCTTATACAAACCCTATTTCTGCATATTGTATGCAAACCAGGCTCCGAGATCGAAACCTGACCGTGAGTGGACTACTCTAAGTCGGAAACTTTGTAATAACGACGAATCCATCCATTTACAAGTAAGATTCCTTCAGAATATTTTGCGGCTTAGTCACCTGAGCATTTTTTTTGGATATTATATTTTGTTTCACAACTCTTATAAAAGGTTGTCTTAAAATTAGTATATTAAAGAACCAAAAACTTGACAGAACTTGTGATAGTGTAGGAATGGTTAGTGGTGTAGACTTTCATGCAGGAGGCTCAGGATCAAATCCCCCCATCCTCATTTCTGCCAACGTTCTATATTTTTACTTCAACAACACTTATAAGTGTTGTTATGCATTTTTATTAAGAAAAAAAGACAACCAAAACTTGTGAACGGTAAGGATGGTTGATGATCTAGACTTCCATGCAGTAGATTCATGTTCGAATCTCCCTTTTAATCTCATTTTTTCCAACATTCTATATTTTTACTTCAACAACACTTATAAGTGTTGTTATACGTTTTTATTAAAAAAAAAAAGAAAAAAAAAAACAAAACTTGTGAACTGCAAGGATGGTTGATGAGCCAGACTTCCATGCAGTAGGTTCATGTTCGAATCTCCCCTCTAACACTATTTTTCATCATCATATTTTGGTGTTCTTCAACAAATCTTGTGAAAATTGTGATAGGCTTAGTCACTACCTTTATGGAACAGAGTTGTTATAGCTAAATGTCGTCACAACGTTTTTGCTTAAGGAGTTGTCGTTTGTTTTCTTAGCGCAACCCCTTGTTTCCTAAGGGTTGGCAGTGATGATATACGACAACTCTTCCTTTGAAACCAGTTGTAAAACATATGACTTTCTACGATGTTTAGCGAAGAGTTGTAAATCTCCAGTTGTAGATGTATATTTTTCCCGTAGTGCATCAATATCATCTTCATGATCTTTTTCATCATCGCTTACAAATTCATAGTCACTATCCGGTTCTGGATACTTCTCGTCTTCACTTATATTAAGGGGAGGAACAATTACTGGAGAAAGACTTGCTCATAAGGATTTGATTAACTAAAGTCTGAGCATTAACATGAGCCTTGCGAATAACTTCTTTCTCAGCATTTCTGGCATTGATTTCTGTGAAATTTTGAAGAAATGCGAATCTTCTTCGCGCTCGGTCTCGAGAAGCAGTAAGAGAAACTTCAAGATTCGTATAAGCAATCTCCAGATTCGTACGATCCTTGCGAACTTTAGCTAAGTCAGATCTCAATTGGGATATAGTGGATAGATTCGACTTTTCGGACTCTGCAAAGATTAATATGGAATCATAATTTGAAAGCAAAAATTCGAAGAAATAAATAAAAGGATTAGAAATTTAAGGCAGTCAACTCTAACTGACTACCTTCGCAGAATTTAGAAAATGCAAGAGTGTTATTCTTCATACTTTCCATAGCTCTATCGAAATCGTCACCAACTAAACTATTGAGACGAGATCTAATCTTCTTTTTATCAGCAGAGAAGGAATTATTCTTTTTCTTGAGATCATCATGAGAATGCTTCATTTGATCATATTGTTCTTGAAGTTGGTTCATCTTCACAGTCAAGTTTATTTTACTTTGGATGATTTTTTCATTCTGGGTGTTTAATTCCTTAAATGATGCTTCATGTTGAACTTCTAGTGAACGATGAGCTTGTTCCTGATCATCATTTATTTTCTGGAGAATTAAGTACTGATGTGAAAAGATTGTTTTTTTCTTTAAAAAATAGTGTTTCTCCATAGAAAGAGTATGGTTCTCTTCTGATAGGGTTTGATGTCTTAAATCGGCACTATATAACAACTTAGACATGTGGTAAATCTGGGCTATTTTCATGAGTTAGATTATTAATCTGGTCAAGCGAATATGAATGTTGGTTATTTAATTTATTTATTTGAATCTGCAACGTCTCATTATTCACACGAATATCTTCAGCAAGAAATTGGAAGATGAATTTCCCCGCAACTCGCTTCTGGTTTAAATCTTAATAAATTCATGGAGAAGTTTAAAAAGTGGGGATAAGTGAAGAAATATATTATAAGAAACAATAAGTAAAAAGAAAAATACCTTTAAGTTTTTGGTTCTGGTTACGAAGACCTTCAGAATCAAGGATTGCAACTTGGAGTTCTCCTTTTAGTTTACCAACTTCCTTTTCTAAAAGAGTGTTCTGGTGTGAAGTTCTAGTTGAGAGAAACTAGACTTAAAACGCCCCTCGGCCAAAATCATTCGACGATGAGATTCCTAAGGAAGAAAGAAAGTAAGGATAAATAATAAAGATATTATAATAAAAAGAACACATACAAGATGTACTTACCAAGACATCTAGAGCGGTATGAAAACTTGGATCAATTTGAGAATGGATCTCATCTCTTGTAGCTTTATTAGAAGGAAATTCGCATAGAAGCTTACTTAAAGCAGAACATATGCGAATTTTGTAAGGATCACTGGTGGATGACTGAGAAGAATTGATAATGTCAAGTAAAGTTTGAGAAGCAAACTTTACACTGTCTAAAGCTTTCTTATCAAGAGAAAGGGATTCCAGTAAGAGAGAAGAAGACGAATAAGGGGAAACAGAAATAAAAGGAGAAGAAATAGTAAAATTCGCAGAGTTAGGAATATCCATATTATTTTGAATGGTATCGGTGCTTATGGGAAAAAGAACATCCGGAACAAACGAAGAAGCAGGAGTGGGGGTACCCTGTAGACCTTGATTAGTAATGGTTTTCTCTTCGGGAGGAAAAATTTCTTCGAGAGTAACAGAGACATTCGCATGAGAAGGAAAAATATTAGTTTGAACTGGAGATGGAGAAAGTCTTCCTCTTGAGAGATTCTTTGTCCTTGATGTCTGAAGAAGATTTAGGGTTGGAAACAATTACTTTGAGGCCACTCGTAGATGAACTTTTCCTGCAAACAGTAAGGGAGTTAAGTTAATCATAAGATCAACAATCGTGATCGACATTAATAATCATGATCAACAATCTTAGTCAACAAAAGAAAAAGATGATGATTTTGATAAAATGCACAAACCTTGGATTTTGATCCATGAAAATAATGGTGATAAAACAGCAGCAACAGTAACAGATGAATCAGGGAAGTAGAAGTCTCGAGGAAAAAGAGATATAAACAAAATCAAAAGAAACGAAGAAGTTATTTCTCAAGGATAAATCAATAAATATAAAAGAAAGATGACCGGTTAGAGACGGGTTGTATCGGTAAAAAGCAGAAGATTCGACACGTGCAGAAAGAAAGGATGAAATTACGGAAGAATGTCGGCAAAACAAAATATGAAGAAATAAACATGTGCGATAAGTTGGATTGAAAATTTCTCACATCGCTCACTCTATAAAGAGAACGATGTGAGAAGAGGCAAAATGTAGGAGTGAAATATCGCACATTCATTATGGATGCGAAATAAAGGTCATGTAATGTAAGCGAAGACCATCGCGCATATTAAAATTAGGATGACATATTTAATGATGTCAGTATAGTCACGAGTAAAGTGTGATGATCTGTGCGAAAGTGTAAAGTATGCAAAGTTGAGCGAATGTACATGAGCGATTGTAATGCACAGTGATTCCGAAAATAGAGGATCTATTAGATTTCATCCACTATGTATTACCCTATATAAAGGGAAGGAAACTGTGTATTGTGGGATCACCAAGGTGAGTGTTAGACAAGAAATTAGGAGAGAGAAAGTTTATTTGGAGACCAAGAAAAGTCTTTGTAATATTTTGTATTCAATTTTAAGATCTTGATGAATAAACAAATGATGTTCATTATGATTACTTAGAGAGTTACTTAATCTTGAATGGATGTGGTTGTAGGATTTCCTGCAACTACATCCTTAGTATTGATGTATCTGAAGGTCATTCAACGGGGTATATACTAACTTTACAACAGATAACAGACAAATTTGTATTTGGTTTACGATCAATAGAAGATTAAAAATATGATCGGCAAACTGACACTTACCTCGACTACCATTCTTGCCATTCTTTGGAAAATCCTTGTTCTGATTATTTACTATACACATCAAAACCAGTAAGGGGGTTGAAAATCGTTGGTTGAGTTGAGTTTTGATAAATCAATTAGTTTTACTTTTGGAGTTGAATTTAACTGTAAAATGAGTTCATCTTGGATTTATTTCAAATTTAGCTCCTAGACAAGCTACATTACCAAGCTCTCTAGAAGATGAATTTCCACTATGTGGAATTAAAACATGTGATTTATGCTATTTTACTTGTAACACCAAAACAGCACAAAAAAAAAGCAAATGCAAAAGATACACAAAGTTGCAAAAATCATATTTATTGTTATTTTCAACATGTGCCGTGCAGCAGTGGGATATATCACCAACTCTTTTTCTTGCGTATGGCTTTAACACTGTACATTTTTAGTTAACTTTTAATTTTGAGAACTCAAAGAGGAATCAGTGTGAAACTTAACCCACTGTCAAATGACCTGTTTATCCTGTAGTAGTGGCTTCTGAGGTGTGCATTTACCTTATTTAAGGATTTTCGTGAAAGAGAGAGTAGAGAATCAGACTATCAGAGATCTCTCGTCTCTAATGTCAATGGCGATCAATGTTGCGATACTAGCTATATTACTTACCATCACTACTTGCCTATTGAAAGGATCAATGGTCTCTTCATATCGTAATTCTTTAGCTACAAGCATATCTCCTCCTAGTAAAGAAATACTTCCTTTTATTCCCGAGCATCGCCCACGTACTATTCCGATGCATATCGCTTGCTCTGATAGAATGTCATTCCCCAGTTGCAGATACTGTGTCAAGCACACAAAAAGCTGCAAAATTTGTTGTGTACACAGAAGAAATGTAACTACAGGAGGTAGGACGATAGATGATGATATTGATGTTGGTCATGTTGATGAAATTGGAAATAGTGTTGCTGGTTTCGCTAGACACAATCCTGGTGGTGATATTGACCGTGTTGCTTCCGATGATCATGGCAGCCCTAGTACCCCAGGTGACCATGCTTAACGAGGGATTGGTTGGAAGACTAGTACTTATTGCCTTGACATAGATGATGTCAGAATAAAAATCGCCATTGTAGACTGTGATAAATCTGTTGTGTGTGTGTGTTTTGAGGGCATAAATAAGCAGCTCATTGGCTCTAGAAATAATTGTTTAGTAATAGTAATTATTATTGATTGGTTAATAACAAAAGTTACAAAAATCTGGGAACACATACTGAATTGCTTTTTAATTAAATAAAATCACTTATTTTATTTATTTTTTTCTATTTTTGTACACAAAAAGGATTTCCTAAGAGCAGTTTTATCTTAAGAAAAATGTTTTCACGTTATTGATTAATTGCTTGTGCTAGCATCATCCTAAATATCAAAGTGGTTGAAATCCGAAAGTAATGGCCATACTTATTCTCTGTTGATTTCTTTATTTTAGTTTCCTCCGACATACCAATTCCCTCCGGATGAGTTAACATTTGATTCAAATGGGTCTCTCTTTGTTTACTTTACCAAAATCTCTAACTTCAAGCAACTCAGCATCCATCATATATATATATCTGTGTGTGGTGTACAAAGTCATCAAATAAATGATAAAAATAAAATGTCAGGTCATAAAATTTACAATTACACATTATATGAACTCTGTATAATGCAAAGTGAATGACACGAGCACTGCTGCACTAGCACAATCGATGTGAACTTTCATGGAGTTTTTTATTGAGTTCGTTAGACGATAGTTAGGGAGAAGTGACAATGTCTTTCCTGATAAGGGAAGGAATCTCTGGTGGGAAATTTGAAACGGCTTATTGAGAAATCTTAGAATTGTTATTACATGATTATTATTCATTACAGACTCATATAGACAAGTGACTATTTATAAGACTCACATGACCTACACACACATGTGCATGACATAACCTTGACAATAGTCAACAGACAGATTATATATCCTAATACACCCCCCCGCAGGCTATTACTTGCACATCACATGAATAGCTTGGAAACAAGTGAAAAACATTACACCCCCTCGACAAAAGAAGAGAATAAGAAAAGAAATATTGGCTCAAGGTTACAGCCAACAAGAGGCAGTTTGACAAACCAAACAAAGACAATAGCAGGTTATGAAGTTAAACCACCAACTCTGACAGCAACTTGGAGAAGAACCCCAGCATTACTAGAACAAGAAGCAGCAGCAGAGGCTCAAGGTGAAGTAGCAACTTATCTTGTGCATTGTTGATCCATTTGGTAATCAAGTAAACCCTTAAGAAGTAGTGATAATAGTAGAAACATTCAATGGAAGGATTTCAAAGACTAACTGTTGTAGCAAACAAACACATGTGCATAACCTCAACAGAGCAAACTTGTAGACAAAGTGTGAAAATGCACAAGAATAACTAGCAGCAGTTGTAGCAATAATTCCCAGTAGCCACAAAGAACCAATAGCAATATCAGAAGTAAAAGAAGGAAGTATCAAACTGCAGCAACAAGCTCAACAGTAAAACCATTCACATCAAACAGAACTTCGAATGCAGTAAGCATTCTAAGCTGAAGTAACAAAAGTAGTCGATGATGAAGTATTGGAACAATCAACTCTGACTGTAATGGTTGAAAAGAACAAGCTAAACTCATTCAACGAGTAGCAATATCAGCAGTATTAGGAACTCCCAACAAAGGAGACCAGCAATAGGTATTGAAAAAGTATTTAGAAACTAGTTATTGAAACTAGTTCTGTAAAGATATTAGGTATTGTTGAAAAAGATATTTAGATACTGGTTTTTAAGACCAGAATCTGTAAAGATATTGATCAACAAGGGACCAAACTGGGTATTGAAAAAGTTTTTAGGACCAGTTGGTATGTTGGTGTTCTCTGTTGGTTAAGAGACTCAACTTGATTTTAGATGAAAACTGAGTATTGAATTGATTTTAGTACCAGTTCTGTAAGGGTATTGAAAATGTTTAAAAGGTAATGAAGGTATTGAAAAATTTATTGAAAGAGATGTAGTATTACTGTGATATGTTACCTGAGATGTAGTATCAACACTTGTACATGTAGAACCAGTTCTCATTAAACGTTAACTCCACTAGGTTATGAGCTTAGCATTCAACTTAGCATTCAACTTCTCATGCTCTACTTGAGCCAGTTCAATATGAGCTTCAGTAACAACAATACCAGAGTTTCAAAAGTCTTGTTAACAACAGCAACAACAAGCTGTCTGATATTTGCAATGCAAATTAGGAGACCAAAATGAATAAGTTCTAACTGAACGTTATTACCCTCAATACAATAGAACCCTCCAGCAAGAAGTGAACAAAAAATAGACTCACACACCAGTAATTTATGCTTTACGACATAAGAGACCCATCTTCAAGAAGTAATTTCTTTTGATCATTCTAGTAATCAATCCAAACCAAATATCTACCAGGACTTCCAAAGATTAATTGACAAAGATCCAAAATCTATAATTGCAGATTCATTGATTCTAACACCATTTAACAAAATTTTGTCTCAATTCTCAAAACTTTAAACCAACAAACTCTGATTTGGGAACAGAGTAAAAAATTTAGTACCATAAGGATGTGATTTTAAGGAAAACCCCAAAAACCCAAAGAAGGTGATTTTGTTGATGAGAAAGATTTTAACTTTTAGGGTTTGAAAAGAAATAATGAGTTGATGGGTAATGAACTGATAAGCAGAAAATAAGAATGGTGGTGATGATGATCTAGTGGTGGGTTTTGAAGGATTAGAAGAAGAAACAGCTTCAAAGAAGGGTTAGGGTTAAAATATGAATGAATCTTTGTAAAGAACATAATCATTAACCAACAATTTCAAGAACCCGTAGTTGAAAACCCTAATTTGAATCAACAATTGAGAATATTTGTAATTTTAACAAAAAATTGCCTCTATCAAATAGAAATTCATCATCGTTCTAGGCAAAAAACCCCAAATTTCTGATCATTACAACAACGGAAGTAGAGCTTCTTCAATATCAGAATTTGATTTCTTTTTCTTCTTCTTTTTCTTCTTTTTCTTTTTCTTCTTGTGACCTTTTGATGATAAGGATGATGATGATGATGCAGCGGAAACTAAAGATTGATTCTCCATTGAAGAAAAGTACGAAGATGAAAACTTAGTATCGAAAAAGAATTTTAATGGTTGTTTTTCCCGAATGATACCATGAGAAATCTTAGAATTGATATTACAGGATTATTATTCATTACAGACTCAGATAGACAAGTGACTATTTAAAAGACTCACATGACCTACACACACATGTGCATAACATAACCTTGACAATAGTCAACAGACAGATTATATATCCTAGTACTTAATAACCAAATGAAAAAGGCAACTTTAGAAGAAAATTTTGCTGCCAAGTGAAATGAAAATTAAGCTTTGCTTTTGACTTCAAAAAATGACTTCTGCTTCTGGAGTTATAGTCGCCAAACAGGCTCTGAGAATCATCTCTTAAATGCTAGTTGAATAGCCACATTTGCTTTGCTGGTTAGCTTTTTATTATCTGCATTGTTAGTCGTGAAGGTGCCGTTGGCATACATATATTGGGGAGTTAAGCTCTAGCAGGGCTCGATCATTGTTCAGTCGAGTTGTCGACAATCTTGAATCAGATAATTGAACTAAAAAGTAGTCAAGAATGTTTTCGTAGACGTTATTACGGGTGCCAGAAAAATCTAATAAGAAACTGAGATTTTTTCCGAAAGATGTCTAGAAGTGGACACTTCATAACTAGTCAAGGTAATTTGTGTGTTGGTTCTCAATCAAAGTCAATTGAAGGGAGGAAAATTTGAGACTGGGAAATCTTTCCACATAAGTTATTCATTTGGTCTACACCAGAAGAACCTGAGAGAAATCTCATGAATCTCTTTTTGGGTGACTTATAGCTTGTTTGGATGCAGATGGAGAAGTTACTTTTTTGCTTGTTTAAGTTAATAAGTCAAAAGTCTGTTTGGTATCATCATTTTAAAACAACTTATATAAGTAGAAAAGTTACTTATTTTTGGAGCCAATATTTTTGGCTTCCGACTTCTGGCAGAAGTTGCTTCTACAGCTTCTCCTCGGGAATATATTTTCTTTCCTAACAAAACACTTTCATCTTTCCTCTTTTCTTTTCCATTTCCATAAATTCAACAATAGTTTGTGAGAAGAAATACTAAAATCTGAGAGAAGAAGATACACGGAAGTTTGAAGATATAAACAGTACCATTAAAAGATTAGTTGATCATATTTTTTTTTGATGAAATTATAAATTCTCGGCGGTTTTTTCTGGGTATTTTTCCACCTAATTAGGTATGATAGAAAAACTGAAATCTTATATAACTTGATGCTTTTTTAATTTCTTCACTATTTATGGTACCAAATTAATTGGAAATTAAATTGGTTAATGATTCATATCCACGCATGTTGAAATTTTGGAGATATAATAATCTTTCTCCCTTTTGACAAGGGTGTTAGCTTTTTAAAAGTTTCTTTTATATGAGATTTAGTGGAGCTAATTTGTTTTGTTTTGTTTTTTTGATACTGAATATGAAGCTTTTATTAATAAAGAGGGTAAATTACATGAGTTATATCTTTCTCAATTGCAGATGAGATAAAATTTGGTGGATTATACATCCAGACTCTTGAAATTTTGAAAACCCTAGGATGCCTAGCCATTATATCAGTTGGCTTATTACAGCTTCTTTTAATGAACTTGCAACACCAAAGAGGGTTGTTGCCAACCATAAACTTAATATCTAAGATAAGTGAGTGATTCTCCCAAGCTTCTTTGTGTAGATCATCATTGTCTGCCTCCACCATTGTCTGTGCATCTAGTTCGAAGCATGACTGTTGGATCCCTTTCTCCTTCGCCCAAGTCAAAGCTAGCCATAGACCTCCACATTCAGCTTGCTCTGCAGTTACATATGTATCTGCATAGAGACATCTCCCGCACTTGTATGAGCCTGCAAAGTTTCGCATAATTAGACCAATCCCTGAATTATGACAATTATTACTCTTCTTATAAGAAGCATCACAACATATGGATAAATAAGGTGCAGATGGTGATTTCCACTAAGACAGATGATATGTATTTTGTTGAGTATTATTAGGAAGCTTGCGGTTTTGTTTCATGGCTTTCCCTGTTCCCAAACTCAGCAGTTGTACGCACTTTATTACTCCAACTGGGTTAGGTTTGATATATCCTGAAAAGTGTTGTTGCAGCGAGCTTTCCATATTTCCCACGCTGTGTTTGCCATTCTTATTATCCAATCATCCACTAGGTCCTTCATTCCATCTGAGAACCAGCTTCGTATCCAATTTGCGACAGAGTTTCCATTGTTTTGTATGCTATACGTTGCATCTGGAACAGTAAGCCAAACTGCTCTAGAAAAGATACACTCAGTGAGAATATGACGAGTAGTTTCCACCCTTTGATTGCATGTTTTGCAGATTCCTCCTCCATAAACTGTGACTCTTGCCATTATTTTATTAGATGGGAGTATATCAGTCAGGCACTTCCATAAAAGGTGCTCCACCTTAGGTAGGGTATCCAAGCTCCATAGTTGTTTCCAGAATTTGGCTTCAGCTGTGTTGTAGACCATACTTCCATTCTGTTTAATAACAACAAGCTTTTTGTATGCCGATTTAACAGTGAAATGGCCATCTCTTGTTAAAGTCCAAATAAGTCTGTCCTCTTTGATCATTGGGATACGAATTTTGAGAATAATAGTTGCATCTTCTTGATTGAACAACTGTTGAACTAGTTGTTGTTTCCAAGATCTTGTATCTTGATCAATTAATTCTGACACATACTTATAGTTATGTGCTTCCTCGGTTGGTATTGTTGAAGTTGGCGGTGAGCTTTTGCCAGGAATCGAAACATCATGCCATATGAAGACCTTGCTGCCATTACCAATCATCCAAAAACCGAACTGACGGATAAAACTCATCATGTTGTATACACTTTGCCATGCCCAGGTCGAGTTTTTTTTTTTTTTTTGCATGCATCACATTCGTTGTTGGGAAGTAACACTGTCTCAGAGCATTTGACCAGAGTTGATCGTTTTGATTGTAGAGACGCCATGCTGTTCTTGCTAGAAGCGCCTGATTGAAACAAGATAGATCACGAAAACCCAAACCTCCCATAACTTGATCTTTCCCAACAGCTGTCCATGAGATGAAATGATAACCCTTTCCATCCTTTATTCCCCACCAGAACTTACGTTGAACCTTGTCTATTTCTTTTATAGTTTCATCTGGGACTTTAAACACACTCATATGGTGAGAGGATGTAGTGCTAAGTACGCTTTTAACCATCTGCCCACCTGATTTATGAACTTGCCATTCCATCTTTATAATCTTCCATTCATCTTGTCTACCAATCCAGAAAAAGAAGTGGTTTTTTTCCTATTTAAGAATAATGGAATACTCAGATATTTCTCATCTAATGACATCTTTTTCATCTTAAGTCTCCTCAATAAAATTCTGCAGTGACGGGGATGAATATGCTTGGAGAAGAAAACCGCGGATTTCTGAAAGTTTACCTGCTGCCCAGAAATATTGCTGAAGTTATTGATGACATATAAAAGAGTGTTAACATTCTGCATGTCGGCTTTTTCAAACAACAAGCAACCGTCTGCAAAAATAAAGTGAGTAACTTGTGGAGCATTCCTTGATATCTTAATTCCTTGCAATTTTTTTTGAGTTTTCAGCCTGTGCCAGAGATATGGTTAGAACTTCCATCGTGAGAAGGAATAGATAGGGTGATAATGGATCTTCCTGTCGTATACCCCTTGTTGGTTTAAAGGGTTTACACGGTGAGCCATTCAGAAGTATTTATATTTCAGTAGTGCTGACGTATTCTTGTACCAGTTGACACCATTTGCTGTTAAAAGCTTTCTCATAACATTGTTTAGAAATGTCCACTTTACTCGATCAAAAGCCTTGCTCATGTCAAGTTTTAAAGCCATGTAACCTTTTTTTTTTGTTTTCTTTCTCTTCATACAGTGGATGAGTTCTTGTGCCATAAGCATATTGTCACTTATCTGCCTGCCCGGAACATAAGAAGCCTGCATAGGTGAAATGATTTTGTCGAGGTGCTTCTTCAGTATGTTATCCATAATATTTGTAATTAATTTGTATGTTGAGTTGCATAGGTCGGTCTGTAGTCGCTTGGAGTATGTGGGAGCTTTGTCTTGGGTATCAAACAAATATTGGTTTTGTTCATCTTCTTTAGCATTCTTCCTGAGACGAAAAAGCTTTGTACCATTTTTATGACATCATGTTTCACAACTTCCCATTGAGACTGAAAAAAACCTGGTGGAAAGCCGTCTGGTCCAGGTGCTTTCCATGGATGCATGTTTTTGAGAGATGCTTCAATTTCATCTATATATGGAACTTTGACAAGAGATGTGTTGTCTTCCTCTGTAATGCATTCTGGTAGTATGTTGAGGAGGTCATTGTCTTGTGTTGGATCAGTAGTACTCATAATTGTTTGAAAGTGATTTGTAAGCATATTTTCTAGATTGTCTCTTCCACTGCACCAACTACCATTTGGTCTTTGTAAGGATTCAATTCTATTTCGTGCCCTCCTTTTATTGGCTTGTACATGAAGATACTTTGTGTTCTGATTTGCTTCATGAAAACTTTTATCTCTTGATTTTTGCTTGTAGAATTCCTCCTCTATGTGCCATTCATTTATTTCTTTCTCTAGCTCAACTACTTTGTCAGTATTGTCCAGAGTTTGTCCTGGTTGTTGAAGATCATCCAGTTGCTGCTGCAAACTTTTCAGTTTTTGTTGGATGTTGCCGAAAGTAGTTTTTTCCACAAAGACAAAGTTCTCCTTGTTTCTACTAATTTTTGATCCAAACTATAAGTTGCAGAGCCATTAACATGCTTGTTCCAAGCATTGGTTATTTGTAATTTAAAGGAATTATCACGTAACCAACATTCAAAAAACTTCCAATTTCTAGCATTATGAGAATCAGTAGGTGACATATCAAGGAAGATCAGATAGTGATCATATCCTAAGAAAGGAATATGTTTAAGACAAGCATTTGGAAAATGTATTGTCCAATCAGTGTTTGTAAGGGCTCTATCCAGGCGAGATCTACATCTCCCAGTACCATGCTTATTGCTTGTCCAGGTATAGGGGTTACCGTGAAAGCCTAGGTCATGAAGTCCTATATCTTGAACTATATGTGCTATGGGAGATGGTTGAGAAGTAGAACCATTACTACCTAAACGTTCCTCACTATTCAAGATAATATTAAGATCACCTATCATGACCCAAGAGGACTCTTTCTTGTGGATGTGGAGAACCATACACACACGACAAGAGCCATTTTGGTTTGGCAGGATCACTACATACAAGACAGTGGAACATATTTTTGTCTTTATAAATAATGTCTAAATCAAACCCATCCTTCCAGAGAAGGAGAATTCCTCTAGCTCTACCAATAGAAGGAACGTAACAGTTATTTGGAATATTTAGCGGCCTAATATAGTTTAAAATTTTGTCAGAGTTTATTTTTGTCTGTTGAAGAAACACTATATCAGGATCAAGCATTTTGTTTAAATCTTTAAGATAATTTCTAGTATCTTTGGCTCCAAAACCATTATAGTTCCAAGATATGATTTTCATGATAAGAGTGTAATGGAAAGCAACTAAAAGAGTGTTGTAAGTATTGGAGATAAATTGAAAGGAAGCGTGAGCATTTAAAGTAACAGTTGAAAAGTGTTTATGATGTGTTACCTGAGCAGATGTTCCATGGCTTTCAGCTGCAGGGTTCAAAGCTTCTGCATTTGAAATATCAGATTTCATCATCTCCGCAAAATGGTTGTATATACTAGTAGAAGTAATATCTCCTTCGTGTTTGGTGGAACCACATACAGGTTATGTGGATTCATTGAGGGAGGTTGGTTGAGATTTGAGTTAATCGATCTCTTTGTATGTCTCATTTCTTCAGCTTCAGCAACCATCTCTTCGACAAAAGAGTTATCCATGCTTTTTTCATCCTCATTTGCTTTATAAACATCGGCCTCTTCATGCATATAGGATTCATACTCTGCATAAGAGAGACTATCAAGATGCAAGAGATAGTTTGTTTGCATGCAGGTATCATCCACATGGTCAATGACCCAACACTTATCACAAATGTTGTTGGGTTGTAAAAACCAATGGTATCTGACCCAAACTTCTTCACCAGACACTGTCTTCCACCAGCCTCCTCGATGTAAAGGTTTTTTGAGATATATTTCATTTCTAGCAGAAACTGTAGTTCCATATTCTGGCCTACAGTTAGTTGGTGTCGTTGAAATCTTCTTTCCCATGTAAGCCAAGGCCTCATCGATGAAAGCAACATCCATATGTTCTATTTTTAGATATTTGAATTCAATAGTGTAAACTTGAGTATCAAAAACATAATCCTGTAAGGGAATGTTTAAGTTATACTTCTGAACAACAAACCGTGCACCTCCAATGATCCAAGGACCATTCTTTATGATTGCATCTTGCTCTTCTTCATTGTTTAATTTCACCAGCATTAGGTTATGACCCATAATCCGTATTTATTTTCCACTGTACTGCCTCCAAAGTTAGTTCACTCCTGCACGTATAATCTTCATGTCAATCTTCGCTTTTGACTTTAGCTTTCCAAGCAAAGCATAAGTCCATTCTTCAGCTGCAGCACTGAAGTTCCTTGAAGTACCCACCACATGTCTGTTAGTGATTGAGATCTTAATAGCATCACTCCTGAGTTGTCTTGAGAGCATGTTAATTCGGTTTTCTTTGTTTGCAGACATTTTAGGGTTTCTCTGGATTCTTGTATATCTTATTGAATGAGATGTGTGTGATCTTTGGAGAAGAGAGACTCTATATATATGATATTCCTTTCCTTTCGAGTTTGTATTTCAGATCCGAATATCCAGAGAATTATCAATCAAAAATATACGAAAGTTTATGAAATGAAGATTCTTTTTTGAAAACCAACCTGTGACTTGCATGCAGTTGCCTTCTTGTTTTGGATGTTTCCTTGTTTTTCTCCTTTGATATCGTAACAATATGAGAGAATTAATGAGGTGAAAATTTCATATGAAGTCAAGCATGTGACTTGCATGCAGTTGCCTTCTTGATTGGGATGTTTCCTTATTATACTCCGTTGATAACTTAACAATATGAGATAAAAATCTCCATATGAAGTCAATCCTATGACTTGCATGTAATTTCCTTTTTGGTTGGATTGTTTCCTCTTTTTACTCCTTTGATAGCGTAACAGCTTTGGAGGCAAAAAAATTTGAATTCTGAGTTGACTGGATCGGTGATAGACTTGGTGCAGATTTTGGATTTGAAAACGATGATAATACTCCCCTTGATTCTGAATTCTGATGTGATCATTTATAAAGATCGGAACTGTCGGATTTATACTAGTATGGACCACCTTGCCAGAGAAGATGGTG
Source organism: Papaver somniferum (assembly GCF_003573695.1). Taxonomy (NCBI): domain Eukaryota; kingdom Viridiplantae; phylum Streptophyta; class Magnoliopsida; order Ranunculales; family Papaveraceae; genus Papaver; species Papaver somniferum. The sequence goes on from NC_039361.1 coordinate 2,646,800, forward strand.
AACACCACTGTCAATAACATCACTGCTTGTATTTCAAATGCAGGAAGCATATTGAAACTACACCACCGGATTCCCCACAATTTACTTGCCTGATTATCTGGACGGGAAGAGAGAAAAAATTATATTTTTATGGAGTGTTAAACAGATAAATGAGTATAATGAAAAACTCAGACTATGAATGAAAGAAAGTTAAAACAAAGAATGGAAAAAACCAAAAGAATGGTCTAAGAGTAACAAAAACTATCTAAAGATATCCTAAAAGCGATTCTACAATCACTTAAAACTTCAACTATTTAGAAAAGTATATCATGATTAGCGGGAAAACATAGGTAGAGCAGAAAGATTAATCAAAAAGATTAAATTATTAAAGAGATTTTATCTGGTGAGTCGACGCATTGGTCGCCCGATCCACGACGCTCTCTCAACTTTTTAGCGGAGATTATTTTTGTTGTTGATGCATTTGTGTGCATTGATTTGGAGTTGTCTTACACCAGATTGTGTTTGACCATATTTCTGGTAAAATTGATTGTTTTACTCACCTTATAGCATTTGTTATTATCTATTTTACAATGCAACCATACCTACTGTTTGGTTTTTATTAGATTGAAACTTGCTGATAGGTACCGAGTGTAATAAGCATCGTTGTCACTATCACAATTTCATAATATAATCGGGAGCTTGATAGCCGAGTGATCGTTTTGAAGCAATAAATTATGCCAATATCTATGCAAGTGAATACCAAAAAAGACATCGCAAAATGGATTCTTATCAAGATGGTATCGGCACCGGCATGTATATATGCAAAAATTTGTATTCTTATAACTTCAATAATCAAAGATTTTGCGCTCATTATGTCCGGTATCTGTTATTCATTTTTTTCACATATACTTGCAAGCTTTTATCAAAATAGTTGTTAACATTGTTTTAATACTAATAAATATACCAATAGCAATGATATTTTGACTTCTGACTTGTAAATTTTCCAAACTTTCTTATTTGTTTTTTAACTTATAAGTTAGACAGTTTCCAAACTAACTTTTTAGCTTATCAGCTTCTCAGAAGTGAGAGCAGTTCGTATGGGATGAACAAACTCAGAGTTTCACTAGTGGAAAGTGGACGATCTGAGACATAGTGCAACGACACTAACTACACATCGCTAAATAACGAGATATGGAAAGTGTCGTTGACTAAAGTCAAATAGTCGTCATGCAAGGACTTTTGTTGACTTAAACAACGATGCTTAGTGCTTTGTTGCTGACTAAAGTCAACATGTCGTTAGGCCTGGACTTGAGTTGACTATGCAACGACATCTGAGTAGTATAGTTTCTATAATATGTGTATTTGATTGTATGGTTAGGATTAACTCTTTTAATCTATGGATGGCTGGAGATGAAACATTTCAACATGACCTTATCTATACCTTAATAGAGAGAGAAACCATTTTATTTTTCTCCGCCTCTCTCACTTTCCTTTTTCTCTTTCTTCCTTATCAGCTTATCAAACCCAGTTCTTCTTATGTAGATCTTAATTTCAAACATATGGTAAATTGATTTCCCATTTTCATTTTCGCAATAGGGTTTTTCTCTTATTTTTTTCCTTGGCTGTTTTTTGTTCTCAGTCGCCTCTGTATAAGTTTAGCAAATCTAGGGTTCTAGTGGTGAAGAAGAAGAAGAATATGGGTCACGCTAATGTCTGGAGTCTCATCGTAGTTGGTAAGAATCAGTAACAAACCCCTAAATTTTTGCATTCTTTTATGAATTTTTTTGCTCATATTTGAGGTTTCTTTCATTTCACCGTAATTTATTTGTATTTGATTTCTGATTTTTTTTTTTTGTGTATGTTTTTGTTTTGGGTGTTTCAGGTCTTAGAATCGACAGTGAATGAAGTTAATGAGTCTAGGGTTTTGAGGTGATGTACTTATTTGATTAGCGTTTCAGTTTTCTCAAAATTATGCTAATACATCTTGCCTCGGTATCTTGATGAAATAGAAGAGTAATTTGTTTCAAAAGAAAGATCTGAGTTGAGGTTAGTTGAATTTTATTTTTCCTCTATTTTATCTTGCTGGGTTCTAGTTTTCACTTGAATTTTTGACTTTTTCTGTTGATTATAGGATGGTTGTTGGTCTAATTGTGTATTAGTCTTCTCTCTGCAGTTTGGAGGGCCTCGTTCGTTGAGGGTATCCTGATGGTGAAACAAGAGACAATCTTAAACAAGAGACCAAGTGAACTGCACATTAAGTGTTAGGGAAAAAACCTGAAAGAAAAGGGGTAAATTTTTTTATTGTATTCTCTACTTCAGTAATGGTATGGCTGATTTGTTGGTTGGTAGCATTTGTAGGCTGCACTGCAATATCCTACTCTTTTTTTTCAATAAATTGTCTAGGATAAGTTGTAGACATCAGTAGTGTTTTTTGTTTGATTTTTGATTGGTTTCAGGGTTATGTAATTGGGTTGATTGTTGGTTTCAATTTGAATCTAGTTATTTGGTTTTAGATCTCTGTGACCACTTTCTCTTTAGATTTCTTTGGATGTCTGTCTTGGGTATGAATTTAAACGATGCCTTTATTTGTCATAAATGATTGTGCTTTGAAACCATGTTTTGATACTGATTTAGTTTTTTATACTTTGCTAACTTCTTTCGAGTAGCCACTCTTGTTTGTTGGTGATTTTATTTCACTAGTTCGTTAAAAAATTCCCTTGCATACTCCCCTTTGTTAAGCAATAACCTCCCACCCACAGTTGGTATTACGTATTGGCCATTGGGCAAGTGGATTAGTTTTATTCCCTTAACCTGTAAAAAATTGTTGGTGGCAGTAATAATAATGGGAGCTGATAGATGTTTTCAATTTTGGATTCATTTAAAAAAATTAGGAAGGTGCTAGGGCATCTTTTTATATTGTTGGTTTGAGTGGAGCATACATGGCCTTCTTTTGAGGATCATGTTATGAATCACCATTGTTAAATCATTTATTAGAAACAAGTTACTTTGTTTTTTTGTGACAAAATCTTGTTGCCAAGTTCTGTAGGTAACTACTCTCTTTACTTATATGTTTTTCTTCTTTGGGGTATCTTATTGAAATAACAAGCGAATATATAAGTCTAGCACTATCTGAAATGTAAATTTATTGCATTTGCAGGTATACTGAATTAAAAGCGCAACAGTCGGCTACCTGATAATGGATTTGGAGGAAATGTGACAACGTGGCCGAGGCGCGTCTGCAAAATTCAAACAGATGCCTACATGTCTCGGAAAAGAACTTTTCAAAGCAGATGCAAAGTACGGGAATGAATTAATAGGAGGGTAATTTGTTTTCAACGCATTTTCACTCTTTGCATTATAGCATTGCCATTTGTTCATTTTTATCAGGGTTAACATATATAATTGTGACCAGTTTTGCAGCTGCAGTAAATGATTTTGTCCTTGAGGCCTAGGTATTAAATGTGGTTCCTGTCATTGGGCCGAACACCTTCCCTGTTATATGTGACCCACGGGCTAATAGGAGTTCAACATGATTAGTAGAGTTACATGTTTCTCATCAGCTGTTTAATACTAGAAAAATGTTAAAGAGAAATGTCTAAATTCGTTTTTCTCATTGCAGGTGCAATCTGTTTGACACTTAACCCAGAACATATGATTTAAGAGGAGAAGCTGCGGGATAGTGAGAACTTCATTCTTGGCTAATGGAAATCAATAGAATTATATTGTTATGCGATAGCTGGACTAAGTGACGTCGAAGAGTTCTTGGAACCAGAAGAGTTGTGGATGTTGTAAGATTAAGTGATCAGTAGCATGTCCCTATTTCTCTAATTTCAGAATACTGAGTTTAAGTGTAACTTTTATCATGTGTGTTTAAGTGTAACTTGTATGTACTTCAAGTTTACTTTTATAATGTCTGGTTTCGTTGGCTAACTCACATTATTTTGACATAGGTGCTCCTGCTGGAACTGGTTTTAGTTACAGTTCTGATGATCATGACCTCTAGCATGTGAATTAGCAATAAAGCTTTATGACGGCGGTAAGTTTACTTATTTCTCGTATTGTCATTTCTACCTTCCACTATGTGTTGCCTTATAACTGGTATCTAATTCAGTCATCCTCTAACTGCTCATTGTGTTTTCTATATAGATGGATGGTATCGATGAATCTGCACTAGATCGTCAATCCTGCTCTCTCAGGTAGAATTTGCAACTCAGAATTTTTTAGAGTATGGTGAATCTTTGTTTTATGAAGTGTTCCATTTGTTTGGCTTTGTTTTACTCATTTCCTAGTGTAACTTCTCCTGAAGCAGCCGACAGAAGTTGGTGACCTTCAAAAGGTTGATCCTAGAAAAGCTTGTGAATATTTCAGTAGTTGCTTCAAAGACCCATCAACTGTTGCTGTTGTGATTGTTGGAAATCTGGATCTTGCTAGCGCACATCCTCGAATTTTACAATACTTGGTAATTTCTATCACTCTAACAAGATGCTTGGCCTTGAAACAGTTTTAGCGAAGATTTGATGCTTGCAAATTGTTGCTTATGGTTGCTCCTGAATTGGTGTTATAATTACTTTCTACTAGACAGTTGGAAGTTGCTGCATCTAAGTACCATGGTTACTGCCTGTACCTACATTAGCAATTGGTAGAGGTGAATACTTGTCCTTGACTAGTAGAGTTTAAAGTTCTGCGAATTCTGTGTCCCGTGACCAAGGAAGTTGGTGCCCAGCTCATAATCACTGAAATTGATTACCTTGTAAATTGATTTGGATTTTTCTTTAGGTTGTAAATTGATTTAGATTTTTCTTTAGGACTTGTAGCACTTTTCTAAGACATGAATCCTTTTTGTATAATTTATAATGTAATGAATGTAATTGACATTTTATATGAAATGAATTATTATATGATTTAATCTGAATTTGAATTATCATTTGAGTTTCAATATAATTTGAGTTCCAATTTAGTGCAATTTGAGTCTGAATCAGAATTATTTCAGCCTAGTCAGAATTGCTGAAATCATTCAGCAAATCTGAATTGTTTTTTTTTTTTTAAATAAATTAATCAAACGACGTAATCCAGTTGTCGTGCTTAACATCACCTAGAAAGCATAATGATTCAGAGGCAAACTGAAAGTGTCGTTCCATTAAAAGACATTAAATCTACGGCACTTTCAGCGGCATCTCCAAAGTGTCTTATTTCTCTCTAATACGACACTTCGGAACTATCTTAAAACGGCTTTTTTCCACTAGTGTTTGTTCATTTTGCTCCCATTATGGAATGAACAAACATGAAAAATGGATGTTCAAATCAACAAATTTGTTGATTTGAACATCGAGTCGGAACATCTGGCGCGCGTCAGTGTCAAGGACGGGCGACATCTCTACAGACGTTGGCGTCAGAAGAAAAAACGCCAGCGTTTTTATAACCAACGCGCGTCCTTAGTTAGAACGCCTGCATCCGTATTAGTATCGCCAGCGTCTGACTCTATTGCGCCAACGGCTCAATCTGAACGGCTGCAAAACCCTTTGATCCAACGGCTACATTTTTTGAATTCTATAAATACTCCTCATTTCAACTCTAAATTCAAACATGCTACACATTCTTCACTCTCAAATCATCTACAAAAATTCCTCCCAGAGATCGTTCTGTTAGATTCACTAAACAAAGAGGATTTAGCTATTTGCAGAGCCTACGTTTTTCAAACACCAGATGTTGTCGCTGATGTTGCTACCGGTAGGAATGTATCACCATCGACGTTCTGGCAGAAAGTTTTTGAAATGTTCGCTGTGTGAGGGAAAAATATCAGCTCGCTACGTGGCGCAAGATTAGGAGCTAAAGTATCTTACTATGATACACTCAACTACACTATGTACACCCAACTACTTAGTCTTATCCTATCTAGTCAGTCCTAAGGGCGTAAATGTAATTTGATGTAACCTCCCACTTATAAAAGAGAAAGAGAAATAGGTTAGAGGGGATCTTTAGATGGGTTCTCTAGCGAAGGCTAGACCCTTCTCTCCTTATGGCCTCCCGAGGTCTTCTTCTTCTTCTTCCTTAGAGCTCCATATTAGAGCCTCTCCTATGGAGATTATGTAAACACCTCACAACATAGTGAAATCCGTGGATGTAGGTCACAATTAACCGAACCACGTAAAAGGATTTGTCTCCCTTTACTTTCCCGCATTTTATCTTCTTTTATGTGTGTTGATTTATGTTTTGATGGTTAAGACCATCATGGATATAGGCATCAGAAAAGATGCAGCTACAGTTTGGTGCTAGAAACTCGTGAAAGAACATTAATACTTCACTACCATCAAGTTCTGAAAAAGATCCAGTGAAGATCTAGTTGAAACAAGTGGTTTAAGGGCATATTTGTCAAAGATCCAGAAGTTTTAGACAGCAAAGTGTCTCGTCCGAACAAAGCTTCAACAACAATAAAATCAATGAAATCAACAGACTTCTCGAAGTGAAGAAAAACTTCAGCAACAATGGAATCACAAGAATCATCATCAACATCAACTTTGTACCACGAAGATGGAAGAATCTGCACGATTAAGATCGGAGCAGCAACATCAGCTCAAGATTAGAGGCCATCATCAACATCGCCACCATCTCGAGACCAACTCGTATCGAATCACCGATTTAATAGACTATCTCGTACAGCTCAGTTCAGAGCCTCAACCTCCATCTGCTCGTGAAGAAACAATCAGAACGTTGATATTCAACCGAGCACCAATCTCGGACTGATTCATAGTCGAGACTACCATCAGCACAACAGCTGCTAGATATCAACACTCTAGCCTGATTTACGGCTTTTCTCTTCAATACCTCTTCGTACTAACTTACATAGCAGTTACCGAACGAGCTTATCGTACTGTGATTACTCACTTGATTGAGTTTCTGTTACAGCAAAACTGGTGATGGACGAATTACATCGGAGCAGTTCACGACTACAGATCCACACCAGCATCGCAACCGTCTCGAGACCAACTCGCGAAGAACCGCCAATCCAATTGGACGGACCATCTTGTACAGCTCAAACCAGAGCATCCATCTCGGACAGAAAAGCAACAGAGCGATGTCTGAACAACAATCATCGCCAGCTCGATAAGAGCTCGGACTCGATCCATATCGGACTCAATTATATCGGACGTCTCAATATAGACAATCAATCTCGGATAGCAATCAAATCTGGTTCGCAGATTACCATCAACAGCATCATAGCCTGATTTAAGGCTTTTGCTTCACTATCTCCTCGTTCTAATTCATATAGCAATTGCTGAACGAATTTACCATATCCTGATTACTCACCTGATTAAGTTGCTGTTTCAGAATATGGTGATAGACGAAATCATTATCGGAGCAGCATCACGACCATCTCGTGCTGCTCAACTCGGGGCATCAACTTCATACGATTAGATCGGGAAGCTGCCTCTTACCAACTCGTGAAGAAGCAATCATCAAGTCACATCGTGACAGTGATATCAGACTGATCATCGAATCCACTCGGACTCGTCAGTTCATCTCCGAGCACCAAACTCGTACAAGCAATCAACAGACAACCAGAGCAGTGAACTCGGATGTCTCAGCGTCTTAGCCTAATTCAGGGCTTTTTTCTTCAATCCCTTCGTGCTGTTTTACGTAACGATTGTTAAACGAAGTCAACACATATTGTGATTACTAATCTAGTTGGCTTGGTGCTGCAGAAAAGCGATGGTAGATGGAATCACGTCAGAATCACCAGCCTCGTGTTCACCTCGAGACCATCTCGTGTAGAACCACCGATTCAATTGAATCAATCATCTCGTATAGCTCAAACAAGAGCATCAACCTCAGACGAACAATCAAAGCTCAGTCTATATCGGACCAGAGCAACATCGAAGCAAGAGTCAGCCACCACGCGCTCAGACTCATCAGCTTGTTTCCGAGCACTAATCTCGGACAAACAATTAACGGGACAGCCAGAGCATGAACTCGGACTGACCAAGCCAGCCAGAGCTCGGACAACTCAATGGCAGCAACCATCTCGTACTAGCAAAGCAATCAGCAAGACGATGTTCAACCATCACTCAGACTCGCAGTTCAACTCCGAGCCCCAATCTCGGACGGAGCCAACCAGAGCATGATCTCGGATAGTACCTTTCCATCGGACAGGAGCATCAACTCGGACTCATCAGTCCACATCCGAGCAGTAAATCGGAAAACAAATATTTCTTACCTTATCTCCTGACTTCGTTTGGGTTAGTCATTAATGCATATATAACATGCTATAGTAAACAATCTAATAGCTAGATGCTTTATACATGCTTCTATGCTTTGAATCAAAAGAATTTTGATGCTCTTCCTAATAACAGGTACATGACAAAATGCTTCACAAAGGGGCTTTGCTATGGGTCGATGTCAGATGGTCACTTCCAGGCCAACAATCATATGCTATCAAAACCATTCATCTCTGAGCATCCACGATGGTGCACCCGTGTCTTCCAAGCTCAACAATAGAGCTACAAACTAAACAGGAGAAATTCTTATCTCCCCATCTCTGAATTCTATTATTTGCATGACTTCTGAAATAGATAAATGCAATCCAGGAAGTCTGAATAGCATACTCAGATTACTATAAAAATAATATATGTTTAAACTACAGTTCACAATTACCGTTAACATTTTTAATTAAGCATTATAATTTGTCTTTAACCTTGTCGAATGGTTATTAACCTTTAATTGAAATACACAGGGCCGGAATAAATCGCCTAGCAAAGAAACGATGGACACGATCCACTAAGCAATTATTTAGCTTAACATCAGGCTAAGTGTCTCTAGTCTCAAAGACTTGACTTTATACTTATACAGTAATGGCTAATCTAGAATGTTTATAACAAACATTGAATTTTATTTAATCACATGATGATATAATAGTTAAAAGAATCATTCTTACTGCATACCTTGATACATGCTCCTGCTATCTAAAATTCAAATGCAATTTGCAATAAATTATCATGATATAATATGCATAAAATGCTTTACATGCTCTATACATTCACCTCGGATCGGTCACGACAGTGCATCCGAGCTCGCCCAGCTCATGACTTGGCTGGCAAATATCGTCCAGAACAGGGGACAACTTATCTCTTTATTTTTAAATTTATAATTTTATGTAAGTGAACTTAAACATGCCTAGTCATTGACTTTGAAGCATAATCATCCATAACTATACTTTCTCTACTGTTATTAACCAGTAATTGGAATTTCCAGAAGCAAAAGACAACCTCATGACAAAGGTTTTAAAGCTAAAAGAAGATGCGATCTCCTACCTTTCTTGCCAGTCTAAGGACAAAAAGGGAACTTTCTAACTCGTATATTGAATCTACACATGCCTAACCAACGCACAATTTTGCTTAAGAGCAAGCTAAGAAAATAGCTAGTCACAAAGACTTAAGCCGATACATGTATCGCACTGGTACATCCAGAATCGCGTGCCGCCATCTAGCGCACCTGCTCCACAGTGAGCATCACAATAAATGACAATGTGACATCATATCGCATAAGAATGAACAGAAAATGTTTACATAAAGTAAATGCTTTAAAATTATTAACGTTAAATGTGCTGGATTAACATTTCATGTTTTGCTGCAAATCTCCATTATTGTTGGAGAATTCAATTAAGTCGGATTAATTATCCGCATAAAGTTAGAGTCGGATTAGACGTAATCCGCATAAAGGCATGCTTATCATGCACTAAGGTTAGAGTCGGATTAGTTGTAATCCGCAGTAAGGCTATTATTATGTTTTTGTCTTCTTGCAGGTATACTTGATGTATGTATGGTACATCTGCTAGTTATATGTGTGTTTTCCTGCAGGGTTAAATGGTGTATCATACATACATCCTCCTCTTGTTCTATATGTATGTGTTTTTGCAGAGACAATTAATGAATGTGATATAAATATCTTTCTCTTGTCATATCTGTTTTTTCCTGCAGGGTAACTTAGTGGTCTTAATATGAAATTTTTCCATCATGGATGGTAATTGGGGCATGATCCCCATCCGAGAAAACATCTTCTCGAGATGGTAATTGGGGCACGATCCCCATCTGAGAAAACATCTCCTCGAGACCATGACAAATGGTATCTGGGTAAACCAAACCCTCGTGCGAGAAAATATCTTCTCAAAACCATCACGATGGTAATCGGGCCATGATCCCCACACGAGAAAACCTATTCTCGATGCCATATGATTTATTTTCATGTGATTGTTTTATTCATTATTTTGAATGCATGAATTATATATGTTGTTTGCAGGTTCACTCACCTAGTATTGTTCCATCACGAATGGTAATCAGGATACTAGTCCTATGCGAGGAAACATCTCCTCAGGACCATCAAGAATGGTGACCGTGGCATGACACCTATGCGAGGAAACATCTCCTCTAGACCATCACGAATGGTAAGGTGCTAGCCACACCATTCAATCCTCAAAAATGATGATGAGATCAATGCTCAAGCTACCCGAGACAGACACATTGACCTAGGGTAATGCCATCTCGACCACGAGTCATATACCTCAGGAGGTACCATGTAGTTGACTCACTTTAGGCTGAAGTGCGAATCAATTATCAGAGGTATCGCCCTCACTCTAGTTAGTGTCACGAGCCGACTATGGGGCAGAAGCCTTCCTAAAAGAAAAACACTATACATAATTTACGAATATATGTTCAATAAGAACACATATTTAGCATCAGAAGGATACTTGAAATCCTCTCGACTTGTATTGTAAGAGGTTATCTAGCCAAATGGGAAGCTGATCACTTCTCGGCCTTATAGCCCATAACTTGTCCAAGGACGAAAGGAATACCACTATGGTGCGACCCTCGTATAAGTGCAAACAACAAAATTATATCAAGGTACAAGATACAGGTAGTAATTATAAATCAGAAAATGAAGTTAGGGGCAAAACCTTGACTTTGTCTTTCAAAAGCTATAAGATTTTAAGCTTTCAAAAACCAAAGGGGCAGTGCGTACCCTCAGTACCTTCAAGAAAGGTTTAGATCCTAGGATCACAAATTGAGGAAATCTGTAAGCCCTCGGGGCAGGACTTCGGATTAGGATCCGAACACATTTTGAGTCCCCACACACACAAGCCTCCAACTGGAGCACGAAGTAAAACCTCGGACTCCTCTCCGAAGGCATTTAACAAAATCTTACGTCCACACGATTTGAGGCAAACAGTAAGTCCTCGGGGCAAGGCTTCGGACTGCCATCCGAAGACATTTTGAGTCCCCACAGACGTAAGCATCCAATATATCTCGGAACCAAAACAAGACCTCAGATTACCTTCCGAAGGCATCTGATGGGAGCATTAACTCAGACTCATCAGTCCACATCCGAGGCATGTAGTAAGTCCTCGGAGCAGCGCGATTTGAGGCATGTAGTAAGTACTCGGAGCATGACTGCAATCTCAAAGTCATTTCGCAAGACCCCACAGCGATGTATCACACGCATAAGACTTTTTACACTAGTAAAAAGCTACAAGATTCAAAACTTATCTATCTTAAACTTCTCTCAATTTATTTCATTTCATTAAATATATTTTAGATTTGTTCAAAAACTTATCCTCTCAAATGATAACATGAGCATATATATTGAACTGTCATACCTATAAGGAAAAATCCTCATCGCTCGGAGCAAGGAGCAAGCTACAGATGCAAAGGCAATCATCCAATTGTGAAGAAAGCTAAGTATCACCTTTATTAAGGAGCTATCTTACTATGCATTCCATTAATTCCCCTAGCAATATGCTTAATAGCTTAATATATAGCTTAAATAGATTACATATGCCTGAATACAAATTATTCATACAATAAGCATGCTTAATGATATCAAATATCTTATTCTATCTTTGCAAATGCAAGACTTTGAACTGTTCTTATCTCTTACAGCTGAAGTACTGTATTACTATAATGTTTATGCTTATGAAGCAAAGTAAATCTTAAAACTCATATTGCTACAATATAGAAATTACAACTCTCTCTAGAGCAACAGGTACCCATGATGGACCCGAGAAGCACTACACGACTAGTCGTCAAGGACTGATGCCAACCAAGCCAGACAGAGCTGGAGGAAGAATCGCCTAAGAGCAAGCACAACGGTCACGAGCCCAAGTATTAATACTTTAAAAGCTGGTTATATTCTTCTGCGAAGTTCCTTCAACAACAAAGAGCCGCGAAGCTCGCTACCACACCAACTAAAGTCATGAACCAACTCCAGAAAAGAATCAAAGACTAAGAATTGAGAGCGACCTTGCACTGTTACTCGGAGTCACAACTCGCACATCTACATCATGTAGTACATATCACAGATCGTGAAGCACAAGCATCGTAACAACCAACTCGGATGACTCCAACCGAGCACTCTACAGAAGTGAAGTCTAACTACAAGCCAGATCAGAACCAAGCATGTTCAGAAATCTCGCTCAGCCACTCTTCTCTCCCTCATAGCCATACCGATGTTTATTTGCTTAAGGATTATTGTTCCAACAACCCTCAACCAAAGGAGCAAAATGTGAGGGAAAAATATCAGCTCGCTACGTGGCGCAAGATTAGGAGCTAAAATATCTTACTATGATACACCCAACTACACTATGTACACCCAACTACTTAGTTTTATCCTATCTAATCATCCCTAAGGGCGTAAATGTAATTTTATGTAACCTCCCACCTATAAAAGAGAAAGAGAAATAGGTTAGAGGGGATCTTTAGATGGGTTCTCTAGCGAATACTAGACCCTTTCTCTCCTGATGGCCTCCTGAGGTCTTCTTCTTCCTTAGAGCTCCATGAGAGCCTCTCCTATGGAGATTATGTAAACACCTCACAACATAGTGAAATCCGTGGATGTAGGTCACAATTGACCGAACCATGTAAAAATATCTGTCTCCCTTTACTTTCCTGCACTTAATCTTCTTTTATGTGTGTTGATTTATGTTTTGATGGTTAAGATCATCATGGGTGTAGGCATCAGAAAAGATGCAGCTACACGCTTCTTAAACGATGAACATTAATAGGCGTGATTGTCAGGGATTGGCGCATCTTTTTGGGAGAACCTTTTTTCAATGTTCGTCTGATTGACGGGAAACCCGGGAAACCGAGATGCTCGTCGATTGCGTGCTCGGTTTCATTCTATTAGGCTTGCAGTCCAGCCATTTCTTGCTCTGGTAATAGAAATTGATCGAGAAAAGTTCAGCGATGTAAATGAAGATAAAGTGATCCAAACAACTCTTGATAATTGGAAGGAAGCTCAGGGTAAGCCTTTTCGTTACGAAGCGTGTTTCAGAATTCTAAAAGATGGTCCATCTCAAGCACATCGTTACTGCACTCAAACGCCGCTGCCAGAATTTACAATGGAAGAAGGTGTTGCTCTTATTCGATGTTGGTTACATCGTATGGTGAGACCAATGAACAATGACAATTTCTGGGAAAGAGTATTGAGACATTTTGTAGCATCGCGGAGAAACAGTGAGAGTCTAGAGCTAAGAATTGCATTCATCACTAATGAAGCCAAACATTATACAAAAGTATTGTGGATGGTTCATCGTAGAAATTCTGATTATCCAACGAAGAACTGGAAACCATCGCTCAAACCAAGTTTAACGAAGAAAGCGGGAGAGAGTTTAGGAATTTTGAATGCTATGAACTTTACAGAGAGAATGTCGTTGGATTTTTGATGTAGTTTGATGTTTTTGTTGTGGTTTATTAAAATGTAGTTTGATGTTATTTGCAAGTTTAATAAATTGTAATAAATTTCACTTAATCTGAAGTGGAAATCTATTTTAAAATATAAACATTTTCATTCATTGATATTACTGCCAATTCTTTTACAAGATATATACTTAGACAATAATAAAAACTTCAATCAAAATCAAGTATAAGTTTTGGTCTCCGTTTATCTTCATTTGACGTAATTTCCATTCAACGCGCTCTTTGACAGTTTCACCTTTGTTTTTGAACTTTTTGTTGTTAACTTTCAAAACTGGAGCTCTTCTTTGCCTTTTAGCGGAACATTTTCTTGGAGCAACTTCTAAAACTTGCACTTCCCTTTGACAATTTTCAATCTTTTTAAAACTCCCACATATCTTAAAAACAACAGCTTCAAGTTTTGCATCACAAAAATGTGTGATGCCTTTTCAGCCATTTTTAGAAGATAAAATTCAAGTGAATTTTGGTGTGAGTGAATTGTTTGAAGATGGTGGTAATTTATAGAGGTTAAAAGTGAAATTCGAATTTTAAAAAACTACCCGTTGGCGTTCGTGGCAAAAACGACGACGCTTTATCTTCGGACACCGCGTTGGTTCTTCCGTCGCCAGCGTTTGTCCTCTCGACGCCTGCGTTGGATCTACTGAAGCCGGCGTTTTAACCCAGCTCGCGCGCCTATTAGTCTAACACCCAATGCTTTACCATAATGGAAAATCTAGTTTGGCCATCCACCTGGCTGAACAAAGAAATTTGTTTGTTCATTCCCACTTGTTTTAAATAACTTTGGAACAACATTGGCGCTTAGTATCAGAGTGGTAGATTTCTCAACTATTGGAGTGGCGGGAACTATTTCTTTGTTGATTTATTTATTTTAGTTTACTCCGACATACCAATTCCCTCTTGATAATTTACATTTAATTCAAATTTAGTCTCCCTTTGTTTTACTTTACCAAAATATTCAACTTCAAGAAACCCGGTAGTCGCCCATATATACAAGTCATGAAATGAAAAATATAAGATGTCAACTGATCATACAATTTACAATTACGCGTTATATGAACTCTGTATAATGATAGGAGCACTACCCAATGGAGGTACTGCTTTATTGGGGATTGAATTTCCCTCTTCTTAAGAGAAGAATTTTAAGGCAAATTAAAGTTTGTAAGATTTTCGTTAATTTCATGAATCGTTTTATTTGACAAGTACAGCAAGAAACTCAACTGATCTAAACAAAAATAATGACCAGTAGTAGTGCCCAATACTTGACATAGTAATCAAATCACATACTTGCATAATAACGTTCTGATAAAAATGTTGTTTGAAGTTGAACTTGCATCCAATTTAATTGCTAAATGAATGAAGTTCACAAGCAAATTCGTGGTAAATTTGAGTAAAACAGTTTGCACATGAGAAATCACATGAATATAGTCCGAATTGGTCATAAGATCTAATCGATACGATACAATTCACACATGTAAACTATCAGTCTATAAGTAACATATTTCTGTTGTCATATTCATATATATAAAAGAAGTTTGGGAAAAATAACAAGGGGCCGCAAACATAGATGATGTCGGAGTAAAAATGGCCAACAAGCAGAGTGATCATGTGTGATTTTTGTTTTTATGAAGCATTGATCTAGTGAGTTGTAGACTCTGATCAATTGTTGTGTGTGTTTCGAAGAGTTAAATAAAGCAGCTTACTGGCTCTGGTAACAAAACCCAAAAAACACATACCCGACTGCTTTTTAATTAAATATAATAAACATACATCTTTCCTTTTTCTCTCTTTATTACACAAATTTCCTTCATCATCGTGATCATAAGATGTTTTTATTTTATAGATTAATTTCTTATACTACGTACCATCCGCATAAATATTAAAGTGGTAGATATCCTAAATACAGGAAGTGGCGAAACTTATTTCTCCTCGATTTCATTATTTTAGTTTCCTCCATCATACCAACTCCCTCCTGATAAGTTAACATTTGTTTCACGTTAAACTTCAAGAAACTAGGTATCCACCCATATATATAGTGTGCAACTCATGAAATGATAAAATAAAATGTCCATGGGTCATAAAATTTACAATATACTACATACTATATGAGCTATAATACAATGTGAATGTACGAGGACTGGCAGAATCGTCATGGAATTTCGTGGTGTTTTATTTAATGAGTTTGTTGGAGGATAAGGAGAAGTGACGGCGTGCCTTTCCTAAATAAGGGAATCTCTGGTGGGAACTTTGAAAAAGCAATGGTGTTGGAGGATAATTTTGCTGACAAATGAAATGAAAAGAAAACTTTGTAAATGACTTCTCTTTTTGGACTTCTCTTTGTTAAGAATCACCGATTAAATGCTAGTTCAATTGCCACGTTTGCTTGCTAGTTAGCATTTTTACCTTTTCTACGGTCTACATTGTTAGCGGTGAAGGTCCGAATCCGATTGGCATACACATCGGGGATCGACTTTCAGATCATTGTTCGGTCGAGTTTTGAACAGCAACTTGAACCAGATAATTGCGCGTCCATTACTGAACTCAGAAGCAGTCGTGAATGTCTTTGAATAGACGTTATTATGGGTGCCATAAATCTCGAGAAGTCAAAACTACATAACTAGTCAAGGTAATTTGTAACTTGGTTCTCCATCAAAGTCACCGTCATTGCTAAAGGCGGTACCAGCATTAGCGGGGCTGGTACCATCTCAGTGATCCGGCGGTCGGGACACTTGTATGTTTTTTGTGTTATATAAAATGGTACCAGTCCCGCTAATGCTGGTACCCCTATAGCAATCCTGAATTAAATGGCGGAAAATTTCGGATAGGGAAATATTTATGAATATGTTATTCAATCGGTCTACACTAATTGGGAAGAACCAGATAGAAATTTCATGAACGGGTTTTGACCCCGAATAATTATTCTCGTTCTAAACTAATGCAAGTTCCCAAGTTTTTGAACTCC
The DNA here is from genome assembly GCF_003573695.1 of Papaver somniferum. Taxonomy (NCBI): domain Eukaryota; kingdom Viridiplantae; phylum Streptophyta; class Magnoliopsida; order Ranunculales; family Papaveraceae; genus Papaver; species Papaver somniferum. The sequence continues at coordinate 2,663,477 of NC_039361.1, forward strand.
CATTTCTTGCTTTTTCATTTCTAAGAGCTTCTTCAATGGTGAATGTGAATATTTCATACGTGGCATCACTTCTAAGACATCCTTTGAGCATAAAATCCTAAATATTGGGAAAAATAAAGTTTTATCTCCACCCCATAAAGTGTTATATTATTTGTTTACTTATTTGTAGTCTTATAATTGGTTAAAATCTTATCCATTTTTATTGTTAATTGACTTTTATTAACAAAAGTGTGACTAGGATGCGAAGACATCCTCTAAGTGAATGTCTAAAACTAGAGGTTCACTTAGAGGATGTCTAACTTTTTTTTTGCCACATCATCTTCACATCAATCGGTTGGAAATGATTTTTAAAAAATATAGTCGTGGATCCTACGTGGATTAGAACTTTTTCCTTCACACACATTCCATTAGAGAGGCTCTAAGAGCATCTCCAACAGAGTGTAAAAGTTTTATTTTCTTTTGACACACAGGATTTTGGACCCTCATTTAGATTAAATCCATCTACAACAGTAGGTCCTCTAAAGTAGGAAGGGTGTCAAAACAAATATGAAGGTCTTAGAGAAAGTCTTATTTAGACCTTGAGAATGACCTCCATGTCATCTTTTTGACTATTTTTTCAATTATTCTTTTTAAATAAATTTTTCTAAACCGATAGGAAAAGGAAAATCGCTTTTATCTTTATCCAGAAAAACAAATCCTATAACTAACACCCTACACTACTGAAAATGGTAAAACATTGTTCTTTGTATTAGATATATATAACCCCACAAATAAGGATCTAAATAAAAATTCCACGTCGAATTTGTAGCACCCACTATTGGAGATGTATGAGTGGCCTACAAGCTTTTGGGGCCCTAGTCAGCAATGCTGGTAATAAATCGGATCGGTAAAGATGCACACATCATCTGTTTAGGTAAAATGTAAATTCGTTCAAGTATTTGGTTAACTATACGTAATTCGGAAAAAAATATGACGAAGGCCCGGTGAATACATTTTAGATATTTGAACTTCGCATTTAAATTTACATTAAAAATTCTGCACATATATATTAAGGAACGTTCATGTTGATTTGTCGTTAATAACAATTTAAACCTTTTATTAAATGTATGTTTCAAAAAAAAAATGTTGATTTGTGGTTCTCACGACGTGTCTTCACCAATAATTTCAGGAAAGCTGGAAAAAATTGAAGGAAATGCCTCTTTCTCTTAGTTCCGAAGAGTTGTGACTTATTTGGCCAATGACGAACTTTTATATGACACAACCAAACAATTCAACACCATTTAAAGGTCAGGGTAATCCTATCATAAAACATGCAGGTCTGGACAAAGAAGAAGAAACAACACGGTGTTGCAAATGGGTAATCCTATCATATTTATCCTTGGGATGTCAATTTCTTTATTTTTTAATTCAAGAAATTACTCCCCAATAAGGAAATCACGGGAGATAAACATTTAGAGAAATATATAGAAGGATGTCTTAACGATACGAGAAGACTGGGGTTATTCGTTTCACTTCGCTCCAGAATTTAGAGAAGATGAACATCTTTTAAGTTTTAACCCCCTTTTTTTGTTATTATCATTTGGATTTTATGATTTTCTCTATCACTGACTGCATGTTATTAAATTTTATGTTCGATCTTTTGTCAACATTGTTATTTACAGTATACACATAATCCATCTCTCGACACGTGTCAAAAGATCTACACGTGGAAGGCATGCGAATCACTATATCAAGGGGCACTGAAGTTACGAATCTCCGAGAAGTAGGGAAGAATGCCCTAAAGTTTGCTTTACCCGATCTCGAGGAGAACCCAAGATCGACGATGAGGATTAAATAGACTGACATGGGTGTGATAGGGACTGCAGACAGCTGACTGTCGCATGCAGACGACCAACCACCCACATTAAATGCCCTAACCATAGGATACATGTCAAGTTATCTGAGGAAGAGAGGGCATCGATCCAGCGGTATCAACAACAGTCGTTGGGGGCATCGGTTCGGAACGAAGATACCAACGGGAGTGACACAGAGAACAAGACGATAAGGTTTCAACGGTCTCTGACAAGGGACCCCGCATATTTTCCCTATAAATACCTCTACTAATAGAGAAGGGGTCGACCAATTTGCAATAAAAAAGAGAGAACTAGGAGGGAAAGAGGAAGAGTACGTATGTTTTCCATTTCCTCAATCATCGTATTTCACTTAAAGCCACTCGGCTACATTTGTAACTTTTCAACACATAGTGAAACTCAATACCCCGTGGATGTAGGCCTTAGTGCTGAACCACGTAAATCTCTGTTTTATTTAATTTCAGTACCGTATTTATGTTTTATTACTTCAATCTAGCTTTGTCTTGCTTAGTGATCCTATAGGTTGAATGATCTAACTTTATTCCGACTAGACAATGACGAGTCCGAAGACTCTGAGTCGATGAGTCATCATATATATGCTATTAATAACCATCATATTGTGTTTATCGTTTCTTATTTATGATTGCGAACATTTTTTGTGGACATATGGATGCCATCGTGATTTATGTGTTCACAATCTGGCGTTAGAAACAGGGACTCTGTCCCGGTAAAAGATTTATCTTTCCTGTAATTTTTTAGCCCTTGGTACTATTCCTCGTGAAATAATATCTTGGACAGTTTATTCTAACTTCGTTATGGCCACCTTTAAAATCCATAGCAATTCCAAAAGGGTTTTACGCTTTTTTTCCTACAAACTCTATTTTGGACCTGTAAAACAGCATATCTGTCTCCTTGGATCTATCTTCTCTGTTTTAAATAACGGTTCTGCCATCTTTGTCCTTTTAAAATATCGAGTCTGTCAACTTTGAGTGTTGAAACCGCAGATCTGGTACCTTTGCTGTTTAAAACAAGCCGATCTTCCAACCATTATTGATTAAAACAGCAGATATGTCATCTTTGGGTGTTAAAGCCACGTTAAAACCGCAGATCTGTCATCTTTGGGTGTTAAAACCGCATTTAAAACTCCCTCTTGCAATATTCTTAGACTTCACGACGAGTCGAGGGAATCAAGAAGATCCAATACCTCTGAAGAGGGGAATAATAGCTGGAATATATTTTTCATACCTTCGATGTCGTGATCGTCCGCACTTAAGTTTAACTTTGCTAACAAAACCGTTGTGGTCCCCTTTTCTCTCGACTACTCGTCGTCTTTTGCAGAGATCTGACATGGAAAAAGTCAAAGAGGTAGGAAAAGGAAAGGCCCCATCGAAAGAAACACTGAGGACCACGCCAGTTGTGACCCGCAGTAAGCAGAAAGGTGAGAAGGCGAAGACAGCGACCCAGAAGGTGGACACAGTAGAGATCACCTCATGATAAGCACGAAAGTGCAACATTTTATGCCCATATTTATATTAGTTAGGACTCGATATTTTGGATAATAATATTGTTTTAAGGATTTTGCAGGAATTACAAACAAATCCAATCACCTGAGAAATAAGTGGTTAAATAAACAACAAATGACATTTGCGACTAAAATGGGTAAATGTGGTTGGCCTGGTATTCCTATGTATCAGCACCACTGCGCGGCACCAAACATAAACGGAGCCTTATGAACTTGCAAGGAAAAAGGAGTACATGATTAAGTTCACGATTCCTATAGACGTGGGCAGAATTAAAATTCAGTTGGCTAGTGTCACTGGCTTGGCACTCACGAGTCACAACGGGCAGACAATTCTTAATCTCAATTAATGCATGGTGAAGCGAGTCGATGTCAGCACACTAATTCCACCTAAGATTGGTCAAGAGTGACTTTATTATTGTTAGCATAAGAATGGAAGAATATCATCTCCATGACCACGTGCAAATGAAGAAAAAGGAAATATTAATATATCTTGTCCTTACATAAGTTCTCTTGCTATATATATATATAAAGAATCTGAAGGAATATTTGAAGCCAAGTGACGTCATTTTGCAAATACAGTTAATGTGGGACCCATCACATGCAAGAAAATATCATGCTTTCTAAATGAAATTCATATACTATGGAAAGTGGAGATTCGGTGATACTTTACAATGTCTCGTCATATTATGACACGCGGCACAACATCATTGGGTGAATTTATATTTTCATGACATGTGGCAGACTTCTATTGGGAGGTGATGTGGCGACGAAGAAGAAAAACGTGAATTCATTTGTGAGCTATATTTATGTGTTGTTTCAAAATATACCAAGGGGCGCCCGGCCACGGAGCGGGAAGAGAAACAGGAGAAGGATTTTGGAGTTTTTCTTCTCCATTTTTGCTTAGCTATTTGATTTTAATCTTTTTATGGTTTTTTGTGAAAGCCATGGCTAGCTAAAGCTATGTTAGGGTCTAGGTAGAACCCAATTTTATTATGAAAACTCTATATTTATATGCTTAATAATGAGTTTATTGATTAGTAGTTTTTCTTCATTTGGCTTGGTATTCTATTGTTGATGTGATTTTCTAGATTATTTATGCTTTTGAATTGATACTGCGTGCTTCGGTTAAATCCCTAAACGTGGTATGCAAGGATAGATAGGTAATGCTTTAGAATCACTACTCATGAAGCGAAGACAACTATAGCGGAGAAACAGTATTTGAAAAAGTATGGAATATACTTTTAAAGATTAGTAGAGTTTGCATAATTAATTGGTGGAAACCGAAAATCCTAATAACCCACACTCGTTTTGTTTATCTTTAAATTATTTATCATTTCATTTTGTTCTGAATTTTTAAAAATCCTTAAAACATTATCTTGTTGATTATTTAATTTTTGGTATTAGTTGGTAGAGTATTTCACACTCTCTGTGGGAACGAACCGCATTTGCTATCTATATTACTATTGACCTGTGCGCTTGCGGATATAACTGGGTTTCATTTAATCATTAATTTTGGTTATATAAAATCTACATCACCTCACCAATGAACGCCAGCACGATAGCGGCGGCGGAAGTCAAAGCTATAGCGGCACAAGCCGATAAGACCAAACATGAAGGGTTTGCAGAATCAACAATGCACCTGGCAGCCTTCGGAATGCCGCAGACAAATGATCAGAGACCATTCCAACCACTCATCCATTTCTAACAATGAATCAACCCATCGTAACGCAAGGAGAGCTACCAATGAGGATAACCGATCCCCCTGCCCCCCACATCCATACAATCGACGAAGATCGAACCATGGCTGTTGGAGGGCAAGGACAGGTCGGGACCCCAAACCAAAGATCGAATCCCTCCTACCAATTGATGGCAGAACTCGAAGAACTAAAGAAGAATCAGAGGACATACGCAGAGGCAGTGGCGTTGTTGGCTAGAGAAAACCAGGAGCTCAAAGACAAGATGGCTCAGAGTTTAGGGGTGGCAAACCAGCAGGACGAAGCTAATTCAAAGGCACCTGAGCCAAGTCGCGACCGGAGAATGGTCGTAACAAACGAAGCCAATCTCGAGCCCTTGAACCGAAGACACGTCAGGAGAAACCGATCCTCAGACCGGGATTATGTCCCCGAAGATTCGGATTACTTTGATAGTAATGACCAAAGAGAAGGACAATCCGCAGCAATAGATGACTACCACGTGCGATAGAGGACCTTCGCGCTGAGATGATGGCAGAGATCAAACAGCTGAAGGCCAGGCAAGGAGGTGGAAGATTAGAGGAATTTATGAGAGAAGATAATACTACTCCTCTAGTCTCGAGCTTAGCCAAAGCTGAAATCCCCAAGAAATGTCCGATTCCAGCATTTGAATGCTACGATGGATCCAGTGATCCCGCGACCCACCTTTGGTATTATAACCGTATGTTGGCCAGGTGGGATTAGGACGATGTGGTCCTTTGCAGATATTTCCCTTCAATCTTGAAGGGATCGTCTCTATATTGGTTTTGATAACCTACCTCCCAACTCCATCAATTCGTACGAGCAACTCACTGAAAAGTTCTTAAGAACTTACATGTATAACAAGGTTGTCCACGCTGGGATGGACAAGTTATTCACATTGACCACCAGATACAAGGAGACGACCAGGGAATACACGGATAGATGGCATAAAATATGCCAGGCTATAGGTAATGTAGACCCAGTGGTCAGCATTAACTGCTACAAATGGGGACTAGATAGGATGAGCCCATTGTTTGTCGAAATCCATGGGAGTGTGCCCAGGACTGAAGGATATCTTCGAGTAATCATCGAGAAACACGCTAGGTTGGAAGAAATCCAACGATAGAATCCAAGGGCCCAGGCTCAAGGATCGCATCGAACTAACTCCGCAGAGTAGGCCAGCGGACCGAAGAGAAGTTCAATCGAACGCCCAAACGAAGATAGGATAGGAAGAAGAGAAGGTCTTCGGAACGATGATCGAAAGTTCGAAGATCAGGTTTACACAAAGCTAAATACAAGTTATGCTCGAATCTTAAAATAAATTAAGGGTCGAGAAAACTTGGAATGTCCATGGTCAAAAGGAAAACAACCCCAAAAATCTGAAAAATCGAAGGAATACTACGATTACCACTGTTTCAAAGGGCACCAAACCGAGAAGTGCAAGAACTTGAAGATAATGATCCAAAAGCTTATCGACAACGAAGAACTTAAGCAATACATAAGGAAGGAAGAAGCAGATGATAGATCAAAACGAAGCAAGCAAGTTCAATTGCCGGAAGGCAATCGAACACTGAACACCATTTCATGTTCGGAAGCCATGGGACCTTCACTAACAGCGCAGATTGGAAAAAGGCTGAGAAAGCAGTTCGAAGACTACTGCGAGCTGTATAAAATCGATGGGGTAGAAATAGACGATCATGAGCAATGGATGGATGCACCAATAACTTTCGAAGCAGATGATGTCGATGAAGACATGGAGGATCACAATGCTCCTTTGGTCCTCACACTTCCCGAAGCAGGATGCAACATCAAGAAAATTCTCATTGACGGAGGAAGTTCAGTTAATGTCTTGTTCTATGATACGTTCAAACGGATGGAGCTAAACGATGAGCAACTGATATCTTCGTACCACACCATTTATGGATTCAATGGGGCTCCCACGAAACCATTGGGAGACATTGTTCTGCAATAAATGAGGGACCGATGAATATAGACACCCGTTTCATCATAGTATATGCTCCTTCCCCTTACAATGCTATCATCCGAAGAAGATGGGTGCAAAAGCTCAAAGGGATAGCATCAACTTATCACCAATGTCTTAGATTCCCATCACCTGAAGGGGTAATGGAGATCAAGGATGACCATGTTACTGTTTGGGAATGCCAAGCTATGCAAAACCAGCTCAATAACGATCTAGATGAGCAACGAAAATCTCGTAGAAGCCGGAACAAAGAAGTCGCCAAGGAAAAAGAAATTGATCTGTACCTCGAAGGAATCTCGGGAAAAAGCCTGACGAAAGTGGGCGACGTTCAATGCGCTGAGGCAAGTACCTCAGGGGCCAAGGCGGTTGAGGAGCCTACCAAATAGCAATTAAATAATGTCCCTCTCCTAGGGGAACCGAAGCCTACATTTACTTCTTTGGAACCCGCTAAGGAAATCAACATAGGGACAGAGGAAGATCCGAAGATGATCAAGATAGGTACTTTAATGGACAAGGAAAGAGAGCTAGCCCTAACCAAACTACTCATAGAGTACGCGGATGTCTTTGCGTGGAAATTAGGAGATATGCCAGGAATAGATCCAAAGATAATTCAACATGAGCTCCGTATAAAACCTGGCACAACTTCTTTCAGGCAGAAGGTGCGCAAAATAGCCATGGAGTATCATCAACCCATTGAGAAAGAGCTCCACAAGCTGCTAGAAGCAGGATTCATCAAGGAAGTGAAATACCTCACATGGATTTCGAACATGGTCATCGTGCCGAAGAAAAACGGAGGGGTGAGAATTTGCATCGACTTCACCAACCTCAACAAGGCCTTCCCTAAGGACAATTATCCTCTCCCTAGCATCGACCAACTGGTCGAAGATGTGGAAGGATACGAAGAACTGTCCTTCATGGACGATTACTCAGGATACAACCAGGTTTTCCTGACAGAAGAAGATCAACAACACACAACATTCTACACCCCTCACGACCTCTATTGTTACACAAGGATTCCCTTCGGACTGAGAAATGCAGGGGCAACATATCAGAGGATGGTTGACGCTATCTTCAAACCATGGATAAGGAATACGCTGGAGGTCTATGTAGACGATATGCTGGTCAAAAGTAAGCTACGCAAGGATCATCACCAGGACTTGAGAGATATCTTAGAGGCTATGAGGAAACACAACATGAAAGTAAACCCAGAAAAGTGTACATTCGGTGTTACTTCAGGGAAATTCCTTGGATACCTAGTAACAAAAAGGGGAATCGAAGTCGATCCGGCCAAAATCCAAGCCATCTTGGAAATGCCATCCCCGAAGAACTTGAAAGAAGTCCAAAAACTCAATGGATCCCTAGCAGCGCTAGGGAGGTTCATCTCAAGATCGTCAGATAAATGCAAACCTTTTTTCAACATTCTCAAGAAAGGATGCAAATTCGAGTGGACCCCTGAATGTCAAGAAGCTTTCCAAAAAATTAAGGAGTACCTGGCGACAATCCCCATTCTCCAGAAGTCGGATCCTGACGAAGTATTGTCCCTTTATATAGCCGCAACTGAAGATGCGGTCAGCGCAGTGCTAGTTAAAACTAATACGAAAATTGAGCAGCCAATTTACTATGTCAGCAAGACCCTTAACCCAGCGGAACAGAATTACACGAAGATCGAGCAGCTCATTTTGGCATTAGTATGGGAAACCCAAAAGTTGAGAACCTATTTCTTGACCCATTATGTTCGTGTCCCCTGCAAAGCACCATTAGAAGTTATTCTCAAGAGCGCTAGGAAAGTTGGAAGGATAGCAAAATGGAACACACATCTTGATCAATTCAACATAATCCATGAGATCCAACATCCCAGAAATCTCAAGTCTTGGTAGATTTCCCAGTGGACTTACCTCTGGGCAATGACGAGGAAGTCCAAGGCATGCCAGAAACAGAAGATGGAAAAGACCCAGTCGATATTCTGGAACCTACAAACCAAAGGCAATAGGAAGTCTTCGTCGACGGATCCGGAAATAGGGAAGGTGCTGGCATAGGCATCGTAATCACCACCCCCCACCGGAGAAAGGATCGTCCATGCGCTGAGACTAGAGTTCAAGGGGCATACCAATAACATCGTCGAATACGAGGTTGTGGTACATGCTCTTCGTTTAATAATAGAAATGGGCTTAACCGTGGTACCCTTGATAAGTGACTCACAGCTGGTCATACGATAAATAGAGCTAGAATACAATGTTTACGATGAAATCCTTTCAGAGTATATGGCATTAGTCCAGACATTGGCAGCCCAGATACCGAACATCAAATTTCGGCACCTATACAGAAAGGAACTCAGACATGCCGATACCTTGGCATACATATCATCTATTTTGAAAGATGAGAGTGTGAAAGCAATCAAAGTATCCAGGGAATACGAACCTTCCATCATCCCTCAGCAATCCCTCGCTACATATCGCAAGGACGACGTTGGGGAGGACATTGCTGAGGATGATGTAGGGGAGGATATTGCCGACGATTTCATGGAAGATGACATCGTAACAAAAGAAAACGAGGATGAGGATTTTACCAAGGAAAAAGATTGGATATCTGAGATTCATATCTACCTTAAAGAAGGTACTCTACCTGCAGATCTGAAACAAGCCAGGAAGATACAAGCCAAGGAAGGGAGATATGACCTCCGCGACGGGGTCTTATATACAAAATCTTTCCTCGGACAATTACTACGATGCGTGTCAAGACAAGAAGGGCACCTTATTCTAAAAGAGATCCATTACGGAGATGCAGGGAATCATGGCGGAATGAGATCGTTATCGGACAAGGCGAAAATGCAGGGGTATTACTGGCCGCACATGATAAGAGATGCAGCTAGGATAGCCAGAAGATGTGAAGAATGTCAGCGGTTTTCCAAAAGGATCCATGCTCCCGCAACAAAGTTAAATTCTGTAGACAGTCCATGGCCTTTCTCCAAATGGGAAATAGACATCGTTGGACCCCTGATCGAAGGGTCAGGGAAAAGACGATTCTTAATCGTAGCCAAGGACTACTTCAGCAAGTGGGTGGAGGCCAAGGCTCTGGCCAGAATCCGTGACTCAGACGTGTTTACTTTCATCTTCCAAAATATCATTTGCAGGTTTGGTATCCAGCAGAAATGGTCTCCGACAATGGCAAGCAATTACAAGGAAAAAACATAGACATGCTTTTCGATACCTTCAAACTCAGGAAGAACAAATCAACACCGATCTATCCCCAGAGCAACGGGCAGGCCGAAGCCACAAACAAGACTATCGCCCTCATCCTCAAGAAACAATTGGACGAACACAAGAAACGCTGGTGCGAACAACTACACAACGTCTTTAAGTCCTACCGAACCACGCGTCGGTCCGCCACCGGTGAATCTTCATTCCTCCTTACCTATGGGGCCGAAGCGGTCATACCAACGAAAATCCTTATGCCAACCACGAAGACCGAGGCATGGGAAAAGAACCTCACCACGGACACGATGTTAGAAAGGCTAGATGACTTGGAGGAAAGAAGGGAAGCAGCGTTACAAAGGATAGAAAACTACCAGCAAAAGTTAGCAAGGGAATACAATAAGAAGGTTAAGCTTAGAAATTTTGTAGAAGGGCAGTATGTGCTGAGAACTACACCCCAATACCAACGAGAGAAGAAGTGGGGTAAACTAGCACCAACGTGGAGAGGACCATTTGTTATACATGACATCGCAGGAAAGGGTCATACTACCTGCGTAACCTCAAAGGAGAAGTCCTCAGACACCCTTGGAATGCTAAATATCTCAAGCCATACTATCTATAATGCAGCGCAGCTCTGCACCTACGTGAAGAGTACCGGAAGAAGAAAGCAAAGTATCCGCTCGACATGTTTCTATCTATGGACGAGGAGTAGAAGCCCTCGATCTATCAATCAAAACAATCCAACTTTTTGAAAAATCTATCCATTGGGGAAAGTATTCACTTACAATCTCTCAGGATCCCCCTATAAGTGTTTATAAGTGTAAGACCATGGGGGAGGCATCCAACAGAAAGAGATACCCAACCAATTTTAAGGCAGCGGTTCAGCGGAATGGGTTTTTGTAAATATTCCAATAACCCACCACATATCCGGGGACGCTGCCTCGACCCCCACCGTCTGGGAATCCTCTGGCCCAGGATTAGCCAGCGGGGGATAGGTCTCAAGATGATCACGAAGGTGCACACCTTTGGCATCACAATCAAACATTTTTATCAGTTAAATTTGACTAACCATCTAAAATAATAACTGACCTAATGTTTCAGGTAGGAGGGAAATTGTAAATATACCAAAAAACGGTGATCTATTTCATAAAAGTTGATTACAAGATCGAGGAAAGCACAAGAAAACAATATTATATCCAAAAAATGGCTCGAAGCCAAGTAATCAACAAAGATCAACTTCCTATAACAAAAGAAAGAAATTTATTTTCCCTTAGATGACTCACCGTGGTCAGTGGGATTCATCTTCTCAAACGAAGGAACACTCCCACCCGAAGAAGGACCAGAGGAGAAATTCAAAGGTTCGGGCATGGAGCGACGGGGATATTTCTTGATAATATTATGATCCCTTATGAGGCCTTTATCGACCCGTGTCAAAACCTTGTTGACCTCCTCGGCCAACTGACAGCGAGCCTTGTCACAAATAACAGTAGCCCGAAGCTCAGATTGGGACAATGAAGAAGTCAACCAAGCCACTTCCTTAGCTGCCTTTGTTGCCGCTTCGTCACGAGATCCAGCTAAACCTTTGTAATACGATGTCTGGCTCTCCTGCTGCACTAGGGAAGATTGAGCCTTTTCAAGATTTGCATTTGCAGCGAGAAGCTGTCCCTCGAGCTCTACACAAGGAAAGAACGCAGCGTATAAGGAATTAGAGATACAAATTTACACACCAAAAAATAAACATATACCTCCGACTCTAGCCGAAGCTGCCTCTAAATCATAAACAGCAGCGTCGCGGCCTTCAGCGAGAAAATCGAACTCATCGGATATTTTCTTATAATCCAACTGAAGATCTGAGAGAGTATATTGACTCTCATCTAACTCTACCTGCGTCATAAAATCCTAGTGACGAAGGTGGTTAACTTCATCATTCATTTTTTCTATCCCTTTATTAAGCCTATACATATTCATCTCGAGATTCCTCTCAAACTCGACCATACGGGCAACGTCCGCACGAGAAGCAGTCAAAGCATTGCTAAGAGCATGAGATTCGTCCCTAGCATCGTCTCTCTCTCGAACGATCTGTTGTATATAATTAGTAACCTCAGGACCATGTGAAGAGAGATCTTGATGTAACTCCCTTTCTAACTGCTCTACTCTGGCCGCCAAGCTAGAAGCATGTTCAGTTGCCTCACGAAGATTCCCACGACGGGTAATAAGACTATTCTGCATATCAATAAATTGGGCTCTCTTATCCCGCAACCCAGCTAATAGCTTGTTATTCTCGTCGGCCCGAGCATTCCACTTAGTGGCTTCACTCTTGATTTTCTCCACTAACCCCTTAATATGAGAGGCTTGTCGGACCCTCTCCTTCCGAAGCCATATCAACTCTCGATTGTCACCCGCTGGAGATAGGGTGGGACTCAGACAGAACACCAAGAAGACTAAGTAAGAAAACGAAGATGAGGTAACAAAGAAAAACAAACCTTTAACTAATAAAGAGCCCTTGCGAGCTTCCTCCAACTCGCTGCGAACGAGGGCCAATTCCGTTCGAAGCTGCTCTTCCTTAGCACCCAATTGCTCTTTCTCCTTCAATCTGTCCTTCAAATCCTGAATCTCTTTATCCTTAATAGAGATGAGAGACTCAGCGGTGCTCAACTCCTCTTCCCGATGACGAAGCTTGGCCTCAATCTTAAGGGCCTTGGCCCTGAAAAACTGGTACAAAGTGTGGTTGCAATGCTCACTCCTCATCATCTGATTAAGCAAAGAATGAGCAGAAAGTAGAAGTCAGATCTTATGCTCACGAAACATAATGGTGATCAATCAGAAATCTAGAGAACATACCTCGAGTACTCGCTGCTGAGGAAAACCATATTGATATTCATCAGCAATGACCATCATCTCAGCAACCGTAGAAGGAGGATCGACCAGAAAATTCGAAGAAGAACCTCTTAAATCCTTGTCTCACACTTCTGCAACTTGCGCTTCAGGAGTCATCTGCATCATCTGACGGGTAAAGTCATCAGATTTTTTCTCACCGGGAACCAACGGTGCAGGGTGGGGCACGAACATCAGCTTTCTCTTCATCACCCAATCAAGGATGGCATCGTCATCCTCAGACGTCAGCATCTTAGGAAATTCCTCTGAGGATGATTCGACGATAGTACCATCGATGACAACTCCTTTTCCGGTATCAGGATTCTTCATAGCTTCAGAAGTCTTCCGAACCTCCTTCTCCTTGTCAGCAAGAGCTTCTGCATCCTCACCCTCAAAGTTGTCTTCCTCCCCAACGGTCTTGTCACCCGCACCAACGGGGTCACCACCAACCCCGTCACCGAGGACATCCCAATCATCATTGGGAGAAAGAAGAGAGAAATCTTTTGCCAAACCCATGGCAGCGCCCATGTCAACCGGCCCATCCGAAGAGTAAATCCTTCCAAAAGAGAATTCTTGGGCGGATATAGGCATTGAAGATTGAGGACCCGCTCCATCATTTCCTTGACTAACAAGGGGGGGGGGGGGGGGGACCAAGGCCTCCACTAGGGGAAACTTCTTGCTGCACACCTCCCTCAGCGGCAACCTCATGTTCTTTAGCACCATCGCCAGGAGTAACTTCTTTTTCAGCAGAACCCTCACCAACATGCTTGGGATCTTCGTGCTCATGGGGGGAAGTGTCGGTACGCTCTTCATCATCGGATAAATCCTCCTCAATGAATTCTTTGTTCACTGGACTGTTCACCTCATCGGGAATTTCCGGCTCTTCAGCAACAACAGTAGAGGATTGAACGGGTCCAAGCTTTTTCTCTTCGTTGCCTAAAAATATATATGAAGTTAGTCCGATGAGTTTTCTCCTCAATTTGACTAAAATGTCAAATTCAACAGAAAAGGGGAAAATACACGGCCTAACAATAAACCATACCTTGACGGCAGCGGAACTCTTCGAAGGAATAGAAACATCAGAACTCTCCTCCTCATCCATATCAACAACGTCGCCGTCATATTCAAAGTTCATGCCCTCAAAGTTTAATCGCCACGGACATAAATCACCATAGCGAGAGGGAGGAGTTTCACAAGCTTTGCTACCAACAACGGGACACCAATTACGTGGACCAGGTATCCAACCATAAGCCCAAGGACCAATAACCTCAATAACAGTAGCATGCCACTCATAATCATGATCACGTTGAATCCTATCACGATTAGGAAAAAGTCTCCGCTGGCCTGACCTTTCGGTACCAGGAATGTATTTCAGCTTGGTACCACACACTTCTCTTAAAAGACGAACACCACAACTAAGTGTCGTAATGGTACGAAGACCAACACTCCAAGGCTTGCGGTTCCTCCCATTAACATAATCTCCGAAGCAGATATTAAAGTTCTCAGAAGTATACCATCCCGCTCAGTTGGGTTAGGAACGTAGCAAGTCATCGTTGTTTGCGCATTACTACGGAGATAACACTCCTTGAGTGCACGAAGATAATTCCCAGTCATCTGCACCCCGGAATGACAGTGTGTAGAAGAAGTAGAACCCTCACGATTAGCCAAGGCGTCGTAGTATAAAGAATCGCCATATTTATACAAAGGCAACATCAACCCATCCTCGATGGCCCCCACCGTAGTAAGAAGATGATACTCATCGTACTTATAGCTCGATAAGCTAAGCATTTTATTCGAAAAAATGTGGAAGCAGAATGGATGGTCATCTCAAAAGTAAGATCATCATCAGGAGCATAAAATCTAACATCAAAGTGTTCAAGCTCGTGCTTCGCTTTAAAGGCCTCGAGATCTATGTGCTTGAAAGTTACCTTCTTTCTGGCAACGGAGATGCTCCGTATTAAGGGAAGGGCATCGGAATATTCATCTTGATTTGGAGAAGACCCCTTCGGGGGACGTAAGTCCGAAGATTTTCTCTTAAATGGCGGGTTCTTGGATGTACCAATCTATGAAGCACCTCCTTTAATGGTCTTCCCTCTCATCGGAACGGCCGGAGGGGGAGGGGGGAGGCATCGTATCAGGAGCAACTAAGCGAAGAGGTTAGATATTCAGTGGCGGCTCAGCGGGATGATGAGAAATAGGTGGCGATGCTGTAGACTCGGCGCGTTGGGTAGCTGCTGGGAGACTAACAACATACCTTGACCCTTGAGGGCCCCTCGCTAGATCCCCCTTCTTAACAGAAGGAGTTCTAGAACATGGGGCAGAAGAGGTCCTCTGGGCACGAAGATCTGGATGCGAAGACCTAGCTGGACCTCCTCCGGGCGGAGATATATCTGGGTCCCTATAAGGATTCCTACGAGGGCTCGGTGGCGGAGTCTGGTAGGGATCCTGGTGATGATCATCCATGTCTACAAAGGGGCACGGAAACAACACGAAGGTTAAAACGAAAGAAACCATAAAGATCAAAAAGTGAAATTTGCAGGTTTTTTAAGCTCATCATGAACATCATTCGAAAACCCTAAAACAAAATATCCAGCGGAGAACCCTAGACTGGTTACAAACATAAAAAGTAAGTTCAAAGAGCGAGAAGTTTGTAGGTTTAATGATGAAGAACAGGAGCAAATATATATGCTTTCGTATATTTTTTCTTCATCACAAAACCAAGAACACATCAGCAGAAAATCAAGAAAAACACAATTGAAAGAAAAGGATAAAACCCCATACCTGCATTTCAAACTTACAGAGGCGAGTGATGAAAACAGCAACTAGCAGACAAAACTTCGGAAGATCCTAGGATATTCTGTCTCTAGCAGCACCAGCTGTAAAGAACTAGAGAACAAAAGGAAAGAACTTAAGAAGATGATGAAGAGTCAGGAGTTAAAAGACGGGCAAAAGAAAGAGAGAGAATGTGAATTTATGTCAAATTAACATTCTCTCCCCCCTTTTATAGCACCAGAAGTATTGAAACCAACCCACGAATCGAGAAGAAGTTATTGCAAGGGTATGGGGAACGTGCCCTAAAATCTAGGGGAAGTTATTGAAGAGAGATGGGAAGATTATGACGACAGTTATCTTCTAACTTTGACTAAACCCCACATTAGAAGAAAAGGGGCAAATTGTATACACATAATCCATCTCTCGACACGTGTCAAAAGATATACACGTGGAAGGCATGTGAATCACTATATCAAGGGGCACTAAAGTTATGAACCTCCGAGAAGTAGGGAAGAATGCCCTAAAGTTTTCTTTACCCGATCTCGAGGAGAACCCAAGATCGACGATGGTAATTAAATAGACTGACATGGGTGTGATAGGGCCTGCAGACATATGACTTTCGCATGCAGACGACCCAACCACCCACATTAAATGCCCTAACCATAGGATACGTGTCAAGTTATCTGAAGAAGAGAGGGCATCGATCCAGCGGTATCAACAACAGTCGCTGGGGGCATCGGTTCGGAACGAAGATACCAGCGGGACTGACACAGAGAACAAGAAGATAAAGTTTCAACGGTCTCTGACAAGGGACCCCGCATATTTTCCCTATAAATACCCTTCTTCACTAATAGAGAAGGGGTCGACCAATTTGTAATAGAAAAGAGAGAACTAGGAGAGAAAGAGGAAGAGTAAGTATGTTTTCCATTTCCTCAGTCATCGTATTTCACTTAAAGCCACTCGACTACATTTGTAACTCTTCAACACATAGTGAAACTCAACACCCCGTGGATGTAGGCCTTAGTGTTGAACCACGTAAATCTTTGTGTTATTTACATTTTAGTACCGTATTTATGTTTTATTACTTCAATCTGGATTTGTCTTGCTTAGTGATCATATAGGTTGAATGATCTAACTTTATTCCGACTAGACAATGACGAGTCCGAAGACTCTGAGTCGATGAGTCATCGTATATATGCTATTAATAACCATCATATTGTGTTTATCGTTTCTTATTTATGATTGCGAACATTGTTTTTGAACACATGGATGCCATCGTGATTTATGTGTTCACCGTGACTATGAAATTTATGTTGGAAAATGATTAATAAAAGATAATTTTTAATAAAAATAATAGTTTATTGTTTTCTTATGTTAACGAAAAACTTAATAGGTACACATCGTGGAGTTTCCACTTTTTAGTTGTTTTAAGAGACTATATAA
This sequence comes from Papaver somniferum, assembly GCF_003573695.1. Classification (NCBI taxonomy): domain Eukaryota; kingdom Viridiplantae; phylum Streptophyta; class Magnoliopsida; order Ranunculales; family Papaveraceae; genus Papaver; species Papaver somniferum. The sequence continues at coordinate 2,680,822 of NC_039361.1, forward strand.
ACTTTTTAGTCCCACATCGGGGAATTCTTCTTCTTAAATTGTATTATTCCTGTTGCCCAAGTTGCTTGCATATCAAGTTTTTATCAGAATTAAGGTTACATAACCTATATAAATAGATGTACCCTAAACCCTAATGTATATGGAATTTGAGGTTAGTTAACCCGGGAAAATTATTTTATCCTCCAATCAATAAAATATTTCTCTATTCCTTCGTGGATGTAGGCATTACTTGCCGAACCACGTTAAATTCTTGTTAGCCCTCATTTCACATCATCATCAAATCATCGTGTTTAGTGCCTAAAAGTAATTTTGGGTACAAACACTGGTGCCGACTAAGGGGATTCGACTGAAGGAATCGTGTTCTTTCCATTGAGAAAAGTGTGGTACAAAACATAAAAATTCATGCACGAATTTCGCACATAAATCAGTAGAGAAAAAAAAGGTTGAAGAAACCGTTACGACACTTGAAGAAACCGTTACAATGTTGAAGAAAGTGTTGCGAACGAGATAAAGAAACCGTTGGGAAAAGTTGCAGAAACCGCGGCTAAACAGAAGTAGAAACTGTGGCGAAATCCTCAGAAACAGTAAAAAATATAATTCTTGAAAGCAATGTGAAAGATCCTTCTTCATCTAGCCTATCTTAACCGTCAGATCCATGAACTGGTTCAACCAGATTCAACTAATAAAAAGAAGACACGGGTATCAAGAAACTCGGTCCAACCAGTTTCACCAATCCGGTTCAGATACGGTCCGACCACAAACCACATCAGCAACTCATGCCACATCAGCAACATCTTGATCCAGTCAGCTCGCCAGCGTGTAGACTCGAGTGTTTGGTGCGTTTCAGATCGACAAGTAATTCTAATCCGGACAGCAGTCGCCATCTCAGCAACATGTTCAGTCAGCAACCGCTATGTCAGCAGGTCCCCACGTCATGTCCTCCTCTGTCATGTCATCAACTGCATAAAGTGTAAGCATTATTCAAGTGCCACGTCAGCACAGTATTAGTGCCACATCAACACTGTTTGGTTGCCACTCAGCATTTGTCACCAGTCACTGCCACATCAGCATCAGCATAAACGCTTCGTTCAAATCTTGTTTCGTCAATAACTTCTTCGTTTTAAATCCGAATTGAGTAATTCTTGGCTCGTTAGAATCATCTTTCAATACTCTACAACATGGAAGCAAAATTTCATATGCACTTGGAGAAGCAACATGATCGAGTTGGACCAATATCGGGCATTGGGCTCGTGGTTTGATATTAATTTGTACCAACATTTGGTGTTGGGCTCGTGGTCGAGACGATACTTTGTGCTTGCTTCGGTGCAAGTATATATACTCATGTGCAAGGTGATGCTTTCGATAAGAGAAAGACCTATTTTCTCACGTGCAAGGTGAGGCTTTAGGCTCTTGCGATTTATGCAAGGTTAAATATTGAAGGGTCTAATCAATCCCCATCTCCAACTCGATCATGTCTCCATCCACGATCATGGAACTCGATCATGTCGCTATCCATGAACCTCGAACTCGATCATGTTGTTGCCTCAATGGCATATAAAAGTTTATTGAACACATGAATACTCGCTTACATGTTGAAGGGAATTGAAAGAAGATTCCAACGAGCCAAAAATCACTCAATTCGGAATTAAAACATAAAACTTATTGAGAAAACAAGATTTTGATTATATGCGCGTGCTGTCGCAGATGTAGCGACGATGACACTGCAAAATACGCTGACTGGAACTGCTGAATGAACTGAGTTGCTAACGTGGCAACATATGAATGGCAAGCGGTCGCTTATTGGATTATGCTGACGTGGCACCCTGTGCTGACGAGGCGTTGCTGACTAGACTTTTATGTTGATGTGGTGTTATTATGGATGACGTGGTAGATGGTGATAAGTTACTGAGTGCTGACATGGTAAACTGCTTTCGCTGACAAAGCGCTACTAATTAGGAAAAAGTTGTTGACGTGGCACCCGAGCGGTGCTGCTAAGGCGTGTCGAGATGATATGGCAACTGGTTCGACCCGAACGGTCTGGACCGAGTTGGACCATCTGTGGACCGGTTAGATCCGAACCGAACCTGTTGGATGAACCTGACAGATCGTACGGATGAGATATGTTGTATGATACGAAGAAGAATTGATTGATCTGAAAGTGTGCGCGAGGTTGGATGAACATTAGGTTTTCGCAACGCTTTCTTCTACTGGTTTGGCCACGCTTTCTTTAACTTGTGCAATGCTTTCTTCAGCTGTTCGTAGCAGTTTCTTCAACCATTTCACAATAGTTTCTTCAACTTCGTAACGGTTTTCTCAATGTTTGTAACAGGTTTTTAGAACCCTAATTTTTTTGTTGTTGTTGTTTTTTGCATGAAAATTCGTGGCATGATTTCTGAGCTTTTGACGCACCTATCTCAATTGAACAACAAAGTCATCGCGAAGGTCCATTAGCCTCCTTACAAGTGCAGAAAAAGTCATCGCGAAGGTCTTATCATCTCGTCTTCAACCACTAATGACGCAACTAGTTGATGCAAGTCAATCCGGCTTCATTTCAGAAAGACAAATCATCGATGGCATTTTGATCGCAAATGAATTGGTAGACTCTCGTCTGAAAGATAAAGCCCCGGGACTGATTTGCAAGGTGGACCTAGAAAAAGCTTTCGATAGAGTGAGTTGGTCTTTTCTGGAGGATGTACTTCGAAAAATGGGCTTCAAAGAAAAATGGTTAAGCTGGTTGAGATTTTGCTATGGATCCCCATCATCCTCAATTCTCCTAAATGGTTCTTCCTTTAGAAATTTCACGGCTTCTCGCAGCCTTCGACAATGTGACTCACTCTCCCCTCTTCTTTTTGTTCTCGCCATGGAGGGTCTATCGAGGATGATAGACAAGGCTGTGGATAGTGGCCTATTCAATGGATTTTCAATGAAACCGGGATCTCCCCCTATTTTGCATTTGCATTATGCTGATGACCCGGTGTTCTTCATAAACCCTTCATGGGAGGAGTTATACAATCTAATGAGCATACTTAAATGCATTGACGCGGTTTCTGGACTTCGATTAAACCCTTCGAAAACCAAGTTAATTCAAGTGGGTCAAGTTCCGGACTTAAGCCAGTGGGCTGCAAATATTGGATGCGCAACTGAAGCACTTCCTTTCTTATACCTAGGGATGCCTCTTGGGGCAAAAGCAAGAGCAAAATCACTCTGGGACCCTGTTGTGAAAAATTTGACGCCATGTTGCCCTCGTGGAAGAAAGGTTTTCTCACAAGGGCTGGGAGAGTCACCCTGGTTAAATCCGTGCTCTCCAATCTTGTTGTATATTACTTCTCTGTATTCCTTGCTCCCGTTTCAGTAATAAAGGCTTTGGAGAAGATCATGAGGAACTTTATATGGGATAGTGGCGGAGCTAAGAGGATACACTTAGTCAACTGGGAGGATCTGTGCAAGCCTATTAAACTAGGTGGGATGGGAATAAAAAGTCTAGGAATGATGAACAAAGCTCTTCTAGCAAAATGGGGTTGGAGATTCGGTGAAGAACCTGATTCTTTATGGCACAGGATCATTCGAGACAAGTATGGCGGACCTCAATCCATATGGACTCCCCAAATTCCTTCCACTCCCTACGGTTGCTCCGTATGGAAGCATATCACAGTACAAGTTCAACTGGTATCATATTTATCTATTCTATCTGTTGGCAATGGAACAACCATCTCATTCTGGCTTGACAAAGGGATATCTGGGGAATGCTCAAAAGATATGTTTCCTGTCGTATATAAAGTTGCTGGTCTTAAACATGGTTCTATCAGGGAACATGTCTCCATAGACGGATCCAACTGGTTGTTCCCCCTTAAGAGAGTCCTCAAAGAAGATGAAGTCAGCCAACTTGCATCCATGTTAGTAACCATTGGAGACTCTCCACCTGTACTTTCAGATCAACCTGATTCAAGAATTTGGAAACCTTCAAGTACATGTATTTTCTCAGTCAAATCTACATATAACTCTCTAATGGAGCCCATCCAAACACCATCAGTACCTAATTTCCCACACAAGACAATTTGGAATCCTCATGTCCCACCAAAAATCTGCTTCTTCTTTTGGACTGCAACCATCGACAAAATTACTACTCAAGATTGTCTCCGAAGAAACCATAAACTTGCCAGCAGGTGTCCATTTTGCTTGTCTGCCTGCGAATCCACTGAGCATTTGCTTTTGAGCTTCCAATTTACTCGCAAGGTGTGGTCTCTCATCTTCCCAAACCATTTTCCATGGTCTCCTCCCACATCAGTTCTTCAATTAGCTCAAAATTGGTCAGCCAATGGCATCACAGAGCCTGCTAAACTAATATGGGACATGGTACCTGCTGCTGTTCTCTGGGCCACATGGAATGAGCGCAATAGAAGAATCTTTGAGGAAAAACCCCAGTCTCATTTTCAGGTCAGTGTCGACGTCAAAGCATCTCTTCTCGCCTGGAGTGCAGCATTCAAAAGACATTTTAACTTTAGGCTGGACTGGTGCATCTTCTCATGGGATAACTTGTTCCATTAACTTTGATACGTCAAGTTCCCTTGTTGTTTTACTTCCACTATGACTGGAATGTATCCCTTGGTATTTTTGTACTTTTTTGCGGTTTTCAATTTTCTTAGGCTCTTGTAATTTAGCATTGTATTTCATTCTCCTCTACACTAATTGGCCAAGGTACATTAGTTTGTTTTTGATTGCTAGCTAGGCTTCGACTTTTGAATATGGAAAGATCTTGTAGTTGTATTCTTGGAACTTTTTAATGGTTTTGTTTCTTTTACAATGCACTTTTTAATTTCGTGCTTGCACAGAGTTGCACTGCGTGGTGAGTTGTGACGTGTAATTCATAGGTTTGGTGCGTGATGTAATGTGATGAGGTCCGCCAAAAAGGAAAAAAGAACAAAAAAGTGCCCTCAGATGTGAACAACATTTTGGTTTGCTCTATAAATCTTGCCAACATATGTATTCGAAAATGTAGATGCGATAATTGCATTAACGGGAATGGTGTATGCATAACTTAGATAAATATAAATCTCGTAAATTAAACACGATCTTATGACTTGCCGAATTAAAATGAATCCTATGGCTAAACTCTTAAGGAAGCTAATGAATTAGCAAAATGTTTTATGCATCTTTAAACAAAACCAATTTTCCTTTCCAGTCAACTAGCATCTTTTTCACTGCAATTTTCTTTCTAGATACTAACAATTGTGGCAGTAAAATATTTTCTTTATTTTAGCTTCCAACATACCAATTCCTTTTATGTTGGAGGAAGCATGGTTTTGGTGATAAATGGATTCAATGGATTCGATGGTGTGTAACTTCTGCTCAATTTTCTATTTTGGTTAATGGAGATCCAAACCTGCTTCAGATAGAATCAAACCTGCCAAAGGTGTAAGACAGGGAGATCCGTTGTCGCCTTTTCTATTTATTCTGGTGGTGGAGATTTTAGCTAAACTTGTTGAAGCTGCTATGCATGAAGGTCGGCTTGGAGGCTTTCAGGTAAAGGAGGGAGGTACTGTGATTTCTCACTTACAGTTTGCGGATGATACTATTATCTTTCTTAACGCTTCCAGAGAAGAGGTTAGAAGATTGCTTGTCATTCTAGTGATTTTTGAGGTGTTAACAGGATTAAAACTTAATCTTGAGAAGAGCACAATTGCTAGTATTGTTGCGGATAGTTTGGTGGAGGAGTTAGCTTGGGAGCTGGGATGTAAAACTGCTGCTCCGCCTATCATATACCTGGGTTTACCAATTGGTGCTTCTCATAGAAATCTTACAATCTGGGACGTTGTTATTGATAGGATGCAGAAGAGATTAGCATTGTGGAAGAGTAAATTCCTCAATAAAGCAGGTAGATTGGCCTTAATTAAGTATGCTCTTCAAAGTGTACCTACTTACTATCTTTCTTTGATTCATCTTCCTGTCTCGGTGGAGAAGAAGCTGAATACTATTATGAGAAAGTTTTTGTGGGGAGATACGGAGGATGAACATAAGATGAGTTGGGTTGGTTCGAGGAAGATAGATAAACCTATAGAGTTTGGAGGGTTGGGAGTTAGAAATTTGCGTCTTGTGAATAAATCTTTAATGGCGAAGTGGTTATGGAGATATACCAGAGACAAACATGCGCTGTGGAGGAGAATTATGGCGGAGAAGAGTGGTGCAGACCCTAATTTTTTGGTTCCAGTTGAAGAAAGTGGCACCATCGGAAGAAGTATGTGGCGTATGATTTTCAAGACAAGAGAAGATCTGCAACTCTGTGTTGATTTGAAGGTTAGGGGAGGAACCGAAACGAGGTTCTGGCATGACTGGTGGTTTCAAAACTCCACCTTAAAGAGCAAGTATCCAAGGATTTTTAGATTGAGTCTTCAAAAACATAACTCAGTGGCCGAAATAATGGAAAAGCTTGGTCTCTCTCTTTTAGCAGGATTCTGAACCCAGCAGAGAGGATTGATATATTAGAGTTGAGGGAGGATTTAAATACAATTATTCTGCATGCTGGTGAAGTTGATTACGTACAGGGAGACTTCTCCTCCAAGATTTTGTACGACAAACTGTGCAGAGAAGATGTTATTTGGGAATATGCTGATCTGATGAAGGTAAAGATTGTTCCTCCAAAGGTTTTATTTTTGTTTTGGGCAGGGCTTCATGATTCAATACCAACCAGAGTAATGTTAGATCACAAAGGTGTGTATCTTAACAGCATTGAGTGTGTTTTTTGTCACAATGAACCAGAGACTTTGAATCACTTATTTATTCATTGTCCTTGGGTGTCATAAATTTGGGATTACTTCATTAACTCCTTCAGGTTGAGCTGGGTTATGCCTTATTCTTTTGCTGGTCTTTTTCCAGCTTGGAAGGAATACAGATTCTATGATATTAGGAAGGAACTTTGGAAGTAGAGCTGGCAAACAAGCCCAAAACCCGCGGGTTCACCCGGCCCGGCCCGTAAAAACCCTAACCCGGCTCGGCTGGTTTCTAAACAAGCCGGGTTAGGGTTGGTAAATTGCAGGCCCGTGCACAAACGGGTTAACCCGGCCCGTCCCGCCAAAACCGCGGGTTCAGACCGTCAACCCGCCCTGGGTAACTTGTGAAGACACGTGGCATCGCCCCTCCCATGAGTCCTATATACGTGTCTGTCTCCCCAACTTCTATACTCTATACGTGTTCTAACTTCTCTACGCGTGGTATAAGAAAAAGAAAAACCTAGATAATTCCCTTTCGTTCGTTTCTCTAATTCTCTGAGAAGTGAACTCTGAAGAACTGTGAATCTCTAATTCTCAGAGTCTGAAGAACTCTGTCACTTCTCAATGTTCTCATCTTCTTCTTCTTAGCAACCTAAATCAATCGTGATTCGTGAGTCCGTGACTCTTGAGATTAAACATAAATCAATCGGATTCAGTTCATGTTAGCCTACAAGCGGAATTTGTTCTTTTGATTTGTGGATAACAAAAGAATCTCAATCATCAAAACTCAAAAGGTATTATTACTTTAATTTGTAATCTATTTTCTTTTGGGATTGTTAATATAAAAACTTTTCTGATTTTGTGGTCTTATTAATCTAACTATTTGCAGTCAGTCTACCTTTGTGGTCTTATTAATCTGATTTTGAGTTTTTGACTATATATATATCAGTATATGATTCTAGTACTCAGTGATTTCGATTTTTGAATGTGTGAGGGTTTGTGTTAGTATAGATTGTATAGAATCATAGATGGATCTTATTGAAATATTGAATACTGATTAAGTACTGTTGTTGAACTTTTTTTTAATGATTTTCTATGAATTGTGTGTGTTGGATTTGATTGATCATTATTTTTTCTCTAATTCTAGAAGGATACTTATTTGAATAGGTTCAATTATACACTACAGAAGAGCATTGTTTGATTGAAATGGAAGTAAAACCCATATGGGAATTTTGATAATTGGGTCCAGGGGGTTTCTAGGATCCCGCAGGGAAATTGGGTTTTGGCTTTATGTGTCTATGTTTGATTAGCTTAAGGAGAAGCTGACAAAGTTTCAGGGAGAATTCACCTGATTGAGAATCTAAGGATATGGGTAGTGACTACTAGTTAGGTTATGCTTAATGACTTGTATTTTGTACAAATTATTTGTACTTGGCTAAATCATCTCACTTCTTAGTTCACTTTTGAGATAGGTTTCTTTATTCATCTATCGGAGTACTCTTGTTGTTTGATTGTTTAGAACTCTGACCTATTCTTTGTGGCTCCATTATTCTAGGATGTCAAGTGTACAAGAACAGTATAACGATGTTATGAGTAGTGAGGATGACGATGTTGAAATGGTAGATTCTGAGAATGTCTCTGCAACTGTTGGTTGTGCACCTACATCTATTTCAATTGGAAAGAAAGGAAACAATTCAAAGAAATCTCGACTTAGATCTGATGTTTGGGACTTTTTTGACCGCGTTAAAGAGAAAGATGGAACAGAGAAGGGAGTGTGTAAGGCTTGTAAATTTGGATATAAATATGAAAGCAGCAAAGGCGGAACCTCATCTATGAGAAGGCATGTGTGTCCTCAGCGTCAGTCTAAGGACATAGGGCAGATGATGTTATCTGCAAAGAACGGCCAACTGTCTACCCGTGTACGCAAATTTGATCAAATGAAGTTCCGGGATCTTCTTTCAACATTACTCATTGCAAGAAACGTCCCATTTTCGTTGGTGGAATGGAAAGAATTTAGGGATATATGTGCTTATCTAAATGAGGATGCTAAACCAATATCAAGGAATACTGGAAAAGCTGATGTTATCAAAAGACATAAAACACGAAAAGAAGGTATTCGAAACATGTTGAAACTTGCTCCAGGTATGTTGCAGTCCAGAATTTCAAATTTCGGTGACATGTTTTGTTTCTTACTTTTGAATGTATGAGTGATTGATTATCATAATATTTGCTGATGTATTTGACTTATCCTTGCAGGTAGGATGTGTCTAACATCTGACATGTGGACTTCTGTTACGACTACAGGGTATATAAGATTAACTGTGCACTATCTTGATCAAAATTGGGAGTTAAAGAAGTATCTTCTGAATTTTTGTGAACTTCCACCACCTCATACAGGTTAAGCACTTAATTCATGACATCTTTTATTTTATCATGTGATATTTATATATTGCTTATTTGCTTTAGTCTTGAGATTTTCCACCACCTCATACAAGTGAATTACTTAATTGGGAGTTTTAATTTTTACCCATTCCACTCTTTGATAGGTGAAAATCTTTCTGCCATGATATTTGCGATGATAGAAGATTGGGGAATTGAAGATAAAGTATCCAACATCACCTTGGATAACGCTGCAAATAACGGAGCTTGTGCTAGAATTATGCAAAGCAGACTTGTTGCGAAGAAGATCTTGTTTAACAAGGGAAAATACTTTCATGTGCGTTGTTGTGCTCACATCTTAGCTCTTATCGTAAAATATGGACTTATGAAGATTGATCCAGCTGTGCTTAAGATAAGAAAGTCTGTGAAGTCCCTTAAAAAGTCTCAAGTAAGAAAACAAAAATTCTTGGACATTGTTGATGCTTTAGGAATGTCTGGAACAAGAAGGGGTATTCGTCAAGACGTGAGCACAAGGTGGGTTTCTACTGTTATTTTGTTATACTTATACAGTTAGAGATTGTATTAATGTTTATAGTATACTCACTTGGTGTTGTTTTATACAGGTGGAATTCAACTTATCTCATGTTGGACAGCTGTCTTGTTTATAGAGTTGTTTTTGCTCATTTAAAGGAGGTGGATCCAGACTATGAAGACTGTCCAACTGATGAAGAATGGGAGAAAATTGAAGTTGTCACAAAGTTTCTCAAGACATTTTATGATCTCACGACTTTATTTTCTGGTAGTAAGTATCCTACTTCCAATCTTTATTTTGAAGGAGTTTGTCGAGTTCAGGTGTTACTCAAAAAAGAAAGTATAAATGATATTGATTACATTAGGGAGATGGTAAAAGAGATGCAAGAAAAATTTAACAGTTATTGGACGAACTTGAGTCCTATATTGGCTATTGCACTTGTGTTAGATCCTAGATATAAACTTCATTATCTGAACTTTGCTTACTCCAAGTTGTATCCTGATGTAAGAGTACTAGAAAGAAAAGTTAATGATGTGCGTGATGAAATGAAAAAACTTTATAATGAGTATTGCATCTTTTCAAGAGCTTCTGGAATTGGAACTCAGAATTTGGGTACTCAAACCGATGGAAATTCTGCCCATCAAGGAAGTGAGTGGTACGAGGTAATTTTGAAGCTTATTTATTACGTACATGTGGTCTTGTATTATTTTGTGTTTTATCTGTGTGTGTTTGTGAAGTTCTTGTACTTTATGTTCTCATAGAAGATAACTAGTACTTTGCTCTCATTTCTAACTTCTTTCTTGTTTTATGCAGGAATACGCTGCAGCACAGGAAAATGGTGGTGGTGATCTGCAATCTGACTTGTCAGAGTTAGATCTATATCTTAGTGAGAAACATCCTTGTCAACGGAATCCATCATTCGACATCCTAATGTATTGGAAAGGCCAGGAGCAACGATTTCCAGTTCTTTCAAGAATGGCTGGGGACATCTTGTCAATTCCTATTTCAACCGTCGCTTCAGAATCTGCATTTAGTATTGGCGGAAGGGTAATTGATCGATTTCGGAGTTCCTTATTACCTGAAAATGCTGAGGCGGTGATAACAACTCGTGATTGGGACCTTGGAGTTGGTAAGTTCCTATATTTCATTTAGTTGAATATCTAAATTTCATATTTAACTTCGATGGTTTTTATCCATGTAGGAAAAGAAGATTTGGATGAGGAAAATGGGCTTATTGGAGAAGATGTATTAGGATTTGAACTTGGTGTATTGGAGGATGATGAGGCATTGGAGGATGGCGAAGTAAGTTCTTATGCGTCTAATTAGTATGCGTAGTTGCATACTTCTTCAATATAAAGCGGGGTAAATATGCAAATTCTGACTTGTTTCTTTTCTTTTGTTTGATTTATTTTTTCTTGGAATTACAGATTCATAATAATGATTAGTTGGAGCAACTCAAAGATAGACATGGAAAATGAGAATGTTTTTTGGACAAATTGTTTTTTGGACAGACAGTTATCACAGTGTCTCCAAATTTTGTATAGAAAAGAGATTGGAGATGTTTTTTTGGACAGTTATCAGTTTTTGGTTTAACCACAATATATATTTTGTGCAGGATCTATGGTATGGTAAAATGGTATTACTAGTTACTACGGTATCGATTCTCAAATGGTATTTTTCTTTGTTGAACCGTGTAATTGTAACTGTGACTGACTGACTGTGTAACTGGTATAATGGTATTAGTATTACTATTAAACAGTTGTTACTTGTTAAGATTTTCAATTTTATCATTTTGTTTCACTAGATTTTTAAATTTTGATAGTGTCACTAGTGAATCTGTTGTTGATTGAAAATTTGAAATGAATCTAAATATGAAATGAGTTATGTGAATGTTATGTTAGGTTGCAGCAGTCTTGCCCAGAAAACAGTGAATACTCAGTCAGACAATTCAGATCTGACATACGGGCGGGCTAACCCGTGAGCCCGCAAATTCAGCCCGTTACGGATACGGGTTGAAGAAATGCTAACTCGCGAAGAATTTCCACCCGCGGGTTTCGACAAGTATTAACCCGAACCCGTAAAACCCGTAACGGGCCAGACCCAGCCCGCCCGGTTGCCAGCTCTGTTTGGAAGTTAATTCCCTTTGCTATAGTTTGGGAGATTTGATAGGAACGGAATGATAGAGTTCATGGACGAAGAACAAAATCTAAGGAGGAGATCAGGAGATTCGTAAAGCAAACGGTGCATCTGTGGACTCATACTTTGAAGATTTTTAGGGATTACTCTTTCAACCACGTTTTGCTTCAATGGGAGACTATTTTAAGTCTGTAACTCTTATGTGTTTTTTCGTTTTTGATGGGATACTAGGTTTTTTTTTTAACCTGGTTGTACATTATGTAAATATCCTTTTTCTCTTTTCAATATATCCTTTTCATTCTAGAAAAAAACATACCAATTCCTTTCTGATAAGTTTACTCCTTTTTTTTTGGTGACAGATAAGTTAATTTACTCTTGTTAATTCGCATTTAGTCTCTCTTTGTTTCTTTTACCAAAGAGCTGACGCTCACTTGGCGTACAAATCATGAAGCCGCAAACAAACAAAAAAAATGTCACTTGGTCATGCAATTACAGTTACACACACGTAAATTGAATTATGTATACTATAATGTGAATGACGAGCACTAGCACCATCGATGAGAACTTTAATTCGTGGTGTTTTTGGAATGGGTTTCTTAAAAACTAGAAATTGGCCAAAGGTGCAGAGGGAATTATAGTCTAACGAATTGCTTGGCTTCTGTTTTTGAATTCCAACCAAATTTAATTGCTAAATAAATGAACTTCACAAATAGAAATTTCATTTTAAATGCTCAACGAAATCATAAACGCTCTGCATAAATTTTATTAAAAGTTTAAGACAGTTTGCACATGAGAAGTCACATAAAAATCATTCGTATTGGTCATAAGATCTTTTTGACGTGATTTATACATGTAAACTATCATCCATTTATAGATAACATCTATTTCCGTTGTTATATTCAATTTTGCGTATATTAAATGAGAAGATGTTTACTAAAAATTACAACAAAGTGAAGAACGAGAAGAAAATTATATTTTTGGGATATTGGAGATAAGCAAAAGTAAACTATCTTTTTCTTTAAATTTCACTAATATACTAAAAGATAGAAGTTATGGACGGTGTGAAGATGTTCTCTTTAGCATTTATACTATCTGCAATAAATTGAATCAAATTGTGAACTCGGTCCGAAAGAGAGGGTTAGAATTAAGTTTTTGTGTAAAAAAAAAATCTCGATCCCCTTTGCTTCAATCCAGCTTTTGCTTTGAAAATCTTTCATTCTTATCATGTTATGCTGTTAATTTAGCTTCTTTTACATACTTTTTTGATCACGTTTGATTAGTTTTTGTTTTCAATTCGAAAATTTTGGGTATGACCTAACTTTTTAGGTTTTTTATAACTTTGATTTCTCAAAATCAATTTGTTTTTTGATGATTTTACTCTGCTTTTAATCATGTAAATCGGTTTTATTTCCTGATTATTTGTCTAATCTGTTTGTTGTGAAAGGTTTCTCTTTTTTGTTTCTATTTTAGGTCATGGGATTACGAAGGAGCTAAAGTAGGGTTTTTATCCATCATCTTGAGAACTTTGGGGAACATGGGTTCTAAGAGGCGCGGTTTTTATTAAAGATAAGGTTGTCATCTAAGAGGGTATGAATCAATATTTTCATTTAATTGCTCGTATCAGAGATGCATCGTGAAGTGAAGAACAAACTGGGTACCATTTATTTCATGAAGAATTTATTTTTTCAATATTGGAGATCCTACTGTTTCAGTAGGGATTAGAATTTGATATTGTTTCTGTCTATTGGTTTAAAGAATTTTTGGGGGTAATACAAGTTAAGAGTGGTCTTTTAGGTTATCTCAGTATGAAGATGCTTAAGTCTCTTTAAGTTATCATGAGTTATCTGCTGGTTAGAGTTGATATTCTAAGCTTAGCTCTATGCAATGCTTCTTTTGATGCATCAAAAACAATATTACTTTATTTTAATTCAATTTATGAATTACTTTTTTTCCTTAGTGGAGTGTGATTATTATTGTTAATTGCAATCTTATCTGTTGAAGTCGGCTAATTCAGAAATCTCATTACATTTGGCATTGAAGATAATCACTGTTTTTTCTTTAATGATTCTCTAAGAAATTGCTTAATTAGGTCTTTAAGGGGGTGATGTTTTTGGATAATTTACTATTGCTTCTCAGAATTAGTGTTGGATTGGTTGGTTTTTTCAAGCATGCTGGTTTTTAAATTTCAATTCTTTTGCATCTTTAGTAATAAGAAGCAACCTCAGAAAGTTTACTATAGTTGGCATCATTTACTCTGGTTCTTTGTATTGTGCAGTTGATTCTCTGTGTGATAGGATTAAAATAATGGTATGTTAAAGAACCTGTTATAAATTGTCTTTTCTCAATATATTCCTGCCATTAATTGTCAATTCTCAAAATTGGTGTTGTCAAATTTGAGTCAGGTTGCATGCTACTCATTTACTCTGCTAGGTTTGGTTATTCTTGTGAGAAGGTTGGTTGTAAGTTCTGATTCTTAATTCAAGATGATTAGTCTTAGCACTCCTAATTCAATGTATTGTCTATTCTGGTCTAAGTTCTCATCTTTTGGACTTCAATTAGACTCTATAAATTTGCAGCTCTGTATGCTTCAGTTTTTCATCCAACAATTAGTAGATTTAAGCTGTTTCTTTCTTGTTTCTCCTCAAATAGTTTGGTTTCATAGAAAGTGTGTAAGTCAGTTTAGAAGAATGGGTCAGTTCAGTAAGCTTATGCCAGCAGATCAAGTAAGAATTCTTGATTTGGATGAAGATGTAGAGGAGTTTCCCTTCAGGTTTGCTGTTCTCCTTTGTGATGACAGCAAAAACTACCATAAGACTTCAGTCAAGCATCAACTCAACAGGGCATGGGCTATCAACTCCCCTGATTTTAAGTTAGCAAAACCTTTTATTCAAGGAAATGGAATTCATAACTTGTTTGTAGTAATGTTCAAGAAGAAGCAGGATAAGGAAATTGTTTATGCTGCAAGACCTACTTTGATTTTTGGTCAGCTTTTTGCAGTTCAGCAGCTTCGTCAGTTAGAATTCATTTTTGATCTGGTATGGGAAAGTACTCTGATGCCAGTGCAGATCAATATTCACTCAGACCTAGTCAATAAAGGTCTAGTTAGGAAAGTTCTGGACCAGCTTGGTAATTTTGTAACTGCTGACTCTCCTGCAGGCAGTTTATATGATGCAAAACTTATGGTTCCTTTAAAAACTCCTCTTAGTAGGAAGGTTGTTTTTAACACTAGTAAAAGAACTTATATAATGTATGCCTTTTACCCTAAATTACCTTTTAGGTCTTGTAAGAGATTTTTTGTCCTGTATCACAATGAAGCTCAGTGCAGGGATATTCAAATGAGGATTCTTGTCAGGGCACTTCCTGCACCAACAAGGAATGCTTCTCATGTTGCTCTTACTAGGAGGCAATCAACCTCGGAAGTTGGTGAGAGTTCAAATGTTGGAAACCGTAAAGCTGCTACCACTTCGAATCTTCATGGAGCTGTTGTTGACCACTCAAAGCCTTCATCTTTCTCAGTCAGTCTTCAGCCATCTGCAACCATTAAGAGTACTGGTTCATCCTTCTTTGCTCTTGTTGTTTCCTCCTCGGCAACTAGGTTTGATCCTCTCACTATTAGGGAACCATCTAACAATGGAGCTCAGAATGAAAACGGGAATCATGGCATGAACTTTTCTGGATTCTCACAATCTTATGAAAGCATTTTTTTTTTTGGCACGGATGGACTTTTGCATGATAGGAAAGGCAAAAGATCTCGAACTTCCTTCGAATCTTTTTCTCAGGGTAATTACTCAGCCTCATCGTTTTTTACAATGATTCCAACACCTCATTGGCCCCCTATCTCTTCATTGCCACCTTTTAACCCTCCTGCTGATTTGTCTTTTTCCTCTGGGAGCTCTACTATTTCTGCTAGTAATGTTAATGTAGAGGCAAATGTGATTTGGTCACTACAACCTCAAATTTTGCTCAAAATATCTTCTCAGATAATGGTTTTATCTATAGTGCTGCTTCAGAAATGAATTGTAACTCTGAACTGATGATGTCTCCTAAGTCGGTGATAGACTACTCGTCTTATGTGGAAAATAAGGATGAGCCTTTAGAAGATGTGTTGCTTGAACCTATGCCCCTGACAATGCTTCCTCCAGAGCCTGAGATTACGGATGAAGAATTCGAGAAGGAGGTTGATCTCATGATGATGGATGTTGACCCTACGGATGCAGTGCCTTTGGATGCTCATTACCAAGTAATTCCCTAATTTTTTATTCGAAAAGCTTTTCTTTAGCATCATTTTGATTTAGATTTGTGCTTTGGTTTGTGCTGGTTATTGCTTGTCTTTTCTGTTTATTTGTTTGAATCCTTTTGCTTTTTCCGCCATGAAGTTTATATGTTGGAATATGCATGGTTGCTTCTCTGATAAAAAATGGCTTCACCTTTTGAACCATTTTAGAAAGCATCGACCTACTTCTATCTGTATAATTGAAACTATGGTTGATAGTGAGACTGTTAATAAGTACACGCATTTTTTACCTTTTTATTCTTGGCACATTGTTCCTGCTGTGGGTAAATCTGGTGGTATGGCTTTGGGGTTTTTTAAAAATTCAAGTTTAGAGGTTTTAGGCAGTACTTTTAATATGATTCATGTAGTATGTGATATCACTCAAACCATTAAGAATTTTTTGGTCACTTTCATCTATGGAGCTTTAAATACTTTAGGTATCAGAAATCAGTGGAACTACTTGAAACATTTCAATGAGCCGGACAATAGGCCTTGGCTTTTATTAGGTGACTTCAACTTTATACTGAATGTCTCAGAAAAACAGGGAGGAATTACTGAAAATTCGTTAACGTCTGATTTTATTAAGAACTCTATTTCGATGTTAAATATGCATGATGTTTTCTCTTTTGGAAATCCATTTACTTGGTGCAACAGAAGATTCAAAAATCCTTTTGAGCTTATATTTGAAAAACTGGATAGGGGATTTATTAAAGATTATTAGGTTTCGCTACTACCTCAAACGAGGGTTACGAATCTAGGTAGAGTTTTCTCAGATCATTGCCCCATCTTGCTGCAATGTTTTCATAGTACTAATAAACTTGCTATTCCTTTTAAGTACTTTAAATGTTGGCAAGCTAGCCCTGAATTCAAAGATGTTCTTGTTAATTCTTGGAAAAAGGTAAATAAAGGCTCTGCAAGTTTTATTGTAGCTGGGAAGCTCAGAAATCTAAAGCATGATCTTAGTTTTTGGAATTTGAACTCTTTTGGACACATCAAAACAACAATTAGTAGGTTGAATTCAGAAACTGAAAAACTGCAGAATATGGCTTATACTCCCTCTATAGGAAATTTTATTCTCAACTACTCTAAGCAGTTGGAATTTTGGTATGAAATATAGAACTCCTTCTATAAACAAAAGTCGAGGATTGACTACTTCACGCAGTATGATAAGAATACCAATTTTTTTCATAATACTGTTAAGTTAAGAAACATGTACAACACCATACATATGCTTAAAGATAATCAAGGTAATTGGCTGGAAAATAGAGATCAAGTCCTTCACCTCCTTGCTGATCATTTTAAAAAAATATTTGCTTCTTTTATGCCGAGCAACTCTGATATTGATGATGTGCTTATGGATATCAAGCCTATCATTTCTGATGTGCTCAATTCTAAGCTTGTTGATATACCTTCTGAGAATGAGATATTTACAACTGTTAAAAATATGGCGCCTTGGAAATCCCCCGGACCTGATGGTTTTCCGGGTGGGTTCTTCAGGGATAATTGGGATCACATTTCAACTGAAGTTATTAATCACGTACAAGGATTTTTTTCGCATCAAATTTCTTCTTAAGCAGCTCAATCATTCTTTTATGGATTTAATTCCTAAGGTAAGTAACCCCTCTACCCCGACTGATTTTCGCCCCATTAGCCTCACTAATACTGTTTACAAAATAATTTCAAAAATTTTAACTAATCGTTTAAAACCTATTTTAGATTCTTTAATATCTCCTTATCAGACTGCATTTATAGCTAATAGGCAAATACATGATAACATCATCATTAGTCATGAAATTCTGCATTCCTTTAAAACTAGAAAGAGGAAAAATAATAAAGATGGTTTCATGGATATTAAGTTAGATTTATATAAAGCCTTTGATAGGCTGGAATGGTCATTCATAATTGCTGCGTTTAAAAAACTGGATTTTTCGGATGACTGGTGCCAGCTTATTCACCAATGCATTAGCATTGTCTCTTATTCTATTCTTGTGAATGGATCTCCAGGGGAAATGTTCTTTCCTTCTAGAGGTATTAGGCAGGGAGATTACTTATCTCCCTATATATTTATCATTTGTATGGAAACTCTTTCTCAACTTTTGATTAAAGGCGAAAATGTGAAAGTTATTCAGGGTTTCAAACTTAGAAAAAATAGCCATGCCATTTCGCATTTATTTTTTGCAGATGACTTCATGCTCTTTTCAAAAGCTTCTCATGTTTATGCTAAGAATTTAATGATAATTATTAATAAGTTTGCTAAGGCTTCTGGGCAGGCCATTAATCTTGAAAAATCTGGTTTCTTTACGAGTAAAAAAATGCATCATAAACATATCAAATTAATCTCTAAAGCTTTAGGAATTAAATTTCTAAGTAGTACAGAGAAGTACCTTGGTACTCCGTTGTTTGTTAATAGAGACAAAACTCAAGCTTTTCATTTTCTCATTGAAATTTTTTATCACAGGCTTGGGAACTAAAAAAAAACTAATCTCAATGGGGCAGGTAGAACTGTAGTGACAAAACATGTTCTTTCTAGTCTCTCTATTTATCATATGTCTTGTTTTCCTTTTCCTAAGAAAATTACCTCTAAAATAGACTATATTCAGGCGTTCAAAGAAAGATTCTAAAAAAGGGGCTTATTTTCGTTCTTGGGGGGATATAGGAAAATCCAAAATTTCTGATGGTCTGGGTATTAGAAATTCCTTTGCTACTAACAGGGTCCTTACTGCAAAACTGGGATGGAGAATGTGTAAAAATCCTTCTCAGCTGGTAACTATTTTTCTTAAGGATAAATATTACCCTAATCAGAACTTGTTAGAAATCGATAAGGCGGCAGACACCTCCTCATGGATTTGGAAAGGTATAGTCAACAGTCTGGTGTTTCTTAGAGCTAATATTGTTTATAAGGTGAATGATGTTAAGTCTACAAAGATATGGAATCATAATTGGTTGCCTGGTTATACTTGTCCTCCTTCTTCGATTAATTCTGATTATGGAAATTATGTCTATGTCAATGAGCTTATTAATCATCATGATAACAACTGGAATATTAATCTTCTTTCTTCGCTCTTATCCCCTGAGGATTGTATTAGAATTAGATCTCTTAAGATAAATGTTCATAAATCAGATGAAATAATGTGGGCACACACTAATAATGATAATTATTCAGTTAAATCTGCTTATAAAGCTTTCATGAATGAGAATGTCTCAACTGATGATGTTACTTTCTGGAAAAGGGTATGGTCTATTGACTGTTTACCTAAAATTAAATTCTTCATTTGGAAGATATTTGCGCATATGCTACCTGTTAATTCCTTTATCAAGTTTTATAATTCTGGTATTGATGAATGTTGTCCGTTATGTTCTAATGAGGTGGAATATGTCATGCACTTACTTATTCAATGCCCTATAGCATCTCATATTTGGTTTTCCCTCTCCTTTCAGCATCTTATTATGGGTGACTATTATCGGATTGATGATATTTTGTTGTCTTGGTTTGATAAAAATTTGGGTTGTTCTCCTTATGTTGTGAATTGGCCGAGTATTGGTGTTGTGGTTTTATGGTCAATATGGAAGCTTAGATGTGATGTTATTTTTAGAAAGACTAAAATTAATCTGGATGCTACTATTATGGATATTAGAAGGTCTTTAAATACTTATACTGTTACTCCTAATTCCCTTAGAGTGCCTGTCTTCAACAATAGGCTTCCTATTCAGCAGATTAATCATATTTTGTTCATTGATGGCTCCTTCAAGAACTTTAACATGGGTATCGGTTTGATTCTGTGTGACAATGCAGGAAGGATAAAAGGTTGTAGAGCGGATTTTGGTTTGATTCATAGTGTTGTTGCGGCTAAGGCAATGGCCCTAATTTTGGCTTGCTCTTGGGTGGGTGAGATGAATCTCTCCATAGTCCTCTTCATCAGTGACTATCTTCAGTTAGTGGATCTGGTTGATCAAGGCAAGGGTGATATTGACTGGAGAAGTCAAGACTTAGTAGAAGATTGTCGGATTTATTTTTCTAGTTGTGTGAACTCTAGGATAGTTTTTATTAAGCGTTCTAAGAATAAGATAGTTGATCGACTTGCACGTCGAGGTAGGAAATTCAGCTTGAAAAACACTTGGAATTCTTCTCTTCATTTCTTGCACTCTATCATGAGGGAAGAAACCTTAACGGATATTTGTAATGACCTTTTGTTTTAATGCAATGTTTGTGTTTCTCAACAAAAAAAAAATTAAGTTTTTGTATAAAATGAAATTTATACGAAATGGTTTTACTTTTGTAACACTTGTTTATTATCATGTTTATATGGAACTAAATTTTTTGTTTATGATATCTGTGTCACACTGATTCATTACTCCATTTTTGGCCATGGGTTAAGTTGTTTGTTTCTCCGTTCAGCTGGATTGTCTGAGTCTGATTTATCTAAGTTTGATCAATATTTCTAAATTTGAATCAAGATTTTCTAAATAATAAGGTTATAATTTTCTTTTAAATACAGTTAAAAAAGAACGTGCAATTGATGGATATGCTAATAAGACAAAATAGAGATTTAAATAGTAATTAGCGGGTACCCCATATCCATATATTTTATGTAATTCCCAATTTACCCTCACTGGTCATACTTAATAGTTAATCATATTTAGTTAAGTTAATAGATTAATTTGATAATGATTTATACTAATCATTATCATTGAATTTGTTGATGCAACAACATTAAATCAGGATATTTATGATCATTAAGGTTTAGATGAAAAACCAACCCAGAAGAGTAAACAAGATGAACATACAAGTGCTCTGAATACTCATGTTTAAGTATTAATGTATTAAAATTTGATTTTTTTTCCATTAAATTCTCCATTGTTACGCCTGAAAAACTCAGTGTCGACATGGTATTCATACTTTTACCATGTCGACATACAATATCCACCAAATTTAAAATTATAGTCGGCATTTTTTATATGAAGAGTTCTCCTTAAATACACTGCCGACAAATAATGTTCATTAGCGAGCATGTCGGTAGTGGCAGTGGCTTGGTACATTGCTTAACTTTCTATGCTGGCAGATTTCCCAGAAATTTCCCAGAAATTTGAATTTTTTCACTTGGATATCGGCATTGATAAATTTCTGTCGAGCGTGTCGGAATTAATTTCGGCACGGTATTCATACTAAAAGCATCGCCGACATAGTAAACCGGCATGGTGTTCATACTAAAAAATTATGGTGGTACGCAAAACTGGCATTGTATTCATGTATTAACTGAAATTATAAATTTTCAGTTACAATTTTTTATTCTAACCTAAAACAAATCAATGATTATATTATTGTTGTTATTGTGTTTAAATGATTGTCTGTGTATGTGTTCAGGGTCATTTTGGTTGTGTTTAATTTAAGTCTGATCATTGTGGTGCATGATGTTAGTGTGTAGAATTGGAGGTAGTTGACACAAAAAGGAAACAACTGAGAATTGGAAGTATCTCTTCTCGATAGTCATGTCATTGAATTCTTATGCTACACCCATTAGCTGCTGCGATAAATCAATTTTTGTAGTGATGCCAATTCAACATACAATCTACAATTACACGTTATAAGAACTCTACATAATGATACGAGCACTACTAGCACAACCCATGTGAACTTTCTAAGAAAATGTTCATACATAACTCAATTTACGTACACCTTTCTTTACCCGACAAGTACTACCACCTAAACAATCATGGCTGCTAATGGGGTACAACTTTACTGGGGTTCGAGTTTCCCTCTTCTTAAGGGAAGAATTTTAAGGCATTTTGTAACTTTTTCGTTCAATTTCATGAAAATTTTCTCTTTAAATACCAACTAATTGGGTATTTTCTCTTTAAATAATAATATTATTATTTCATGAATAATATTATTCGAAAATTACACCAAAAAAACTAAACTAATCTAAACAAAACTAATGACCATTGCCTAATACTTGACACAGTTTTCACATCACATACATAATACAATTTTGATATGTTTGAAGTTAAACTTCCATCCAAATTTGATTGCTAAATGAATAAAGTGCGGAAACAAATATTCCATTCTGTTCGTGGTGAATTTGATTAAAACAATTTGTACATGAGAAGTCACATGAATATATAGTATTGGTTTTAAGATATAATCAATACAATTCATACATGTAAACTATCAGTCTATAAATGACATATATATATATATTTTTTTTTTGTTATACTCATATAGAAGAAGTTTGGGAAAATAACAACAAAGTGAAGAAAAATTTGTGTTATTGGTGATAACTAATAGAAACATGTTTTTTCTTTCCATTTCATTATTATCATTTAATTTGGATAAAATTCAAAGTAAATTGACTTTAGTTGATCAGATCAATAGAAATGAGACTAAGCGTTATGGGGTCGAAATATGATTCGATGGTCTGTCCTCCGTTTCTGCGCCTTTTGTGTTGTAGACAGTTGACTGCAAATAAAAAGAGGCGATGCTAATAAGCGTGCCTTTTTTTGTTTCGATCTCCCATGAATTTGTGGTTTGGGTCCTAAAGGAAACTAAATAGATATCATCTTGCACTGACAGATAATGTGATCTTTTCAACTTTCACCTACTCATGCCATCTTTTAAGACATGGTCGGCTGTTTTGATGATAATAACAATGTATTACCATTGAACAACACTTGTATTTCCGTGGTTGCTTCAGATCTATAATATTATCATGAAAGCAAAACCTACAATGTTTCCAGATCTAACAATGCGTAATACAACCCATTGCAAGTTAAGTATTTTTCATCTACAAATGCTATCCGGAAAATACTAAGGATGGGTTTGGATGTAGAATTTTAAAGGTGAGATTTATGGTTTTATGGGATTTGGTGGAATTACAATTTTTTTGGTATGTTTGGTTGGCCAAATCCCTGGAATCACGTTTCCCATGGGAATCAGTTTTCCAGCAAATCCTGCATATGGAGTTCGACCCCTCCCTCTAAGATTTGCTGGGAAACTTATCAAGGGATTTGTGGATCCACTTTTTTTAACTTAAAATCTCATATATATACTCCCTCCGTTCAACTTTACTTGCCAAAATTGTGTTTTTTTAACAAATTTGTACCAAAAAATTGGTATATTTCCTATTAAAATTTTCTAATTATCAGGAAAGAAACAAAAACTAGGATATGAAAATTAGTATATTGAACAAACAATTTGAAAGATCGATGGTGTATGTCGAAGTAATTTGAATTTCTTTCAAGTTTTTGCAAAATCCAAATTTAACAAGTAAACTTGGACGAAGGGAGTACAATTTTAAGATTCCAAGGGTATACCAAACAATATATGGACTTTAAAACAAGATAATTCAATGAATACTAGGATTTTTAAATGAGTTAACAAACACACGAGGAGATTCACATGAATCCCAGAATTGGTAATCCCATGGGATTATAAATCCTGGAAATCGTGAATTCCACTAACAAACCCATCATAAGAATCATTTGTTCAAAAGTACGAGTGATTACTATTATCTAACACTCATGCACTATGAACCTTAACAGATCTGGTGCTCCCACCGTCAAATCAGCAACTAAAGAATCGAGTGTTTTAAATCAAACTTTTCTTAAAACCGTTGTAACGTTGTTTGAAAAGGTTTTAAAGGGGAGATTAAAAAAAAAAAAAATCTGATAACCTTCTTTATTTTTAGCGGCAAATTGTAACCGTTAGAAACTCAACCGGTGGATATAGTCGGGTTCGCAGTACGCAATAATGAAATCATTGTATGGGATCAAATGTATATGAATCTATTACCAAGCATAAACATTTAAATAAGCGTACATGATAATCATAAAAGGGCTACAAATGTAAGTGCAAGACAACTAAATGACACATGAGATTTTACATGGTTCAGCGTTAGCCTACATCCACGGGCAATGAGTTTGAGATCTTACTATGAATGTTAGATGTTACATCGTTCAATGAACCTATAAAAGTAAAGGAAAATACAGAGTGTAATTGGCTCTCTCCTCTAATCCCAACTCCCCTCTCCCACTCCTGAAAGTCCAACCCCTCTTTAAGTGATCAATGATGTTATTTATAGAGTTTTGGATGGGGCTCGTTGAGTTCTGTTTTGATCTCTAGGACCGGGGACCACTAAACTCCCCTGTCTTCTTTCTCATTTCCTAAATTCCCAGGGAACGACTCCTAAATTCTCAGGGAACGACTGCTTCCTTGACATCCTGACACGTAGAAGATAGGGTTAGGGGGTCGTTGAACAAATTTAATGCTGAGTAGATTCCTCCTGCACGCGTGTAACGCCTCTTTACAACAGGCACGTCCATCACTGACTTGTGGAAGCGTCCTAGCCGTTAATTCAAATCTGTCTCGTGATTTGTAGATACAGGTGGTAAATGTTACAATACTCCTCACGTATCTTACAATGCTAGCTCTGTCTCTCAGATCATGCCACGTGTACGGTAAATATTTTGCAGTTACAGTTTTACAATGCAGTTTTTAATTTCGTGCTTACAAAAAAAAAATTGCACTGGGTGGTGAAAGGTGATATGTAATTCATTGGTTTCATGCGCGATTTGATGAGATTCGCCAATAGAAAAGAAAATTGTACTGCATTAGACGCGAGCGACTTTTAGGTTTGTTCTATAATCTTACCGATATATTTAACCGAAGATGTAGATGATTGTTGCACGAATGGAGATGGTGTAAGCATAATCTAGAGAACTATGAATCTTGTAATTTGAATAAACTTATGGACTTAAAATATAACCTAGACTCTTGGGAGGGCTAATGGATTACCAAATGTTTCAGCACATAGTTCCCTGTATATACAGCTATGAGAGATACGCTTTCACCTTCAAATTCTTTCTCCTAAATAAATCATCCTAGCTAAGCATATGCAATTTCCTTTTTCCGTCAACTAGCATCTTTTTCATTGCAATTCTATTCGTTAATTCTGGTAGTTAAATATTTTTCCTTTTTGATTTATTTATTTTAGTTTTCTCTAACATAAGTACCAATCCTTCCTGATAAGTTTACACTTGTTAATTCACATTTAGTTTCTCCTTGTTTCTTTTACCAAAAATCAGATGTTTACAATTGCTACCTAGTACCTACCCATTTATATATGGTGTGAAAAGTCATGAAATCATAAAAATAAAACGGGAATTTGTCATACAATTTAGAATTACTGGTAAATTTAACTTTGTATAATATAATGTGAATGATTCGAGCACCAGCACTTGCATGATCGATGTGAAATTTCCTGATGTTATTTTGGATGAGTTTTTTAAACACTAGAATAGTTTGATATTGGTCAAAAAAAATAGTTCGGCTCCGGCTTTTGAATTTCTATTGAAAGTGATGGTTATGGAATCAACACTACAACGATCAAAATAAAAATGAGTTCGTGTGCATACAAATAGATCTACCATGAACCAACGAGGTTCTGACACGTAATATGAAGACATTGGACGTTCACTCTTCGTTATTCCGCAAAGTAAAATATCTCACATCTAAACAAGACCTTCTCATCCTCATTTTCTTCTCTTTTCATTTCTTTCCGAGTTGAAAAAGAAAAGAATAATTAAATTTTTCGTTACTTTCATGAATTATTTTGTTTGGTCTTAAAAACTCAAGTGATCTAATTAAAGAAAAATAATGACCAGTACTCCACATTGCTTGACTTAGTAACCAGTAACCATATATTTACATAGCAAATAATAAAAATCTAATAAAGAATGTCGTTTTTGAACTTCCATCCAAATTTATAATTTTATTTATTTTTTGATAGGCAAAATCAAAATAAATAAAATGCACGCAAGTTGTGTGAAGGCTATTACAGCTGAAGATGGTAAAAAATTGCCCAAAGAACAAATAAAGCATAAACGAAAAGAAATTCAAAGATCTCTAGGTACGGAAGAAGGTCAGCAACAGAATAATCAACTTGACGTACCTAAAGACAACGCTTTTATAAAAACATGCTACAACCAAACAGATCATCGGATGCTATCAAATTTAATTGTTATAGTGAAAAAGTTCACAAACAGAAAGTGCATCCTAAATCCTCAGCAAGTTGACTGATCAAAAATAAATAATTGCTCAAAAAATTCATAAACATTCTAGTAAATTTGAACAAAACAGTTTGCACATGACAAATCCCTTTTTTTCATTCGTATTTTTCATAAGATTTTGATTGATACATGTAAACTATCACCAAATTATAAATAATTAATATGGTATTTTTGTTCTTGTATGTATTCAAAATTAAGATGGTTAGGAGAAATTACAACAAAGCGAAGAAGAAAAGAAAATATTTTTGAGGTATTGAGATAACTAAAAGAAAATCGTTTTGCATTCGTTTTTCACAAAGATATCACATTTCATATGGTAAGATGATCATGAAAAATTTATAGTGATTATAAGAAAAACGTGTGCTGGCCGATTTGAAAATCAATTGTAAACTATAGAAAATACTAATCTCTCAAACGAATGCTTGATTTGCAAACGTTTTGATACACCTTACAAATAAAACAGTTTTATAATCCCATCAATTAGCATATTTTTCAATGCATGTGCCTTCTATGATCTTAGCGATTGTGGTAGTAGAATTTGTTTCTAGAGTGATTTTTTTATTTTAATTTCCACCAACATATATACCAATTCTTCTTGCTAAATTTACACTTTATTCACATTTAGTCCATCTTTGTATCTTTTATCAAATGCTCAACTTTAAGAGGTCTTACATATGGTGTACAAGTAATGAAATCATAAAAGAAAAATATTAATTGGTCATAAAATTTACGTTTACATATAAGCTAAACTTTGTATATAATATAACATGAATAATACAAGCACTAGCTCGATCAATGTGAATTGTCCTGATGTTGTTCTGATATAATGGGAATTCTGTGCGAGTGAACTCATATTTTATCCCAAATTCAGTCTAACGAAGTGCTTGGCTTCGGCTCTTGGATTTGAGATAGATAGTGACGATTATGGAACCAATACCACAATTAATCAAGTTTTCAGAGCCTATAAATTACGAGCCAGAATGAAACCATAAACTTGAAGAGCAGTGGTACATAAAAGTGATTTGATAGTAAAACATCACAACTAATTTATAAAATATGATGAGTTTTTTTACCTAGTACACGATCGATCATGTAACCATTTTTGTTGGTACTTCATCATTTTAGTTTAGATAAATTACGCATCTTGAGGTTAACTTTAATAAAAACTAATTCATTTTTTTTTTGCTTATTTAGCTATGTTGTTGATATTTTTGTTATTGTAACAATCGGAATAAAACTCAAGTAGAAACTTAGATATACAATTTTCATAGATGTTTTTTTTTAACCAAAAGCGGTAAACTGATAAAAATAGCATGTGATTTTTGTGCCTAATTTCTAAAGAATGTTCATGTGACAACTAAGTTCTACTATTTAGTTTTTTTTTTTTTTGAAGTTTTAGTTACACTGTTTATAGGAATATTAGAAAAAGAGATCAATCACAACTAACGAGGTTGTGACAGGTAATTAAACTGCACGCTCTTTGTTATTTGGAAAGTACAATTTCTTCCATTCATTTTCATTTTCTCTCAAAAACTTAATGATCTAAACCAACATGATGACCAATACTACTCGTTGCTAGACATAGTAACCAGTTACACTTGTAAATAAAATTCTGATAAATAATATTGTTTGAACTTCAAGCCAAAATTTAATTGCTGAATGGATGAAGTTCACAAACGAATACTCAACAAATTAATATCTACATCTCTAAATAGATGACCTATTGATTTTTAAATTTTGTCTCACTAATAGATAACTTATATATCATTAAATAAGGGGATATTTCTAAATTTTACATTTTTAATTGATTATTAGTATAAGAAATATATATAATTTGATAGCCATGTTATATTTCTGTTATATACACTAGTAGAAAAATGATGATCTGTAACAGTTAAAAACTGTTACTGTATTATTTCCGTAACAGTTTTAGTTTTTTCTGCGGTGTTACTAAAGCCCCTGTTACGGAAAGTTTATAAAACCTGTTACGGAAAGGCTATTGAAAAATGACTCATACATTCTAAAACTATTACTGTTGGTAGTTTTCAGTAACACTTTATAAAAATATATGTTACTGAATAATTTCTATTGTAACTATTTTACATAAAACCGTTACCCTTAGCAGTTTATTGTAACATGTTTGGGAACAAACTGTTGCTATTGTTTGAGTAACCGTAAGAGTTTTTATTGAAACTGTCATAAAAACTGACAGTTTTTACTGACTACCATAACCTCCACCACTAGCGCCACCACTACCTCCACCACCAACACTGCCACAACCATTAACACTAGCATCTCCACAACCGTCACCACCATGTCCGCCGTGTCCACTACCATGAGTTGGTCTTCTTGGACATGAAATATAAATCTATAAAAGTACACTTCACAAGATTCGACCTTGAGACCTATTGCATTAATTATAACTCTTGAACCACTCTTCCATGTTTTCCTTTTGTTTAATGTTATCCAAATAAAATATTTACTCTCATTAGACAGTAAACTATACCTCCACCACCTTCGTCGTTATACCATGCAACTACAACACAATTTATATTTTTAATATTCCTACATATTTTTACAACTTGTTTATTATTTTGTATTATATTCGATTTTTTCTCAAACCTTAGGTAACCATCAGTACGAGCCATGGCTAGCTCTCGTGCTTAGAACTAAATCAAGATGTTAACTTAATGTCAGTCCATAAGTAGTTATTTTTTTGAACCAAATACCCAAAAACTAGTTATACAAATAAATAATTTACAAAAGTGTCACGATAATGTCAACTATGGTAACATATTAAACATGTTGCAGTAACATAGATATATAGTAACATTTAGTTTAAAAAACGTTACGATAATGCCAACTACGGTGACATATTAAATATGTTACGGTAACATAGGTATATAATAACAGTTGGTTTAAAGAACTATAATGGTAATGTCGACATACGAAATATGTTATAGTAACATATGTATATAGTAACACTTACTATAAAAACAGTTACAATATACAACCTGGATAACATTATGTAACACTTCTTACGAAAAGTGTTACTGTTATTTAACTATCTAACATTTAGTAACAGGCATTTTACGAACTGTTACTTTATAAAAGTTTGAACTGTTACTAAATGTCACTTTTCTACTAGTGATAGGTGTTTTACAAATATCCATGGTATAGTTTGAGAGATCAATCATATTTAAGTTTTACTAATTATTATTCATGAGGGTAAAATTGTAAAAAATATTTAAAAATAATCATATCTCTTTCTCGCCTTAAAATTTGTGTAAACTTGAACTATGTTATCTATTTAGGGAAGGAAGTTGGAAATTAGAAACCAACAGTTTATACATGAGAAGTCACATGAAAGTTGTTCATATTAGTCACTAAATCTTATTGATATGACTCGTACATGTAAACTATCATCAAACTATATATAATATTGTATAAATTTCTATTCCTGTATTCAAAGGGAAGATATTTGGGGAAAATTAAAACTGAGTGAAGAACGAGAAGAATAAGTAAATGTTTTTGAGATGTTAGAGATAACTAAAATCAAATATTTTTTACTTTCATTTGGGAAAATTTTTAGATCTCGCACTGCTAGGTCAAATATGATCTAGCAGCACCTAAGCCAACCATTTGGCTATCTAAGTCGTCAGAAAGTCTTGGGTTAACGACAGTTCTATATATATCTCCGCTGCCGATATGTTTCATTGACGGTATTTTAAAAAAAAAAGAACAAGATCGAGACAACTAGTGAACAACTATCACAAATGTAAATGTACTAGATCGAGATAAGGAGATGTCTTGGATAAGGTGGAATTTCACCTGCAAGAAGATTGGAAGCCAAGTCTATATCTAGTTGTATTCAACCATGAAGGCATGAATTATGCATATTAAACAATCATTTGAGAAAGAAACTTCTGTATTACCTAAACTCGATTGTCAAAGATAGAAAAACATAGACAAGTGAACAACTTAAAGCTATTGAAATCCATTATGATTATATACATATACAGTTTTTCGTGACATGTTTGAAGAAGATTAACTTGAAAATGAACTTAAGATGGGTAAGAGAAGTGTACAAGAAGATGATGGCCACACACATCGTTAACAAAAACCATCAACCATGAACATAGTAATCATATATATGGAGAACCTGATACTGATTTTAGTTTTACGTCATTTGTATCTCGAAATTTGATACTTTCTTTATAACTGATTTCTTTATGCTTTTTGCATTACTCTAATTTCTTCAATTTTTCACAAGTAAAAGTTTTTAATCTATACATTTGGATCTGATTCTCATATTACGAAATCCATCAATTTCGAGATCTACAAATGTTTACTCGCGCCAAAAGATATATATTGATGGCTACTAGGTAAAGAAATATATCGATGGCTATTAGGTAGACTAAATGATCTCGTGCAACTAAAAAAACGGGACAACAGGATAATATCGGCGACTAACAGAAGACAACATAACTGTTGTTAATCCCAAGAGTTTGCTGACATCATACATAGCCAAGTGGTTGGCTTAGGTGCTGCTTCATCATATTTGATCTAGCAGTGCGGGAGCGAATTCTTTTCCTTTCATTTGGCACAAAACTGTCGCCTTTCGTATGGTAAGTTAATTGTCAAAATTTTATACTAATTATATGAAAAAGCTAGCTAGATACTCAGAATCCTTGGTTTGAACTGATGAATCGCACATCGAAATTATGGAATTGATAAAAATGTATGCATATTTTTATTTATTTTTGCATCACTTATTGACTTGTCAATTATGGTGTTTATATGGAGCTAAACTTATTAGTTATGATGTTTGGGTCATATCGCTTTATTAAACCATTTTGTGTTACAAGATTTTTTTCATTTTCTTTTTTGTTACTTCACCTTCTTCGTCAAAATTTGATTATTATATCTAAATCTGACTCAAAATTCACAAAATCACAAATACGAAATGATACCAACTCAAATATTATGTATTGAATCAGACCTCAAATAACATCAGATTTTTTTATATTTTTTTTTAGTTTCCTAATCAAACATCAGAGAAATGAAAAAAAAATCATAATCTGAATCTGATTAGGAACGAGTCAGATGCAAGTCGCATTTAGATTTACCGAGTCAGATTCAAATCAAGCAATTTAGCCCAGAAGATTATGACACGTAGCTAAGACGTACACTCTTCATTATTCCTAGTAGTACAATATCTCCTACCTAAAAAAGCCTTCTTATTCCTCCATGTTTTCATTTCACCCTATTGACGAGAGAAGAAGGAAGACAAAATTTTCCAGGCAAGTTCTGCATTATTTCGTTAATTTTATTAACTGTTATGTTTTTTCTAATTATTTCTCAATTTGGTCTCTTCTTGCAAACTAGGGTTTTAATTTTGCTTCTCAGAGGTCTATTATTCAAACACCCCCATTTTGTAATTGATTTAGGGATTCTCCCCTAGGTTAACTAAAGTGGTGGAGGAGCAGTGATTGAGGTGGTTTTCACATATTGTTTTATTAGTTAAAGCTAGGGTTACAGTGAGTTTTTCATGAAATTCCTCTTTAGATTGATGAAGATAAGTTAGAGTTGTTGTACTAGCTTCAATTTCTAGACTAAACTCATATACTTTGTAATGTCTGGGGTGAATAAGTGTATAGTGTCTGAATAGTTGGTTAGATGGGAAATCTATGTGTAGTGGTTGTTTTCAGGAGGTATATTGGATTTACCTCTATAGCATTATGTGAATTGGCTAAATTAGTATGTATCTGGCGTGTTTCTTTAGTATGCGGATCAAAATAGTGAGATTGGCAGGGAATTAGATGTTCATTCGAGCAGGAGCCTGCTTTTTATAATAACAATCTAGATCATAGATAATTGATTAGTCAATGTAGTTTACGTAAACTCATATTAAGAACTCGAAGTTAGAAGTTACTGTTGTTCCACTCCACTAGTTTCCGTTGTATGTAAAATTGTTACTTGTAAAATGTATGGCATGACATTCAGTTTGATGAAGAACTTTTTAATGTTTTACTTGAAAGCTCGGAGAATGTTAGTTAAATGGGTTTCTCATAACTTCTTAAGTACTATTGGATTTACCTCTATAGCATTATGTGAATTCGCTAAATTAATATGTGTCTGGCGTGTTTCTTTAGTATGCGGATCAAAGTAGTGAGATTGGCAGGGAATTAGATGTTCATTCGGGCAGGAGCTGTTTTTT
Organism: Papaver somniferum; assembly: GCF_003573695.1. NCBI lineage: Eukaryota > Viridiplantae > Streptophyta > Magnoliopsida > Ranunculales > Papaveraceae > Papaver > Papaver somniferum. The sequence goes on from NC_039361.1 coordinate 2,713,128, forward strand.
CTGATAAGAATCTAGGATCATAGATAATTGATTACTCAATATGGTTTACGTAAACTCATCTTGAGAACACAAAGTTAGAAGTTACTGTTGTTCCCATCCACTGGTTTTCCATTGTATGTAAAATTGTTACCTGTAGAATGTATGGCATGACATTCAGTTTGGTGAAGAACTTTCTAATGTTTTACTTGAAAGTTCGGAAATGTTAGTGAAATGGGTTTTTCGTAACTACTTAAGTACAATTGTAGCAGTAATTGATCCCCAGTTGTCAAAGTTGTTTCGCATTTCATGGCGATCTTTTTTTTCCTGCACTAATTATCTCTGTAGGTCTGTGGTAAGTGACTTAGATGATCATTTTTGAGGCAATTTCACATATTGTTTTGTTAGTTAAAGGCTTAAAGCCGGGGTTATAGGTAATTGAGTTTTCCATGAAAATTCCTCTTTTGATTGTTATGGGGAGAAGTTTGAATTGTGGCAGTAGCTTCTATTTTTAGGTAAACCTCATATACTCTTACACAGTACTATATTCATTCATCTGGGGCAAATAAGTGTTTAGTGTTCAATAAAATTCTGGAAAATTTCAGGACACTAGTAATAGTACAGCCATAGAGCCTACTCTTTTGGTTGCAATTTGTATTAATAACATTTTATTTAGGTGAAATGATGTATCATAAGATTTTCTGGGAAATCTACACGTAGTACTAGTAGAAGTTTTCAGGAGGCATATTGGGTTTAGCTCTATGCCATTATGTGTATTGGCTAAATTAATTTGTCTCCTACTGTTCTTTAATATGTGGACCAAAATTGTGAAATGGGCAGGGACTTAGATGTTCATTCGGGCAGGAGCTGTTTCTCTGACTAATAATCTAGGATCATAGAAAATTTAATGCGCAGTATTGGTTACATAAACTCATTTTAAGAACTCGAAGTTAGAAGTTACTGTTGTGCCACTGGTTTCCATTGTATGTAAAAATTCATACTTGTAAAATGTACTGCATGGTGTTCTGTTCAGGAAAGAACTTTCTAGCGCTTAACTAGAAGCCTGGCGAATGTTTGTTAAATGGGTTTCTCATAATAACTTAAGTACACTTGTGCAGTAACAGGTTCCAAGTTGTCATAGTTGTCACATTTCATGATGAATCCTTATTTATTTTGTTCTCATGTAGGCCTTCTATAGGTTACACCACCGGAAATGAGTGAAGCCAATTCAGAAGAAGCTGTACAAATACAGCAAACTCATACACCCTTGTTAAGTGGGCTTCCAGATGACATTGCCCTCTTCTGCTTGGCTAGAGTTCCACGGAGGTATCATACACTTCTTAAATGCGTGTCTAAGAGATGGAGAGACTTAGTCTGCAGCGAACATTGGATATCTTATCGTCAAAAGCACAATCTGGCAGAGTCTTGGATCTATGTGTTGTGTAGAGACAAGGCTGATCGGCTTGAACGAGCTTGCTTATATGTGTTGGACCCCATTTCGTTAAAGCGGTGTTGGAAACTTGTACCTAGTCTCCCGGATCAGTGCTTGAAAAGGAAGGGAATGGCTTTTGAAGTGTTGGGAAATAAAGTGTGCTTGTTGGGGGGCTGTGGTTGGTTTGAAGACGCTACAGACGAAGTCTACTGTTATGACGCTTCAAGAAACACTTGGGATAGTGCTGCTCCTTTGTCGACTGCTAGGTAAATCACATTGACTGGTATTTTATTCACAGCTAGATTGGAATTTCTCGTTCATCTAATAAATCCAATATTCCTAGGTGCTATTTCGCTTGTGAGGCTTTGAACGAGAAACTCTATGCTATTGGAGGGGTAGGTTCAAATTTAAGTGATCCACATTCCTGGGATATGTACGACCCATCAACAAACAGTTGGACCTCTCACTCGGATCCAAATATTGTTCCTGACATCGAAGAATCATTCGTCTTGGATGGGAAAATTTACATTCGCTGTGGTGTTTCTTCTACGATGCCTTCAAATGTCTATGCAGTTGTCTACAAACCTTCAAGTGGCACTTGGGAGCATGCAGATAAAGATTTGGTTTCAGGATGGTCAGGGCCTGCCATTGTTGTAGAAGGTAATCTCTATGTGCTTGATCAGAGTTCTGGTACCAGATTGATGATGTGGGAAAAGAAGAGTAGAGAGTGGATTGCTGTTGGAAGACTTTCACCATTGCTGACAAGGCCACCTTGTAGACTGGCTGCAATTGGCAAGAGCATCTTCGTCATTGGGAAAGGGCTAAGCACAGTTATGTTTGATGTGTCGACAGCAGGAAATATTGGAGGAGTGATGGTGAGCTCTTCCATTCCTAGATTAGCTGGTGATGATGATGTTATCTGTTGTAAAGTCTTGTCCATTTGAAGAACACCCTGCCACAATTTCTTTAAACCCTACTGAACTGTTAAATCTGTTTTCTGTATTTACCATCGTTCCCCTGTAATTTTATCGAAGGGTTATGTAACATCATGCTGGTTTATTACTTAAAGATCGAACATTCATTCGTGTATCTCTTGTTTCCAGTTGAATATCATTTCCATTAATCCATCTTCTTACATTGCTTAGTCGTTTACCTGGATGCTGATAATTGTTGGCAAACCATCTTAGTCAAGAGTGTAATTTTTTCTTCTTCTTTGGATCTGACTCATTTAGATTTGACTAAAATCATCTGACTCATATGGATCTGACCCAATACGTTTGCCTCTTCTAACTCAAAAATATGCGCATCGGTGGCTTGGTCTTATGAATTAGGGGTATTTTGTTGCCTGATTCAAACAAATCCAAGTCGGAAACAACTATTGTTATTCTGACTTAATCAATTTTTGGTTCTTATAATCCTTTATGGTTGTGTGCCTGAGAGTCTTCCCCCTCCGGTGAATAAACTCTGACCAAAATGAGTGGGAACAAGAATCGTCACTCTGACTAGGAACGCGCTCTCATGGGTTCCGGTTCTTATCTCCGGCTTAAGTTAGCATTGACCAGAATAAGAAAGGTAGCTCCAGAAGGATCTTAAAAAGGAACCACAATTTAAACGCTTCACAGTGGGGAAGAACATCTTGGATATTTTTCATCCATAAACCCTAGAATAAAAAATAAAAAAAATCAAATCCCCAAAATAAAACCCCCTGATTTCACACTCTATTGATGATTCGGTTAAGGCAATGTTCAGTTCAGGTCTGCTTTTCTTGAATTAAAGAAACAAAAATTGGACCAGGTAAGTTTGATTCGATCAATTCTTAATTACACATTTTCAATTACTCAAAAGATTGTGATGGGAACTCATAGTAAGTCATCTAAAACAGCAAGAAGTAAACTGAATTCAATCAAATATACATGTGTTCCACTTAAGATTTCATCATTTGATATTTCCAATATTGGTTTAGAACAAAATGTAAATGAATCAATGCCTGATTCGGAACCAAAGTCGACTAGGGAGATACTTAGCACGGCTGAGTTTGTGTCAGCAGTTGGTGGTTTATGGAATTGTGCTAATCGGGGTTTATCAGTATTGCAGCCTAAAGGAATTGGTAGATATAGTGATAGTAGTGGTGTTAATGTGAAAGAGAGTGTTGTGTTGTATTCAGATGGTGGTGAAAGAAATGATAAAGAAATTGCTAATACTAGTACCACGGGTAGAGGTAATGTGTATGTTGATAGTACAGTGTGTGCTGCCGGATGTTCGTCTAGTTCAAAATTTGAGTTTGTTAGTGTTGTGCAGAAAATTTCGATGTATGAATCTTGTTGTGGGAATGATAGGGATAGTTTGTTCAGGAGATGTATACAGCGTGATAGTTCAGAGTTGAATAAGCTAGCTAGTGTTACGATACCGTTTGATTTTGGTAGTGTGTATAGATGGATGAATGGAAGTGCTGTTGCTGATTTGAAAAATATGGATACGTTGTCACCAATTGGTGCTGCCGTTAGGTTTGAAGGGAAGAGTGCCCTTTTAGATAACTTAACCATGAAAAGTGTTGTTTCTGATAGTAGTTTAATGGAATGTCAAGATATGTTACCACGTGAAAGTATCAATTTGGCTGAAAATGGAGTGCCTGTCAGCTCTCTTTGTTCAGAATATTTTCTCAGACCTGTCATGGGTTTAGAGGCAAAGAGTGTTATTTCAAGGGCTTCAAATTCTGCTCTTCGCTCAGATTGCTATGTTGATGATTTAGTCCTGGAGGATAATGAAAATGAAGAGTGTAAACGCATTTCAGACAATGAGAGCTGCAAAGGACATATTACAGAGCTGCACCTTGAAAATGAACCTACTCCAGAACTTTGCTCAGGGATGAAAAATCAACTCAATGATACCTTAGCAAAGCAAAGACATGCTTTTGCTGGAGCATTGGCTGGGACATTTGTCAGCGTCTGTCTACATCCTGTGGATACGATTAAGACTGTCATTCAAGCTCATAGTACGGTTCAAAAGCCAATATCTGGCATTGTTGGATCAATTATCTCTGACAGAGGTAAGCATGTGAGAGTCTAAGGCTGCAGATTCTTAATATAAATTGTGTACAAATATCAAGAAACTTGTAATTGTTCGATCATGTGTAGTAGCATCCTATGGGCTTCTGAATTCTGTTTGTAACTTCTCTGCAGGTGTATCAGGACTATACCGTGGAATAGCAAGTAACGTTGCGTCATCTGCACCAATTTCTGCTGTTTACACCTTTACGTATGAATCAGTTAAAGCATATCTGCTTCCTAGGCTGCCTCAGGTATTGAGTTATTCATCACTTTGTTTCAGCTTTCATGTTGTGGCAAGTGATCTGTGCTTAGCTAGGAAATCTCTTTTGATTGCCTGTTCAGGAGTATCGTTCCGTTGCCCATTGCACAGCAGGTGGTTGTGCAAGCGTTGCCACTTCTTTTATTTTCACTCCAAGTGAGCGCATCAAACAGCAGATGCAAGTTAGTTCACAGTATCCGAACTGCTGGTATGTTTTCATATTTTCACACATGGTAAATGTTTATGTCAATCCTACGATTCTCCCCATATTCTTTGAAGACTATTCCCCGGTTCAGTTATTTACATTAAGTAGATGCCTAACATTCTGTTACTGTCTTATGGATTCTATGTAACTAGTACATTGATTGAAAGACTTATTTTCTGTTACTTCAGGACTGCCTTGGTTAGTATCCTTAAACATGGCGGTTTTCCTTCATTATATGCTGGGTGGGGTGCCATCCTTTGCAGAAACATTCCTCACTCTGTTATCAAGGTTGGATCCTTTTCCATGAAAAACATACAATTACTTTCTAATGGTACATTTTTGTTATATACTACTAGTATTATTATGTTCCGTTCATTTGCTTTTTTCACTTCTGACGTTAAGTGAGTTTAAGAGCTTTTGGTTTCCTTTACTTGCAGTTTTACACCTACGAAAGCTTGAAGCAGTTATTTCTATCATCAACCCAATCTACTCATCCCAACACATTTCAGACGGTTTGTCATTTTACCATTATTCTTTTTATCCTTTCTGTTCAGTGCAGTCTGGTACCATTTGTAGATAGTGCCCAAAGAGAGGAGTAACCAGTGAGATATGTGACTTCATGAGCATATAATGCTAGTTTTCTTGCAGTTAATATGTGGTGGACTTGCTGGATCTACTGCAGCTTTGTTCACTACTCCTTTTGATGTTGTTAAGACAAGACTACAGACTGAGGTGCGTTTGCATATTACACTGACCTGTCCCTTGAAATTGAAATGAACCTCAACTGGGATTGATAAGTTTATATCTTTGGTAGATCTTCTGTCGTGACAATAGGTTGAGAAACTCTTATTTTGTTTTTGTTGCTTCGTGTTTTTCTATGGAGCAGATTCCTGGATCTCTTAGAAAATATGATGGTGTTTTCCACGCGCTTAGTCAAATAGCCAAAGATGAAGGCTTGAAAGGTCTATACAGGTACAAAAAGTTTTGATTTATTTTACGCTTTTTTCCGAGAATATGAAAAGACTTGTAAATTTCTGTACATGAAAACAATCCAATTTCAGTTCATATAAGATTCTTACCTCGACTGTCCATCTTAACTGTATCTACATCACTTAGAAAATCATGGTTTCCGCTCTTTTCTTGAGAGGATTGCAGTTTTTTTTGTTTGTTTGTTTAATGCCGGCCTCTATTCCACCATTTTACCTACTAACTCTATGCTTGTTTCCTTCTATCAGGGGCCTGACTCCGAGATTGATAATGTATGTCATGCAAGGAGCACTCTTTTTCGCATCATATGAATGTCTAAAAGCAGCCTTTTGCTTGGAGGTACCAAAAGTTTTGAGTCCAACCATCCAGAACAATAGAAGTACTGAAAAACAATCTACAACATCACCAGTGTTACTATCGAAACAACAGACCATCCAGGCTTCCTAGTATCCATCTACTAGGATATTGATTTGATATACAGTCGTGTATGTATGCCTTACTTTGGTGATGGGAGATTTTGATTACATCCTTGAGCCGCTGGTGAGGATCTCTTGGCAGAGCATAAAGTAAGCACCTTATATCTCACTCTGTCCTTCACAAATTATATAGATATAACCACGTCACACCAATGAATACTTGCTCTTGTTTAAATGTCGTATCCTAACAAGTATCACCTCCTTGATATTTCGTCTAATCTGATTTTCAGTCGTATTTTACAGGTACTTGCTGTGTGGTTGCATTCTTTACTGCTACTACCAATCGTCCCATTGCTGTTCAGCTTAGTAAATTTCATTCCCCTACTTGTAATTCATCTGGTTTGCATGTAAAGCCCGATCCAATGATCGAGTCGCATTTGTTGTCCCTTACTTGCCAAGATCTCAAGTTTGTTCAACTCCACGGAAATTCAATGAAGAATCACATTAGGCTTGGTTGGTGAATTTTTCCTGTTAAGTTGAGCCTGGAACTGTGTCCTAAACTCGTAACTGAATTAATGGGCCTTCTTTGGTTTCGTTAACCAGGCCTTGACCTGAATAGTTTCATTCAAATCTGCTACCGGATTTTTAGGGCATACGAAAAACTTCCAGGGCGATAGTGATAACCCTAACTAGCGTCGGCTATAATTGCTAATGGTGGTTAAATTACTTTGACACCCTTGATTAATTAATTAATTTTTTATTTATTAGTTTTCTTAACTTTTTTTTCTTCTTTTTTTAATTTTAATCTTTTTTTTAACATTAAAAAGTAATTTTATTAGATATCAATAAACTCGGAAGACAATGTAATAGTTGGAAACCGAGCAACAAGCTGAGCTCCAACTCCTTTTTGAATAGCAAAGCTGACCCTATGAAACAAAATGGTATAGTTCATTTTTTCTTTCATTCTTTTTTATCTCATTGCAAACAAAAGGTATAATAAAAAATATTTCTCACAAACCCAAGCCTGTTTTTGTTGATAAAAAACGCGTAATTGGGGATACTAATTTTAAGTGGGATATGATAATAAAATAAAATAGGGTTACTTTGAAGTAATTTCAAAACCCTTTATCCATATACTTTTATTATTCCTAAAATACCATTATATTTTAAAATATATTATATTTTTTATTATTTATCTTTAACAAAATATTATTTTCCATAAAAAGGTAATTTTTAATAAAAAATTAATATATTTTAACAAAAAATTATTTTCATAAAAAAATTATTTTCATAAAAAAATGATTTTTAATAAAAAATAAAGGGCTATTTTGTGTTTCCTCCCCTTCCAAGATCGCTAATTAGTGTTTCCTCCCCAAAAAGATTAAAATTAGTGTTTACTCCTGTCGTTAGGTATTCCGTCTAGTGCGCAGTTAGATAAGTCATCGTCTATGTACGCGTGACATAAATTGTACACATGTAACTTGAAGTACCCAAAATACCCTCCCATACTAATTTAATCTAACAGTTGTAAATAAAGTGAAATAATGAATGGCGGTGATTTAACATCGACAACACCATCCCCCAATTTTTGCTATCGCTGCTAATCTTCAAAAACCTGTAAAATCATTTCATCATCTCTCGTCTACTCGGAAACCTGCTCGGAAACAACATACAGACACCTTCAATCATCACCAAACCCAAATTACATAGAATTAGCACCAATCAAACATCATTTATTGTTGTAAACACCCCCAAATCATCTCGAAAACCCTTAAATTCTGTTCCAAAATCAGTAGGCAGCCACAATTAACAACCCATTTTCACTTCCTTGTTCACGACTACATCTGTCTACTAAATCAAACATATCCCATGTCTCCATATCATCATAGCTTCATCAACCTTCTCAATCGAACCCAATTGAAGTTTCTAACAATAATCCCCAAATTCGGCTCAAACCCTAAATCCCATCTTACTGCCAAATCCAAATCCAGCGTATATTCAATTCCAGTCCTCAGTCAAATTTAGCCTGCGCTCTTTCTTTACAAATCTCCCATTATTACCACGACTTTATTGCCTCTCTATTTTCAGAGTTTCCATTTTCTGGGTCTCTATTCGAATTGGAATCTCTAATCATATTTCAGGTTTGTTTCTCAATATGGGTTCTCAATTTTCTATAATGGGTTCATTTGTTTTACTCTCTGGATTCTACTCTGTTTAGGATTCATTATTCCAATATGTTAATGGTTTTTCCAGATTAGATTAGATTCATTATTCCAATATGTCAATATGAGTCATCCTACAAACTTCACTCTACAAATTCCTCGACTAGGAATTTATCAACAAATCCTAATGCCCTGTCTTCTAACCTAGCTCATTGGGATTCACATGCGTTCGATTATAATCACAAGAACATAAAGAAACTAATAAAACAAATAGAGAATATCCTTAAATCAGGAAATTTATCATCCAATATAGATATTTACGAAAATTTACAAGATGAACTCGGAAAATGGTATGAAATCAGAAATGATTATTACCATCAACTATTCAGAGATAAATTTTTGAAAGAATATGATCATAACACAGAGTATTCCCATGCCTCTGCCACAAGCAGGAAGAAAATAAATGTTATTCATACTCTTCGGGCCTTTGGCTCTCTAATCAAGACCAAATCAATTCTCTCCTTATCAACCATTTCACACAAATCGGTTCTACACGATTGACTAACTACAACATCGATCTATCGGAGATAATCCAGCCATGTATTTCGGATTTAGAAAACTTTGCCTTAATTCAAATCCCGTTTAAAGAACAAATTTTGTCCACCCTTTCAAATATGAACCCTTGGGGGAGCCCCAAGCCTGGATAGTTTTCAACCAGATTTTTTCAAAGCTAATTGGGAACCCCTGGGTCCGGATATAATTCATTTTATTCAAGAGTCTTTAGGACAGGGAAGATGGTGCACGAATTTAATCATTCTTTCATTACCCTTATGCAAAAACATTTTACTCTACAAAAACTGCGGATTTTAGACCCATCAGTCTATGCAATACCATCTATAAAATTATCTCAAAAATCCTAGCCAACAGGATAAAACCAATTCTAAATAGAATTATTTCCCATAATCAATCAACCTTTCTTCTGGGTAGATAAATTACCGACAACATCATAATCGCTCATGAACTTCTACATTCGATGAAAAATTCCAAAGTTTAAAGGAAAGGTTTTTAGCTTTAAAGATAGATCTCTCTAAAACCTTTAATAGGGTGGAGTGGACTTTCTTTAAGAAAACACTACCTTCTTCAGGGTTTAGTAACGCTTGCTTAATCTAATATTACAATGAATTTCCACCACATCTTTCTCCATCCTTCTAAATGGATTCCCAGGTCCAATTTTTTCCAATTCTAGAGGAATTAGACAGAGTGATAACTTATCTCCATACCTTTTTATTTTATGCATGGAGATCTCATCTAGACTCCTTGAAAAATCAACGGACGATAAAAAAATCTCAGGGATTAAAATAAACAAACATGCCAAACTATATCACACATATTATTCGCTGATGATTGCTTCCTGTTCACTAAAGCAGACCTGGGAGAAGTAAAACATTTATTGGATATTCTATCTACTTTTAGAGAAATCACGGGGCAAATGGTATACCTCCAAGAATATGGAATTTATTTTATCCCTAAGATTCATCCATGATAAAAAAAAAAGAAAAGATAGATACCTTGGCGCCCCTCTTTTCTTTGATAAGAATACGAAGGAAAATTTTGAACCCCTTCTCCAAAGATATTATGCAACTTTACAAGGTTGGAAAGTCAAGATGCTATCTTAAGCGGGAAGGAAAGTCCTAAATCAATTCATCCTCCAAGCTTATCCAACTTATCAAAATGCAGGTGCTAACTCTTCCTAAAGAAACGATAGATAGATTAGATAGAATTCAAATAGATTTTTGGTGGAATAAAGATGAGTCACAAATAAAAGGAGGTTATAAAAGCGTGGATTATCTAGCATATGCAAGCCAAATTCGCAAGGGGGCCTAGGTATGAAAAGTCCTCATAAATTCAACATAGCTCTCCAAAAGAAGTTGACAAGTCGGCTAATGTCAAAAAAAGATCAATGGTGAAACTGCTTGAAGCAAAATATTACCATAACTCTAACTCCATGGAGCCAACAAGAAATTATGAACTTTTATGGATTTGGACAAGTATACAAAAAGTCCTTAGTATTATTAAGGATACTTTTATTTGGCACGTGAAAAATGGATGTAACATAAAGATATAAGAGGACAATTGGATCGCCAATTCAGATAAGCTCCAAAAGCCGAGCGATAAAGAAAATCCTTTGTCGTCTAAGAGACCTAATGAATTTCGAAGGTTCTTGGGAAAACAAAAAATTAGATGATCTTCAGTCTCCAGAAATAAAAGAGAAGAAGATAAAATTAGTTGGAAACATCATTGGTCGGGAGATTTTTCCGGCAAAAAACATTTAAAATTTCATCATTAACCAGAATCGAACAAACGAGAATAACATGGATTTTTCTTGGAAGAAACTTTGGAAAAAATGCAAGTTATTCCAAGAATTTAATTGTTTGTTTGGAAACTTTATCAGAAGGTTCTACCTACGAAAAGTAGACTAGCATCTCATAACCCAAATATTTCGCCAGAGTGTCTAATGTACAACTTGTAGGTGTCGGAAACCGAACATCATCTCTTCAGAAGTTGTCTTTTCAATAAATCCATATGGTTTGGTTGCTTTTTAGATGTAATATACTCCCAAATTCACACAAATTTGATGACATCTTGGATAGAAAATTGGATTATAAATGCAAAATTTCTGCAATTTAGTGAAAAAATTGCAACGATATTATGGTTCAGTTGGAAATATAGATGTGAGGTGGTCTTTGGAAATACCATCCCAAATCCAACAATCTTAGTCGATCAAATTAAGAAGTTTACTATATCTTGGAATATCAAGGATAGGGTAACAACCCATTGGGTCCAAAAAGTAAAGGGTATAAAACCTTGATGGTCCAATATTAAGAAGGATTGGATAATATTCATGGATGCTTCTTACAAAAAAGAGGGATCATCAATGGGATATGCTTACATTCTGTACTCTGTGGATCAAAAAGCTTTCATGCATATTGTGGTAGGTTCCGGATGGGATTTGAAAAAGCCGGGGGTCTAACAACCTCACCCAATATTTCTCTTAGCAATCTTTCTGGACCAACTCCAATATACTTTTAAGAGAATCAACTAGACAGTCAGACTCAATCTTAATAAAAAGTATATCAAAGAGTTATATCTCAATTTCTCGATTTAATCCTCACTCAAACAAATAGAAATCTGTGAGCCTGATTGGATACAAGAGAAATAACTTGAACGATACCAAAGACCAATGTTCAATGATCAATCAATTTCAATCAACAATCAAAGGTTGGATTTACCAATTGATCGATTCAACGCACAACCTGTGATATTTCAATTATATAGCAAAATATAACGCGAAAAAAAAATAACACACACCAAAAGTTTTGTTAATGAGGAAACCGCAAATGCAGAAAAACCCCGGGACCTAGTCCAGATTGAAAACACACTGTATTAAGCCGCTACAGACACTAGCCTACTAGAAACTAACTTCGGTCTGGACTATAGTTGGACCCCAATCAATCTCACACTGATCCAAGGTACAGTTGCGCTCCTTACGTCTCTGATCCCATCAGGATACTGCGCACTTGATTCCCTTAGTTGATCTCACCCACAACTAAGAGTTTCTACGACCCAAAGTCGAAGACTTTAATAAACAAATCTGTATCACACAGAAAAGTCTACAGGAATAAATCTGTCTCCCACAAAAATACCTACGAGTTTTGTTCTGTCTTTTGATAAATCAAGGTGAATAAGAACCAACTGATATACCAGACTTATATTCCCGAAGAACAACCTAGAAATATCAATCACCTCACAATAATCTTAATCGACCAGCGAAACAAGATATTGTGGAATCACAAACGATGAAACGAAGGTGTTCATGACTACTTTTCTATCTTGCTTATCGGAGAAATTAATCTCAAGCCAATCTTACGATTCTACTCAAATACGATAGAAACTGCAAGATCAAATCACGCAACTACAGAGAAAATATTTGGGCCTGGCTTTACAATCCCAATGAAGTCTTCAAGTCGTTAATCTACAGGGTCTCGATAGAAACCTAAGGTTAAACGAGAACCGACTCTAGCTTATACAACTAGTAACAAATAGGAGGTGTGGGGATTAGGTTTCCCAGTTGCTAGAGTTCTCCTTTATATAGTCTCCAAATCAGGGTTTGCAATCTAAGTTACCTTGATAACAAAGCGTTCAATATGCACCATTAGATGAAAACCTGATTAGATTCAAGTTAGTATCTTTCAACCGTTAGATCGAACTTAGTTTGTTATACACAATTAAATAAAATGTAACTTCATTTAGGTTTGAGTAACTGTACCTAAATGTGTACACCTAGTTGGTTCCACAATAGTTAACCAATGGTTAGCCACTTTCATATCAACCTTATTCATCTTCACCATAACTAGTTCAAATGACTCAAAAGAATTAGTTAGAGAGTTGTTCAATTGCTTAGATCTCATAGAAGTATATAAGACACAGTCGAAACAAAAACGATTTTGATTCACTCGAATCAATTCATGAACATTATATCCACGGTTTTCAAAGATTGCATTCCTTAATTTATATATGTCTTATTTCACGAATAAGATGTTTTTAGAAAATAACCCACTTAAGTACGAATACCGGTACGCATACTTAAGTACCCGGATTGAACTTTTTTTTTTAGTTCACAAACTCCAGCAGAAATTCACGGGATGTGAACTTCCGGCAGTACGCGTAAGGGTACGTGGACTTAGCTCCGGTCATCCTAAACAAGTAAAGTACGCATACTTTGCTTCAAGGATTTTGGACTTACACAAGTATGAGTTCACATACAATGTTTATATCCATTCAAGGTTATATATTCTAAACTCAAATTTCAATCATTGAAACATTCTTAGAGGATGTCATATAGAGGTTATTCACACACTATTTTTCATCAAAGCGATTTTCAAGAGATTGAAACAATCAACATGACTTTCGTCACGAGTAAAGATGAACTTGGCCAAAGCGAAAGCTTACCAACACATATTTTGAGAAATTGATAAGAGAGATAAACTCGGCTCGAAATAGAAAATGTGTATAATCGAAGTCTATATAGCAATACGACTTTTTTCTCAAGATAAGAGATATAATAGATAGACTTTTGAGTGATAGATAAGTTCAAGTCTCCACATACCTTTTTTTTTTGATGAAGATCCACCAGTTCTTTGAGTAGTTCTTCATCTTTGCATGATGAACACCGTGGAGTCTAGAGATTAACTACACTTATTATCTTAGTCCGAGACTTAGCTATAAGTAGACTAGAAATTAAGACTTATAGTTTTGGCAACTAAACTTGACAAACAAGCTTGAAGTAGCAACGCTTGCGAGTTCGACCGATAAGTGCTCTAACAAGCTTCCTCAACCCTTCATGCAGAAGGAAAAGCTCTTCTAAGTACTGTAAAATGGTTAGAATGTTTTTTTTTTGTCTACCGGATTCTATCATAAATAAAGACGATAATAATTCTTGGATAACGGAGAATACTATTGAAGAAACTATCATTATTATAGAAAATCTTCCTTAAGATCAAGTTAGATATATAAGCAGAGATTACAGTGAAGCGGTAGACTCGGTTGCAAAAGAAGCGAGGATCAGGAAAATTCAGCACATATCTATGCATATTCACCTACCAGTTCAAAAAAAGAGCATTAGTCCTAATATTTTTGATAAAAATAAAATTCTAAACTTATTGAATTACTTTGATTAGTTTTTATATATCTAACCCTTTCATCGTTAAAAACAAAAGAAGAACACTCAAGGTTTGACTGACAAGTTACTACCTGAACCTAGCTATTGCACAGAAAATTTAGGTTTGGCTGATAACTTGTTGCCGAACCTAGTTTTTGTAAATAAAAAAGTATATATAGAAAATTAAAATAAATATAAAAAATAAATAAAAATAATAGAAAATTATAAAGTGCAAGGGCAATTATGTCATTAGAAAAATATATTGATAATAGCATGCATTTGGTATTACTACCTAGCTAGTGACCCGATTATCCAAAACTTAGAGACTACCTAGGGTATAAATAATGATATAGTCGGGACTGGAATAAGGAAAGCCTTCGATTTAGCCTTTGTTTAAATACCGCAAACCTGACCTTACTTTGTATAGGAACAACTCAATCAATCTTCCTATATTCTGTCCTATATTCTAAGTTCGCTTACAATAGTTTTGGGTCGATCACAAAGAGAAGCAATGCTGAAACGCAAACGAACAACATTAGACGAGATCACGGAGGCAAAAGACTATGTTTTTTCCCATGCACACATTCCTCATGAGGTACTTGTGCAAATATTGCAAACACTTCCTATTAAAGCTTTGATGAAATTTTGCTGTGTATGTAAATTATGGTCTGAGTTAATCGTGAATGATCCCCAATTTACCCAAGCTCACTTTCTTGAATCCCAAAAAAATCCCCAACTCATATTTAAGATCTTATCCACAAAGTTGGATGATATTGAAAGTCCTTTTCTTTTTTTTTAGCTCAAACCGAAGAATATCACATGAATCACTTGTTCTCTTTGGGAAATGATAAGTTCGTTAGAGCAGTTCCTATGACAATGAACAAAAATAAAAATTTGTTCAACCACGTGGATTAACAAACTGCATTCTCCACTATGGGAAACAAGGAAAAATGAACAAATCTGTGTATGTAAATTTGCTCTCTTTGGGAAAAGATAAGTTCGTTAGAGCAATTCTTATTAGTTTATTAACATAAACTAATAAGAGTTGGGTCCCATTAATCATTTTATTTATATAAACTAATAAGAGTTTGGTCCCACGGATTATTTAACTAATAAAAGAAATAATAAAAATAAACCATAATTATAATAATCAGGTTTTGGAGAGAGAATATGTGAGGGGCGACATCCATTCTATCTCCAGCGACATCTATTGTATCTCCAGCGACATCCATTCTATCTCTGCGTCATGATGGCGGTCGCCCGAGTTGTTGGGTGATGGCGCGCGTCCTTGCAACAGACGCGCGTTTGATAGTGCGACTCAATGTTCAAATGAACAGATCTGTTCATTTGAACATCCATTTTCTTGGCATAGTGGGATCAAAATGAACAAACTCTAAGTTTGTTCATCCCATAGGAATTGTTCTTAGTGGTAAAAGTAAAGTTTTACCCTATATTGAGAATCTAAGAGGCTGTTTGGTATAGTTTTTAAAAATAATTTTCAAAAATAGTTCTCTACTGTTTTAAAAACATACCCTATTTTATTTGTTTTCATTTTCTAAAATTTGTTTGGTAGGATAAAAAATTATCTTTGGAAACCAAGAAAAATGAACTAAATGAGATCAAATGTAAAGACTAGTCTAAGAGATAGTGATACTGGTCATGACTAACTTGTGGTCATTTCTCCGATCTCTTACTTTGTTCTAAGAAGAAGAAGAATGAACAAAAAGAAAAAAGAGAAAACACAGAAAACAATAATTTGTTGTTTTCATTTTTTTTTCAAAAACGGAAAACAAATTGAAAACATTTTCTGAAAATGTCCCTACCAAACACGTTTTTTTTCCTGTAATCTATTTTCTTTGTTTTTAAAAACAAAAAACTGTTTTCGAAAACTATCCCAAAAAGGCTCTAATTGTTTCGAAAAACGGTTCTCCAAGGAATTGGTTATTGCAATGGTTCAATATGTTTTATGGTGGGTGCTCCATCCAAAACAGGCAATTGGTCTTATTTTGTCATTGAGATCTTGAACTTTAGTAAACTCGAGTTACTACCTCTTGTGTCTCGCATACAGACCAAACGATACACATGGGTCCAAGATTGCCGATTTGGATATGATGTCATTGCAAAAGAGTACAAATTTATGTGTATTCTTAGGTATGCTGGCACTGATTCTACGTACTACAAATATATAATCTTGACACTGAAAAGTACTGGCACTGGATCTTCGAGAGAAATTAAGCATCCAATGACACCAAAAGGCTTTCCACGGGGATATAGCTATCCATCACCTGGCCCTTGTATTGATGGAGCACTTTTTTGGACGACAAGTGATATGGATAAGGATACAAAGCAGTTTTGTATTCGTTCAGAGAAGTTTCAAGTAATTAAACTCCCAGAGGGTTTGTATCGTACGGATTATAATAATCAACTGGAATATAAACGATGTTTCTGCTGTGCTCAAGTTGAGCAATCTAGTACTCATAGTGGTGCGGTTGATTTAAATATATTGAAAGACAGAATCGAACAGGTTTGGGTAAAAGAAACTATTATATTTGATCTTCCAACAACAGTACGATATCCTCCTCCTCCACCTCCACTTTATGATGACTTCAAATGTACTGCTACCTTTTCTCTTAATAAGGTATTACTAGCACTCGAATAACAGAATTCGCTGGCCGGATATATCTTTATTGGAGGAGGTTGCTGCAATGCAAACGAAGTCATATTATTCAATTTTACGATTTGCACTCCAGAAAACTTGTGCAAGTAAAAGGTCCTACAGGTGGTAAATTTGGTTACGATTATCATGTCACTAGTCATGTCGAGAAGCTTGTTTCTTTTAAAGCTTGGGCGACGAATGAAGGAGATGGAGGGGGAGTACTAGTTGGTCGTGACTTCGATAAATGCACTGTTACGAAGATACAAGACATGTTTAAGAAAATGCCACCAAGTTCTGATGCCGCAATGGTTTCTTTTCTTCTTTTAGTTTCTCGGGAAAAAATAGCGAGTCATTAGTTATCTAAATTATGTTTATTCTGTCTTTTTTTTGTTATGGTTTCCACTGGAAAATAACTTGCTCTCGCATTTTATTTTATTAAACTACATAAGGTGATTTGTACAAAGATGAAATATGAAGACATATTTTAGGCTCTGGGATTAATTGGTTCTCTGAATTCCTGAATTTAAACACGAAGTTCCTTATGATTTTGCTTTGTAATATCATTAATATTAGCTATATATAGCAATATTAATTTACAATGGTTGATTTAGAAGGTCCATACTCCATACTCTTATTCCAGCAAAGGTGATAAAGATGGTGTCACACAATATAGATAGAAAATGGTGTATCGCACCAAATTTAACTGATTATGATGATAGAGCAGCCGCTAGCACTGTGTGGGTAAAATACCCGACGACCACGTGTCAACATCCCAAGGGATGAATATATGATGAGATGATGAGGTTGGAGCACCGAATCATTCGTTGAGAGAAGGATTTGTCTCAGTCGAGGCAACTGCACAAGCGCCACATGAATATGACGCGTCTGCTCAGACGGCCAAGTCTAAAATGCAAGACCGCATTTAATGAAGGATAAGAACAAGACTTGGGTAGTTGGGCATCGTCACGGAAGACTCGGACGATCTATACTACGACTCAGAGGCGATGGAGCACGAGGCTCTCCACAGAAGGGAAGCACGATCCAAGGGAGAACGAGACAACTCGGAGGGAGGGCCAAGTATGCCATTGCGAGGGACGGTATAGAACGAGTCTGAGGAAGCCAGTACGATGGAAGACAGCTCACCCAACTCGGACGATCAAGCGAACACAAGTTTATTCTGTCTATAAATACCAGTCCATGTACCAGGAGATGAACAACTTATGTAATCTTAGATGGTATTTCTACAGAGAATTCGTGAGAGAGACTTAGATATAGAAGAGATACGTAACACTTTCAAGGGTAAGACCTTATAATCAATAAGAAAACATCTTCTTCTCCGTGGATGTAGGTCTTCATGGCCGAACCACATTATATGCTTGTGTCAATCTTTACATTTCATGCTATTTACATCTTGTTCATGTTGAATCTTGTATGTTTAAGTAGTTTTTAGTCTTTAATCTTACTTGGGTGTAGTAGTCAGAAAATATGCAGCTACATTTTGGCGCTAGGGAGGTATGAAGATCTAATCTACCTCCCTAACAACAGATCTATGTTGTTTTCATAATCTCTGTAAGAGAAATGTTTTCACACTACAAAGTAGATTTCTGTTGAGATGAATGAGTAGAGATCAAACTCAAAAATGATCTTCACGATCTGAGAAGTCTAGAAGAACCTCAAGATCAACAGATCTACGTTTTTCACTAATTTTCTTTAAGATTTCTTGTTATTTTCAAGATTTTTAAAGTCTTCCTTAAGTAGCTCAGGAGAGTTGTAGATCGGAGTAAATATGGAGTTTTAAACGCTTCGGCGCTCAAACGATCTCCTTCATGAAAGAGCTAGGAAGAGATGTTATTCAGTAGGCTACACAAGGAAGCAATCACCCTATGAGAGTTGAAAAAGACGAACTTTTCATGATGTTCATCATCAAACTCACCATAATCTTGGAATCTCCTTCTTAAAAGTTTAAATTTAAGTCAAGGGGAGGAATTAATGAGTATATAATCAGTCATCAAACTCAAAGTTTGTTTGAAATAATAAGTTAAAAGATGATGAGATATATCTCCTAGAATGGGAAAACGTACTTAATCGTCATAATTAGATTCTTTCCCTATAGGCGTATGACACGTTGAAGGAGATATTTCCTCGAAAAAAGGGGACACGAAAAACACCTTTTCTCAATCATCAACACCTCATGCAAAGAGGGATGTTTTGACATTTTCACATGTCTCCAAAATCTACTGCAAAGTCTTCCTGTACTAATCTGTCCAGACTGAACTATGACTTAGTAATTGCATGTGACCTGCAAATTTATGGTCCCACTTTTCTAAAAGAAAAGACAAATTAAGTATAATTGCATATGTTGCAGGGAAGGTAATGGTGACGCGATGATCTACTCGTGCGAGCCAAGGAGAAAATGGTGGAGCCGAAACAGAAGGACTCGACGATATGGAGCCAGGCGAGGCTCTGATCCCAGGCGAGGGACAACCCGATGACCAATATCGAGAAGGACTAACTGATAATTCAAGCTCCGAAGGCGATGGAAAACCCTTTGATAAGCGTGATGATATTCATCTTACTCAGCCAGGAGGGTTGAGCCGCTTGCCGAGACAAGCAGCAAACAGTGAGGCCAAGAAGGACAACCCTTCAGACCTCGCCGAGCTATATAGAACTTGGAAGCGGCACCAGCCATCAAAATATTTCTCTGGAAATGTGCTAATGAAATCCTCCCAACAGATGCTAAAACTGCAAGCATTCTTCACTATATTGATCCCATATGCAGAATATGCAATTGTGGGAGGAAACAATGGCACATATGTTTCTCAATTGCCCTGCAGCCACTGATATTTGGAAGCACATGTTAGGTGGAAACCATGGTCTCTTTGACCATCAAACTCTCTTCATGGATTGGTTCAATACTTGGTTTCACAATGCAAGCAACAGTGACAAGACCTGTACTTCTGCAACCACTTGCTGGTTCATATGGAAGGCTAGATGTGATCTAGTATTCCAAAATATTACTTCTAATGCTAAGAATACAACTCTCAGCATACAACAACACCTTTGTGACTATAATAGAGTTCACAACTTACCCCACCATGCTCTGAATACTCAGGGGCACACTTATGATAATGATCCCCATATAACAACAACAGGAATCCATGTTGGGATCCCTCCACAAAAGCAGAATTATGGTTTCTTAATCAAAATCTGCACTATTCAGGATCCTAACACTTATCAGTTCTTCTCAGCCCTAACTATCACTGATTTTGCAGGCAACTATGTTGATAGCAGAGGAAACACAGGTCAATGGGGAGCAAGAGGAGCCACATGAGGAGCAGATTTAGCGTTTGGATGGGCAGAGGAAAAGCAGCACATGAACGTCGAAATACATGCTGAAACCAATGACATTCTAGAACACTTCAATGCTCTTTACATCAAAGCTATAAAGGAAAGATTCAGCAGGAACTATCACATGCAAAAACAGATATTGAGTGAAGCAACTGTCTTAAATGTTAAACCTGTAACTTTTGTTTTAATGGGTCTTAAACTTCTGCATATAACCCAAAATCTCCAAGCCTTAAACTTGGCTATTACTTGTAAGAACCTAAACAGCGGGTCAAATATTTTCCTAAACAATGACACCGCGAGCGCTACTATCAATCCAATTTCATAGGCTCTGCTTAAGTTTTCTTAAAAGAAAAAGACTAATAATGCTCTATCCATTACATCCGTTATTGAGCAACCATCAATTATTAAATGCCAAAAAAAATATCTACCTAAAAAGATCCATTATTGAGCAGCCAGAAGAGGAATGGACTATTTTAGGACCATTCTTTTTTTCCATTTAGGACCATTCTTTTTTTATTTTATTTTCAAAATGTGAATTGAGGAATGAATCTACAACTCAGTGATAGTAAATTAGTAATAGAGAAACTGAGGCCCATATTCTGAGCAATTGACAGTCGAAACAAACCCCAATTTTTATGAACTATGATTTTAGGATACCTAAACTTTCAAGGCATACAAAATAGTTTTCCCATCCTAGGTGACCTTATAAAGGGTGTCTATTGTGTAGTTCAATTACCTATATATCCTTGAACCTAAAATCAAAAAATAAACTATCCCATACATCTCTTCTTCTTCCTACAGCCAAACCACCTTCCTTTTCTCTCATATTTCAGTATGCCCAAAATCATAGTTCTTTTTTATACACAGAGGGAGACAGTGGTTGCAGCTATAAGAAGATTTTTCAAGGGAACTTGAACATTAATTTGTTATTACCATGTTCTGTTTTTGCTTTTTTCTTTTAACAAGAACTACTACTACTAGGATTACCAACAACGAGAAAAAGAAGGGAAAAACATAACAACAGCTCTATCCTGTGGAAATTTACAGATATATAGAGGCATGAGCTCGGCAGGAACCACTGCAATAACTATGTTGGAACTTGAAAGAGAGGACAGTTTAGACCTCTGAAACATGTGATTTATCATTCAAGGTTTCTTCATTTCCTTCCCAAAGTTCCACGAGTTCTTTCCTGAACCATGAAATGATCATGACTGGGCCCAATGTCGAAGGAACCTGCATGTCAATCAATGTAGAATCTTAGACAAGACAGTAAGTTAATCAATGTTCTCCTACCAATTAAGAAATAACATGCAAATCAAGAGATTTTAGTAGAACCTCTGCTAAAGTCTGATCAAGGAAACTAGTACATTCTGCTTGAAATTCTGATAGGAAACTGATACATTCTTTTATAGAGATATTGACCTGAGTCGGTTTTACCGATGCAGAATAGGATACATGGCAGATGTAGAAACAAATTGACAGTCTACCATCAAATATGACAAGGATTGATAGCAACCATGAGCACCGTATAAGATCTAGCCAAATATTTATGACCATGGACAAATATGATGAGCATGCTTATTTATCTGGATCTGTGGTACACATAGATGGAAACCGAAACAATCATGTAAACTACATAGATGTACGCATGGCAATCTAAACAATTGGTGATAGGAATCACGAAAACTTCATTGTTCAATTGATCAGTCAGCCATTCATTTTAGGTAGAACCAAACAAACACGAGTATATTGATTCTATGCAAATCAACACAATCTCAGAATATCCCATTTCATATATTTCAAAATAATGCTCGCCTCTTTCTCTTCGTACAATGCCATATGAAAGATGTTTATGATACCCAATCTTTCAAAATAATCACCACCTCTGTTTCAAAGTACAATGCAATTACGTACATCAAAGCTCACAAACTGCACAAAAGATGTTACCATCTGATGTTTATGATGCACCATTGTTTGATGGCACAACCATGAAATATGAGACCAATGCCATCTCTTTACTAGGGGACATATAATCTCAAATGTGAGCATGTACCAGCAGTGTGGGCCTAAACCAACTATCCACATATCTTCTCGTTCTCATTGGTTGGATGGCAGTAGAAGTGATGCAGGGGCATATCCTGCCTAGGGAATTTAATGAAAAGACAGGGTAAGATTCATTTACTTTCCTTTGTATGAAGTTGCTTTACTAAAAGAGGTTAGTGAATTCCTAACAGTTAAGCACATGGGCTGAAACTGACGACTTCAACATTGTTTGCCCTGCGAAGCTTGTCCTGTTTATCTCTGAGTCTCGAACACAATATATAGGCAGGAAAAGAGTACAGTGTCTCTAGTGGTACATTTCTATTCGCAATGAAACATCACGACGAAAAGAGAAGGAAACGTAACTTGCTTATACTAGGCAAAAGACAGGAGTTAACATTAATTTTTTTTCTCAATCAAAATGTCAGGCTACCAAATAATTTTACTTGTTTCTACGTCCGTACATATATCTAAAACATTGTTGCCAAGGTAAACCTAGAAGCTTACATGGTATTGGAGCAGCTAAGAGTTTTAGGTGGAAAGACAAGTCCAATTACTGATAAAACAGTGGATAACAGATGGATATTACAATGTAAATATGGACAGGAAAAAAAAGGTATATACAATATTTATTATATTGGTAACTGTGTGCGTTTCAACCTAAAGTTATTAATAAATTGGAAACAATCAGAAATAACCCAAGGAAATTCCCACGTGTCTAGATACAAGTTCTACGGTGACTAGTGTGTAAATAACGACAAAGTAACGTACCAGATAAAGAAGAGCAGGTTGAGGTGACTGACTCAAGATGCCAGCCGCTAAAGCAGTTACCAGCCCAATAGCATATCCACAAACCGCATACCAGATGTACTTTTGGCCTTTGGTTGAGGATAATTCCATAGGGGTCGCTGAATCCCTGGTCCTTCGATGATCAAAACAGAGAACCAGCGCCAAAAGCATGCCAGGAATAGCCTAAATCAAAAACAAACGTAGGAATTAAGAACCTAGGAAAGAAAACGAAATAATATGTTGAGATTTTGACACCTATTTCGGATGGTAATACTAGTATTTCAGCATTCACTTTAAGAAATAATTTTATTTTCGTTTACGGGACGTTATCAAGTATAGCAGGAAAAATATCAAATTAAAAACGGTGTAAAATAGAATGAAATCTACACTTAATTTGGAAAGAATCAAACACAAAGAAGACGTCTTCTCCTCGAGTTTCAAGGTATTAGATGTTCTAAGTACCCATACTGCTATAAGGAATCTCACGTGACTATTACTCTAGTCAATAGGCAAACAAGAAACCATAAAATACAAGTAGCCAACAGTTACGCCGCCAACATGTTCCAACAATAATAAAACAAACATTTAAAAATCCAAAATCAGTATCTCTTCAATGATAATCCCATTAACACAGGCTTCAGTCAGCGTAACTTGTGATTAGATACCGACCACATTTGCGGCGGAAGTAATTATTGTCAAGTTCTACTACACGGTAACCAATTTGAGGTAGATGTGGGAAACACACCTATCAGAAATCATGGACCCAGATTTCACAGATTATTCTGCGAAATAACAATCAAGGGTCTTTTATATAAACCAAGATCAGAAAGGAAATCGAAACCTAAACCTTAATTCCCCGCCTCTCTCTCACCCTTTCCTCTAGGTCTCCGTTTTTGAGAAGGTGAGAAAGAGGTGACAAATGAGATAGAGATTAAGGTTTAGATAATGACTTTCTCTCTCGTCTTGGATTATATAAAAGCCTTTGATTTGATCGGTATGTAATCATAAGTTTAATATATTTTCTCTATCTGGTTTCAGCCTAATCATATTATAGAAAGTATTGTATTACTTGAGATAAGTTCACTCAAATTAGTAAATAGGGAATACTAACTCGCACCAATTGTTCATCTTAACTAATGAGTGAGGTAGGCAATTCCGGGAAAAAAAAATAGATAAAAAGGTGTGACTGCTCCAGCTCACAGGGTGACTAATCTGACTAATTCCTAGTATTGATTGCACTAGTTTTAATTTCGGATGAATATACCTATATCAGCTAATCATATTCAACTACAAGATAGTAAAGCTGCTCGTTCTGTTTAAGTGGGCTATACATATTATCATAGTGTCCATTGCGATTACTAATTTTCCAATCTTCAACATCGAAAAAATTACAGGTTCACTGCCTCAGTATAATAGATCTGCAACTATCACTCGGTGCAAATTAACTGATATAGGTATATTTTTTGCAGATACCTATGTTTCTACTTTCTGGAGAGTACACCTTGATTAAAGAGAAAGCAGATAAAAAGAAAAGGAGCAGCTTACACCATCTACAATGGAACCAAAATATGGCATGGCATAATTCTGTACGCAATGGATGTAGCCGAAGCTACAGTATGGCATATATGCTATTTTCAAATACCAAATTTGGCATTTTAAAATGGCATATATGCTATACATAACTGGACTCGGCTTTAAATCGAGTGTCTTCAAACTCCTTCTGAGAAAAGGTTTAGTTTAGTGCTCAGACCACATCTAAAATCGAGAAAAGATTCGGTGCTTGAATCCAATCTCAGAATGAGCCTCCCTTCAAAATCCTACTTCACATATAACCAGGCTCAATCTGAATGAGTGTGGTTTAAAATTCTATTTCAGATAGAGCTCGGGCAAGTTCGATGTTTCTACCATATGGAGCACCCTGATGCTAAACCTAAATCTATAGTTAATTGCAGAATACAATTTGCTATCGTAGCTTTTACCATATACCATTGTGGATTATCTTACTAGCTTAGGAATGAAAATTCATGTGCAAACAAGCCTTAAAGCTTATCTGTGCATCTTTACAGGATTGATCGTAAATCCCTACATGACAATGAACAAAACACTCCGAATGCCTGAAAGTAAAAATGAGCTATGAAGACAAAGATATATTTGCAAATTCAATGCCTTCAAGGATTAGAGAGTATAAAAGACATTTTAGTCAAATCAAATAGCTTCAGGTACGTGTAGATAACATAATTGCTTGGCTGATCATGACCACCTCTGGATGCATATATGTATTACCCACCTAAACTCCTACACGAGACAAAACTTAAAACTCTACAATGAATCATATGGTTGGTTTTCAGAGTTGAGCACCAATGCACAAACTCCATACACAATTATAGATATACAGCATGCATTTGCATTGAATTAATATGGTACAAGAACTACACAATGTTACAATTTACATAGTTGCTAACAATGCAGTAAAAAATCAAAAGTAGAGAGAACACCGTACCATATCACCAAGACCAAGCATCATGAAATCCGCCGAATCGCTCCCAGAGCCTGCACCACTCATCAAACTCCTGGGAAACACAATCTTCACTGGCAATTCCAACTTCTTAGTTATCAATTGAAGACCGGGAAGACTCAAACTGTTCGCCACAGTGTGAACAGGATTCGATGCTTGTCGTGTAGCCACAGAAACCATAACATTAGCTCCAAAGAACCTCTCGGAGAAGAAAACCCAGAATATATCATACACGAACAAGCAAACCAAAAGCAATGCACAAATTTTGATATTCGGAAGCCGAACATGACTAACAAACGCAATGCAAATGGATATCCCCAATAAGTTGTTCAATACCCAATGACCAGTAACAAGCCAAGAAATAACAGTCCCTACACAAACCCCAACAAGAACACCTTGTGTCCTAGTAAAAGACTTTGAACAACACCTTGATAAGTACGGGTCAGCAATCCCAAGCTTCGTATTAATAACACTGACATAAGGCGAGAAGCAAAAGTAGAGCGAAAACATTGACGCCACCGCTGTAAATGCAGTGAGAAACTGTGAGACTGACGAGAACAAATAGAACAACAAAATCAAACTACATGAACTCATAATCGGGATCATAAGAGCTTGCGATCGATCTAATGTAATCGACGCTTCAGAGAAATCTCGATTCCTTTCCATTTCTTTCCTATAATACAATGCCCTTTGTGCAGCTGCAAATGTCACTGCAATTGCTGTTAAGATAAGAACCATTGGTGCTGGTGCAAATAAAAACGTTAACTTCCATAAAGACTCCATTTCCCCCACAGAGATCTCTTCCACAGTAGTCAAATTCAAGAAAACCCTACAAAAAAATGAAAACAAAATCTCTTCAAATCAACAAATTCAACAACTAATTTATCAAAACCCCAGTAAAAGAAATCAAATCTCGCACTTCAAATCATGAAATTCAACAGTTATTTGAACAAATTTTTGTTCCTTTGAGTGAAATTGAAGCTATCATGCATGGAATTTTAAGGGGGGGGATCACAAATTAGTGAAATTTACAAGTAAAAATACGTTTTTAAGAGAAGTTTACAATGTGGCAGTGTGATTGAGAGTGAAAATGATGAAATTAGGGTTTTTAATTTGGGGGGGTTTTAGGGGAAAGAGGACTTACCTTGGACCAGGAAGAGATTCTGAGAGACCTAAAAAATTTTTTCCGAAAAGGACTCTCTCCTCTTCTTCTTCTACAATGGGGTTAGTTCCTTTTATTGGTTATTTACTTTGTTTGTCCTCGGAAAACGAAGGAATTACATAAATGCCACGAGTGTAAAATGGGAACTTTTGTATCTGGAAAAATATTTGGGCACTTGGAGTTGAGTTCCTGTTCCGAGGAATTATTCATTTGTTAGGATTTGCAGGGATCGGTTGGATCTGTAACGATCGATTTTAGCTAGAAACCTACTTGTAAACATATTTGGTGCTTAAATTGGTTACAAAGAACTTGTATGAGATTGATGTTGATGTATGCATGACAATTGAAGGCCCGACCCGAGGATCTAGCATTTTCGGGTAGAACATATCTTTTTGATAAGTCTGTGTGAGAAGTGCAAATTGTTGGACCACCACTAGAGCTGTCAACCGGGCAAGCTAGGGTCAACCCGGCCCTAGCTTGACAAGCCATGGACGGGTTAGGATCATCCCTAACTCTAGTACTGTTCATGTACAAGCCCAAAACCCCAACCCTAACCCTAGACGGGTTGGTTCTGACGGGTTGCGGGTTGGCTGGTAAATTTCACTTTATTATTTTTGTGCTAAAAATATGAATATGGTAAACAACCACAAGTCTAAATACTAAAAAGTGCATACCGAAAACAGATTACAGATTCCACAATACAACTAAAACATGATTGAAATGAACCAAACCAAAGTTGTGGAGTGGAATACATAGACATAGTTACATACATATATAAAACCAAAAAAAAAAATACAAACTTCCACTTTTACTGCCTACCAGTTTACCACAGACAGTATCACCTACTAAAAGTCTAAAACACTTCATCACTAGTGAAGAGGGGACCATAATAACAACCAATTCCTGCACAAAAAGTATCATATAATTTATATTCATTAATAAGGAATTAAGGATATAGGTCCAGGATTGTGATTCATATAAGAATCCTCAAAGTGACAGTAACTATTATCTATGTTTGTCCTTTTATATACAAAAGTGGACAAACTGAAGTACTGAACTGAAGCTACCGTCTACTGAACTGACTTTGAAATCTTGAATCACAACCTAAACCCTCATATGCAGTCACATATACAATATATATTGTTAGTGTCTCCCTTCATATTTATACAAAAAATAGGAGACAGTGATATAATATGGAAGTCCAAAATATTTCGTAAATCAGTGCCCAAAAAATGTTCTTTTTCCATGTATCTTTGTAATTGTGTGTCTAGAAGATGATCCAGTATGAATCTGTAATTTCCAGCAAAAAGTATATCAAACAAAAGGATGTGTTAATGTAAATAAATAGAATTTTCATAATTACCCGCTTTATATCGCTGAAGTACGGATACTAATTAGACGCATAAGAACTTACTGCCTCATTGTTGTTTGCTGGCTCAAATGCCAATACATCCTCACTAATATCATTATCTTTCACTTCCTCAACATCAGTTGATGCAGCTCCTACATATAATTGAAAATAAGTAATTATCAATCTCATATATATTGTTAAATAGACTTACAACTAATTTTAAATATTACTCAAGACACTTAGCCTCTTACCGATTCCATATATCCAATCACGAGTTGTTACCAATGCCTCGGCACTTTCAGGTGATAAGGAGATGCGATATCTGTCAAGTACCCTTCCCCCAAGGCTAAATGCAGATTCCGAAGCAACAGTTGAAATAGGAATTGATAAAATATTGGTTGCCATTCTTGTAAGATTAGGGTATCGTAGTTCTTGGCTTCTCCAATACTTCAAGATGTCAAAATCAGTTGACATTGATCCTTATGACTCACTTAGATATTGTTCTAGTTCTGACTTGTCAGATTGTTGACCACCATTTTTTTTTGCCGCGGCAAATTCTTGCATCAAAAAACTTCAACAATTAACTACCAGTTCTATATGGACAGTTATAGAAATGTTCAAGCAGTTAAAACTTAAAGAAATATCACCTGCATAAAAGCACTTCCATTGCGTCCAGAATTCCCACCATTTACAGTACCCGAATTCTGAGTTTCATTGGTTGTCGAACCTCTTAAAGTTGACGTCGTATGATACTCTTTATAGAGTGCCGCCATCCTTTTTCTAATAATATCAACTTCCTTCTTCATTTCACGCTCAACAGGATACACCTTTTCTAAAGTAAACTCTACAAATTCAAACTTCAATCGAGGGTTTAAAACGACTGCCATTGCCAATATTGGACTCAATTTTTTCCAATACTTGGAAAAATTTTCTTGCATTTTCTTCGCCATGTTTCTGATGAACTCAATGTCATTAGTTGTCTTTTTATATAATAATACTTTAATCTGACAAACCCCATCAAAATAAAAATTAGAAGTAGGATACTTGTTTCCAGAGAATAGAGTCGTGAGGTCAAAAAAAACCTTGAGAAACTTCATGACCACTTTGATTTTCTCCCATTCTTCCCCATTAGGAGACTCTGCATAGTCAGGGTCCACCAACCTCAAATGAGTGAAGACTTTTTCATACGAAATACAACTTTGCAACATAAGATAAGTAGAATTCCATCTTGTCTTAACATCTTGTCGAACACCCATCTTTACTAACATTCCTAAATCGCTGACAGTATCCAAGAAATTTTGTTTTCTTCTTTGTGAACCTTTAAGGTACTTCACTGCTAACCTTATCTTGATTACTGCTGGATCAATCTATGTCAGTCCATCTCTTACAATAAGATTTATTATGTGAGCACAACACCTTATATGAAAGTTTCTTTTCCCAGTATCCGACATAACATTCCTTGCAATGAATCGACTCTTTATTATCTTAACACATGAAGTATTTGATGCAGCGTTATCCAAAGTGATGCTGGTTACTTTTCCTTCAATTCCCCAATCATTTAACATCAGAAATAACTTATCTGAAAGTGCTTGACCAGTATGGGGTGGTGGCAGCGGAGAAAAATTTAAAAGAAACTTCTGCAATACCCAATCTTGATCAACAAAGTGTATTGTTAAACTTATGTATCCAGTGGTGTTGACGGAGGTCCACATGTCTGATGTTAGACATATTTTACCCTGGAGCACATTGTAATTTCTTGCGAATAACTTCTTTTTGGAACTTATGCATTTTAAGAATATCAGACCTTGTAGTATTCCTTGATATGGTTTCAACATCAACATTCAGATAACTACATAACTCCCTAAATTCAGTCCATTCTACACAATTAAAGGGGAGATTGTTACCAATAATTAGTCTTGCAACTAAATCCCGAAACTTTGATTGATCTATTTTGCATGCACGAGTATCCAGTTCTCCATTATTTGTAGATAACAAAAGTTGCCCCACATCTTGCATCTTCAGTCTAGGGCACTTCTTTAAATTCCTTGACATAGTTGATGTTCCTCTTTTCTGACTGTCATAAGCATATTCCTGCCCACAATGCTTGCACGTAGCCTTTTCCTTACCATCTTTGTCTCGTGACCAATCAAAATCATTCCATACTTTTGATGTAAATTTCCTTTTCTTTGAAGCATGCTCTTGAATTGTCATCGACTCTACTACTGTGATATCCTCTTCACTCATGACATCGTCATGGTCTTCTTCAACTGACATTTTAGGAAGCTACATAAAGAATTCAAAAATCAAAATTAGTAAGCCTTGAGCTACATCATAGGGGACTAGAGATGTCAATAATTAAAATCCCAACAAGTACACATCCCAAACTGGCAAAGGCAAATCCAACAAAAGTATGCTTTTTTACACTTTCATGTAAGCCAAAATAAAACATGTGCTTTCTGATTCTGACATGCTGCATATGGAGTTCATTTCCATTTTCAGAATCAGTAAACCTTTGTAATTCAAATAAATATTCACAAGCATAACGTAAGAAAGCTATGCATTATTAATTTATTATAGATTGACATTAAGAGATAGATTGACATTAAGAGACATGAGTTAACAATAAATGACACAAATTCATGAAAAGGGGATTGGGGTTCTAAGAATCATTTCCACAAACACCTAACAATACTTAAAGACAAGTTATGCATTAAAAACTTAGAACTACTCACCTAGATTAGGAAAGTAGAAGTAAAATCATAGGCCAATTTTTCCTATTCTTCTTCAACGGTAGTCTAAAGGTAAAGCCCTAACCCCTGAAAATCAAACAGATAGTTAGAAAATTAAAAAAAAAAAGATCATTAAAGTTAAACT
The DNA here is from genome assembly GCF_003573695.1 of Papaver somniferum. Taxonomy (NCBI): domain Eukaryota; kingdom Viridiplantae; phylum Streptophyta; class Magnoliopsida; order Ranunculales; family Papaveraceae; genus Papaver; species Papaver somniferum. The sequence continues at coordinate 2,744,066 of NC_039361.1, forward strand.
TAAAGATCAAAATCTAATATATAACTTAGAAGTGAAAAACAACCTAAAGGATAAAACTTGGTTAGTTGATTACGAGTAAAGCCCTAACCCCCTGAAAATCAAACAGATAGTTAGAAAATTAAAAAAAAAAAGATCATTATAGTTAAACTTAAAGATTAAAATCTAATCTAGAACTCAGAATAGAAAAAACAACCCTATTTAGTTTTAAGTTAGACACTTTACCTGATTACGAATACCTCCAGAGTCCAGTCCAGACTCCAGCTAAAATACATGCAGGGAGAGAAAAAGAGACGAATACCTCCAGTCCAGACTCCAGATCTAAAACTTGAAGAGAAGTTTTCTGATTTCTCTTTCTTTAGAAAACTTAGATAAGAATAAGAAGAAGTACCCGGTTACCTGGGTAGCAGGTGAAATACTATTGATACCTCTGATAACAGGTTATTATCATAATTTAACGGGTTGGCTGGTAACCCGCGGGTTAGACCTAGCCCGACTTGTTTTCTATTAGGGTCAAATATAACAGACCTAGCCCGACCCGTTTAGGAAACAAGCCTAGCCAAGCCGGGTTGAAACAAGTCGGGATAGGGTCAACCCGCGGGCCTGGTTACTAATTGACAGCTCTAACCACCACCAATTTCATTGTTGTAGTTGCAAATTAGGGACGGACAACCAACCAAGGACTTAGGCGCCCATAAATTTACACAATTAAGAAATCAAGTTTTAATCAAATACTACAATCATCATGTAAGAAGTATTATGTTTTTTACCAGGGGCCAAGAAGCTGCTTCATTAGTTTCTGCCGTAGAATTATTGATTTTGCAATCATAATCTCAGTTCGACATTCATTCGCTTAATGTTTTTCAATGCAGCTTAAAGCCACTTGAAAAATTTGCTGAAAAGCATCCAGAATGTATGTGGTTATTTCCCGATCATCCTTAAATTTGAACACAGATCCAATAAATGTATTTTCAAAGATAAATTTAGGGTTTTTTTCTAACTGTTTACGCAAGTAAGAGGATCTTCAAGTTCTGGTTGGAAATTCCGTAAGCGGAAATAATATGGACCGCATGCATTATTCCGCTAGAAATGTAAACTTGGCCAAATATCCGACCGATTATGTGGTATTGAGGAAAAATGTGGAAATGTCATTTCTTGTTTAATGTGTTTTATATTTCCGAATACGGCGCTAGAGATTCGGCCAATATACATTCTAAAGTAATAAGTATTGGTAAGCATAAACAACTTATTTTTGTGATAAAAAAATTCATGGTATAATTATGTTATACGCAAACAGAAATACAATATCTTTAAAAACCAACAAGTGGTCCAGTTACGTCTTTAGTTTTGGAGTAATAGGCCACGCCTTCATGTTAACAAAGAGATTCGAAGGCGTGACCTAAGACTCCATCACCAAGGACGTAACCACTACTCCACTTACTGGATGTTGAAAGACCTTGTAATCAGTTTCTAGAATACAAAATAAAGGTTGCCTGACTTAGGCAAGATAAAGTGGTCCCACTTCGATGTCCCAATAGATAAATCCCCTGCTTTGGTTTTTCACGTCAGTTTCCCTTGCGTTTTTCTTTTGTTGGCATTCGGCTTCGACTGAATTTCTCACTCTGAACTGTCATTAACTGGCTATTAATTGTTATTCTATTGAAATAATTGAAAAATCACCTATGGAGATTTTTTATTCTAATCGAAATATTTCTGCATTTTATTTGTTATAGGAAGTTATTGCTTCAAGCAATGTTAGAGGAACAAGTGGAAAAAAATAAATATTTGGCTGGAAAAATTATCAATATCTTGGATGAATTGAAACTTGTTAAAAAGAAGTACTGGAATCTTAAAGATTTCTTAATTAAAGATTTGCCTTTCATATCTAACTTGATAACAGATTGTGGGAAATCATGTGATAGACGAGGAATTGGATATGTAAAACCTAAAAATCATATTCAAAAGAAACTTCTTTTCAGATAAACCAGAATGGTTTTGAATCCACCTATATTTTCTATAATTAGTGTGGTCATTTTCGACAATCTCGTAAAGTTTACAATCAAAAAAATTGTGATGCAAAAAATATGTTTGAATTAGCTCAACTGCGTTGTTGCAAGTTAAAAAACTTTACAAAAGCTCGGAATAATTAATTAGTCGTTGATAGCTCTGATGTACTATTGGAGTCTAATTCTACTGATAAGAAAATTGTTAAAAAGCGTATGGGTGCTTTTGCATTCAAATCCACCTCTCCGTTCTAGTGGTTTATGGACAATAGATGTAGAATAAAAATGATAGGTGATCTCTCATGGTTTATAAAACCAAAGAATACAAAGGAGGATCTTTAACTTTAGGAGAGAAGTAGTTGTCTCATTAACAAAAAGTAGACAATAAAGCTACTAGGTGTAGCTGGGATTCATGATGTTGTTTATGTTAAAGGAATAAAAGCTAATGTTCTCTCTATAAGTCAAATTTGTGATAAATGTCATAAAGTTATCTTTAATATCATGTTATGATATTGAAGACAAGTCAGGAGAAATCGTCTTTCGTGGAGTATGAATAACCGTTATCTTATGGAAATTCAGTCAAATTTACATTGTAACTTGACCAAAGTAGAATCCACAAATTATGACATGAAAGGTTTGGTCATATCAACTGTAGAATTCTTGGACAACTCATTAATCGTGAACTTGTCTGAGGTGTTCCAAAAACTAATGTTGATGCAGAAGGAGTAAGTGGTGCTTGTTAGAAGAATACACAAGCAAAAGTTTCACATAAAATTTCACAAGATATGGCTACTAATTAAAGCTCCTCTTGATCTTATATACATGATTTTTTTTATCTTATTCAACACGTTATCGTTGGAGGTAAAAGATATGGCTTAGTTATGGTTAATGACTATACTCAGTTTACTTGGGTTGTATTTCTCAAACACAAAAATGACACTATTGAAAGGTTCAAGATTATTGTGAGTAGAATCCAAAATGAAAAGGGTTGCAGATTTAAGAAAATAAGAAGCGATTGTGGAACTGAATATGAATATGCAAAACTTTATATATGAGTACATTAATAAACTGGGAATCTCTCATCAATTTTCTTCACCTATCACTCTTTAAGAAAATGGTTTTCCAGATAGAAAGAATAAAAATATTCAAGAAATGACTAGAGTAATACTTCGCAATAAAAACTTACCATTTACGTTCTTGGGAGAAGGTTGTTTTTACTACCTGTTATCTCATATAAATCGGGTATATTTGAGATCGAAAACACTATATACTCCTTCTGAATCTTTACGAGGAGAAAACCTAATAGGTTATCTTGGAGTTTTTGGAAGCAAGTGCAACATTTTTAAAACAGAGAACATCAGGGAAAATTCGACTCCAAAAGTGTGAAGGTATCTTTCTTAGATATTCTCCTGACAATCGTGCTTTCATAATATACAATCTCTGAATAATAGTCTTGATGAAATCTATCAACATGGTTATGGATGATATAAGTGACTTTTGACAAGATAAACATGTTACAGCTGAACTATCTCCTTCTGAAATAGTTATAAACCCAAAGATGTATCATATGAGGAAGAACATGTTATCATTACAACCATCAATGATCCAAATTAAGAAGATGATGCTGACAGTGTTCCTGAAAGTCATGTCCATACTGGAATGAAGCTCATAAAACTTCTAAGTGGGATTGTCTAAAGCATTTTGAAAATCATATCATCTGTGATGCAAATGCGAGAGTCATGACTCGGGGACAACTTCAAAAGAATTGTCCCTATGCTTGATTTCTATCTACATCTGAACCCAAGAATGATGAAGCTCTAGAAGGTCACGCTTGGGTCAATGAAATATATGGGAACTTAATCAGTTTGAATAAGAAGGGGTATATAAATGTATCCAGCTGAAGGAATCAATATTAATTGTTGGTACATAGTCGATTTTCAAAACAATTTTTTTTAGAGCATAGCTCGGTTGAACCCAGCAAACATTGGTATATCAAGGTTGGTTGTCATATTTTATTATCAAAACTCATTTAGAGTCGCTTGATTAAATACTAGATCCAACTTCATTTCGGTTAGACTATAAAGTCTAGGAAGGTTGAGATGTACAAGTATTACTACGAAGACCTAAAGAAAGTGAAGAAGTAATGAATGCAACGACGAAATTATCCTTCCTCTTGAGGTTAGTAGTATTGACTTGATCTTGTTTCCATTATTAACGTATCTTTCAAGTCGTTTTAGATTGAAAATATAACATGCGAAGATATATACATATGAAACTCTTGTGTTAGACTTGGTCATATTAACTGATTGCAACCTATCTTGGTAATCATATTATCCGGTCACAACATATTTTGGAGTGATGGTATAATCGTCTCCATGAGAAACACCAAGTTTACATGGTTCACATATTTCTTTATGATGTGTGTGAATCATGGTTTAGGGTTTTCCAAGATGAGATGTTTCTAGATGTCGACATTATTTGAAAATGTAGATGACTCTTATCATTAATTGTTCAAATATATTCCTTGATACTCAAGGTGATCCCATACCGAAAAATTGAAAAGCATTTAATTATAATTTGAAATATGGTTTTCTAATGAAGTTTTCGGAAATATGGTTTGGTAATTAATTAGAAATAGGAAAACCCAAATTAGGTACTTCAATGTTAATATCTTGAGAATATTTTCGGTTTTGGAATTTCCTTGTTGTCCAAACAACCTTGATTTATAAATAGTTGAGTTTGCATTTCTTGCAAACTATCCTAAGATCCAGGCAAACTTCATTCGTATAGTTTCTGGTGGAGTCGACTATTCGGAGAGGAAAGTACCCTAATTAGGTGAAATCTCTTACGGCCGCTCGTTTAAAGACTTTGTGGGATCAAGAAGCTCTACGAGTACCGTAGGGGGGAAGCTAGATAATTGCATTGTTATTTTAGTTTTCGATTATTGATTTGATGGACTAATTAACAGTTGTTGAAACTTCGATTGCACCTAGTTTGTTTATTCTTGAGAACCTTCTCTTCTTATATTAGGCTCACTCAAACTAGTTCAAAGTATTGATGGGAACTATAGTACCATCTTCGGATTTAAAGACGTCTTGTGATCATCCATTGTTAAAATACTTTGTTCAGTGTGTGATTGATGACAAGAGGGTTCAAGTTCTGCTGTGCAGGTTATTGAAGACAATGGAAGATTTGAAGACGAAGAATAATTCTTATTAGTTTTCGTATCTTGTGTGGATTTAGTCATAAACATTGATCGGTTGGGATCCAAGTAGAATCGTGTTTATCTTTGATAGACTTGATTGACAAGTTGCTTGAGATCGGTATCACCTTATAATTTCTCTTTGAGATCTATATTAATTGATTGAAAATCTAGAGTTTTATTAATTCGGTAATCAAAGTTTAGATTGACCTGACCAGACAAATGAGTTTATTAGTGTAAACGGAAGATCCTTTGTCAAAAACTCACATATCTTTATAGCAAAGATTGATTAGAGTGGTTACCAAACAGATTTTACTTTTGCTGTTTGGAATACGATACAAATGACTTGCTATTCATGTGAGTGACTCTCGAAGTCGAAGGCGCAAAGATCAGAGGAAACAAAGTAGCTAGGGGTAGTCTACTTGGTTTTAACTATACGAAGTTGGTATTAGATTTTGAAAATGCCGGGGGTTCCAAAATACAACACCAACTTTTTCTTAGGAAATTTGTATGAACAAACTCAACACAACTCCGAGAGTAAAAACTCAAGCAAGGAAAGTGCCTAGAGTTAGATCTATTTCACTCTTGTTGTTAGAATGTTTACAGAATTAAATCTGTGAACCTAACTACAAAAAGAGTTCTTGGACGGTACCAAAGACCAATGTCCAAGGATAAATCAAGTCTTATACAACTAACAAGGTTGGACCTATATACTGTGATTGATCAATGCACAACCTGTGATATTTCAATTATAAAGATAACACTATAATACGGAAAAATAAATAACACAAACACCATAAATTTTGTTAAAGAAGAAACCGCAAATGCATAAAAACCTCGGGACCTAGTGCAGATTGAAAACCAAACTGTATTAAGCCGCTACAAATACTAGCATGTTACCAATTAAATTCGGTCTGGAATGTAGTTGAGCCCGAACTCAGTCTTTACTGATTCAGGGATATTCGCGCTCCTTACGCCTCTTGAATCCCAACAGGATTCCACGCAATTGATTCCTTTAGACAGTCTCACACCAATTAAGAGTTTCTTCAACTCAATTGAAGACTTTAAACTAAATCTTCCTCCCACAGATTAAGCCTATGATTGATTTTCTGATTTACGAACTAACCGGATGATGAGATCAAACGATAGATCCAGGTGATGGAAATCGATAAAAACTTAGACTAAAGTCAGGCTATCCTCAAAACCTGGACTTATGCAACCTGAAGTGCAGCCTAGATTATTATTCACCTCATAAGTATAAAACTTGAGGAATCGACAAAGTACGAGACGAAGAGACTCTGTTGATTACTATCTATCTCTATTGATGGATCAAGTCTCTACAAACAATCAAGATCAGGATATTTAAGTTATCAAGATAAAAGATAACGAGACCTGACTTCAGGAATCCCAATGTAGTCTTTGTAGTCGCTAAACCCTAAAAGGGTTTCTAGAGAGGACGAATCTAGATACAATTAGGACACACCAAAAAGTAGTGTCAGGATTCAAAGATCCCAAGAGTTCCCCTTATATAGACTTCAAAGCCTAGGTTTCCTTAGGTTTAAGATAAGACAGCTTTGGAACCGAGAAAATAACATTTACCGTTAGATGAAATCTTTGAATCTTATTCACATATAAAAGATATACACTACGGTTAGGTAAACTGTAACCGAACCGTGTATAAAGACTATGTTCAACATGGTTAGCCGGAACTAGCTGATTTGAACTTAAAATCATAACACTCATTTTCATGTTCACTAAGACATTAATATGAGTCACAATCATGTGATCAAATGAGTCTAGTGTTAATTAGATAATTGATCAAATGAATATTACTTCATAGAAATAATTTAATCGCAATTGAATCATAATCGACATAGTTTGTAAATGTACAAAGTACAATTACTTGAATCGTTCGTGAATCGGCTGAGTGACAGTACACGGGGAGGTTTGCAAACTTATATGCAAAAACCGAGTTATGGAGTCTACAGAACTTCTTAGTTCATAAACCGTTTAACAAACTTATGCAATTAACAAGTTCCAGACTCTACAGAACTTTTCGGTTCACGTACTGGTTTGCAAACTTTGAATCAACTCAAAATTTCGTAGTCAAATGAAATTTTTCGTTCACGTACCGGTTTGCAAACTCAAGACTTTTTCCGATTCCGGAGTTCACAGAACATTCAGCTTGTGTACCGGTTTGGTTCGTAAACTGGTTCTAGAATATATAATTATTTTGGCTCGCATATCGGTTTGATTATTGTAACCCAGTTCCCTTATACCACAGTTCCACAATGGTTTGTATACGAATATACATACCTATCTGGATCACGAAACAAATAAATTTTCCCATGATGTATATACGAATATGCATATCACACAAATCTGATAGTCGATATATAGCTACTCCACTACGTGTACGAATACATGTAACAATTTTCTCAGTTTGTAATACTGATAACATTGTCTTGTATTCTGAATATAGTAGTTTTATATTTCTCTAAAATCGATTCGAAATTCCTGAATAACATCAATGACACATATCACTATTCCAGACAATTTTCAAATGATAAACTTGAACCATGATTTGGTTTCTAACAATAAATTGTTCTCTACCGAATTTGAATAAGTATGAACAAATGTTCATTAAGCTTAGTCATTATATTTCGAGAAATTTGTAAACTAAGTAATTAATTCTCGACTCGAAATTCTTGTTTATGCAATCTAGTATGTTATTTATGCGACAATTGTCTCAAAGATAAAAAAAAAAGTGAATATAACTTGAGAGATAGGTGGTTTAGTCTTCACTTGCCTTTTGTTGTTTTTTTTCCAAAAGCTTCAGCTTATCTTCGCCTTCAAACGGTAGAACGCAAATAATGATTGGTTCGTTTCTCAATTATACCTCTATCCTAGACAAAGACTTAACTAATTCTAGACTAGAAATTAAGATATAGTTTTGAGAACCAAATTTGTCAAAAAGCTTGATATAGCAACACTTGTGAGTTCGACCGATCAATGCTCATAACAATCTCCCCCTATATCAATTTTAGTGAAAAAACCGTTTCATACATATGGATAACAAAAATAAAGTTTTGAAAAAACTCCTTGATCCACCACGTCTTCTTGATTTCCTTGGTTTCTCCAACTCTCCTTGAACTCTTCGTTATTTCAAGTTGCAATGATTCTGAACGTGTTCAACTCAGCATCGTTGTTGTTGAAGAATTAATTCCATAGCGATAACAAATTTTGAAAACAAATATTCTCAAACGTTGTTATACACCATAGTATTATGTTCTCTCCAAAGTTCAATTGTATCTCAACTCTGAAATAATACGTACTATGGTGATATGTTTCTCCCCCTTAATCAATACTTACATCTTTTGTTTAATAGGTAAACCTATTGCTTAAATGATTCACTCCCCTTACATAGTGATCCATAAACTACTAAATAATTCTCCCCCTTTTTGTGTAGTATGAAACTACTAAATAATTCTCCCCCTTTTTGTCAATAAAATTAACAAAGGTGCGAAAATCGCGGGATCGTAATGAGTACAACCAAAAGACATCTCAAGTTTTAAGGAAGATGGAGATACTGCATAATAATAACATAGTTAAAATGCAACTCCCCATATCAACTTATTTAGATGCTATCACTTAGTAATAAATACTTAGCACTCATTCTAGGAGATTAAAAAGATACAAGCATCCTATTTATAATTCCACGGTCACACTCCCCACAAAGATATAGCAATTAAGCACAAGTTCATTTAAGAACTATCCCCCATAAACTACCATTCTCGAGAGAACAACAAGAGTGACCTTAGTTTCGTGAAAAAGAAGGATTTTGGGCATTAACAAACCACAAGGATTTGTATCCATATTATCGATATAAATTAATCTCAAGGCCAGTTACGAACAACGAGATAATTTTACTCGTTGGTACTCAACATAAGAGAGTCTTACGGAGTGTGTCAAGAAGCAAAACACAGAAGTGTGATTTTAAAAAGATCAATACTGTGAGAAAAATCTCAAAGAGTTTGTACTATTTTCCGTTCATAAAAACATAATATATTTAACTGCTGAGCATACATGAAATATTAGCTCGATTCACAAGAACGTAAAAGCAAAAATATAGTTCAAAAGAATTTTGTAATAATTAAGCCAATAATGATTACATACTGAAAGTTCATCTTCCAACAACTCTAGAATTTAAATGAATAAATCTAAAAACATGCAAGAAGAAAAATATGTGTAATCACAATATTTGTTATACCAAACCTAGTTATCCTTCTCAAGAATAAAAATCCTCAAAAGAAGTTTCCTAGATAAAAATAGAAGAAACTAAATAAACTACATTTTTCCAGACTCTTCATCGATGTTGTGACACTTGAATTTTTCATCAAATGTATCCACAAGCTCTTCAGAGAATATATCCCCATTGACTAGTTCACGAACATGAGATTTCATGAGAACAAGGTCAGATGAAACCTTTTTCAACTCAGTTTTTAAAATGTCGAAATCCTTTAGCATTTCAACAAGTTCTAGTTCAACTTCTTCAAATTGTTTAAGGAAATCATAAACAACATCAGCAGAGATCATCTCTTCTCGTTCAACATCTTGATGATCATAAGAAAGTAGAAGTTCACATCAGACGGTGTCTCAGATAAATCAATAACTTTGTCATCAATCAGTGTTCTCTTCTTTCCTTTCAACACCATCGCGATTAAGACCTATCTCCATTCTTTCAAGAATTCGAGACATAGGAGACATGCTTGGTTTCAGAGCCTTGGATGGGATTTTATAAATCACAATTCATAGTATATAAAGGAAAAGATATTCCCTGGGATGTACGACGGTTAGTGACCTTATTTAGATATTAACGTTTCGCACGGTCAGTGGAAAGACACGTGTACCTTTTGAAAGTGCGGGACTGGTCGAACCAAAAGGCTAAAAAAAATTTGATAGTTTTTGTAAAGATCACACATATCAATACTGTACCATTCTTCTTTTTAGTGACAATATTATTTTTTTACTATGAAAATGTTCTTAGCTCAACAAACGCAAGTTTAGAGCACAAGAAAAAGCAATAATCTTGAGAAGGCTTTAGAATGTCACCTCAAGAATTCATAAGAAGTTGCAATATGAAAAGATTGTTTCTTAACACAAATAAGTACTACTTGAGGCAAATAGTACACCAGTTACACAGAGATCATTATCCAGCATGTTTTTTATGGATAAGGTTCCAATACCTGTGCTTAGTTTGCACAAGGGTGAGTTGTACACTCACCATTGGAAAAATGCTTCTTTTTTATTTTGCTTTTTCTTTTGAAACGTTGAAGTGATCATAGAAATTATTGTCATCAAAATAAGAAATATGATTGAAACTCTTACCTGAAGTTCCTTGTCTTGAAACGGACAGTTTGTCAATAAGGTCTTTATATCCTGTAATGATCAAATTCAGGTTAGCTTGTTGAGTTGTTTCAAACATTTCAACCCTTTTCGGAGGTTTATAGGTATTCTTTAGAGACCATATTTGTGAAGGTTTCACAAGGTTCTTTTTGAACAGATTTTGCATACTACCCTTTTGGTTTGTTCGAACCATAAAGTAATGGTATTCCTGGAAGCAGAATTGCTTGCATGTAGTCTTACCTCAAGAAGTTTAGACATCTGAATATTAGTAATACCTTTCAGAATTAAATCCAAGGTGTTTCGAAGACGGTCAAACTGAAAGCTTTTCAACCTTAGTTACACTTTCTTGGACATGCCCCTTAGTGTTGCAATAGAAGCACACTTTCTGAGTTACAATGAAATTAGAATGGGTAGTCTTGACAATTTCGTTTTGTAAAGAACTTTTCCTCCTTGGAGACACATTTTTATCTTGGTCATAGAAATTCAACTGATCATCTCTTGTCAAAGCAGTGCTTTGATCATTAGTTTCTGACAACGATTTTGCTAGCATATCATGAACAAAATCTGTTCTTACTTTTTCTAGTTCATCGCCTTGTTCAGAAGCTGTCATCATGGTAGTTTATTTGGATTCACTATCGCAACTGGAACATAATTATTTCTTGTTGGTTGAGCGATCTCCAGGGCATTATCTTCAAGAGACAACCTTGTTTTGGAATCATAGAAATAATACCAATGATACTATTGACTTTGTGTCGCAGCCAAAGTAACTCAGATTTCTGAAATTATATACGCTTGAAAATTTCAAAGATTTCCTTTGATACTTGCCATTCTACTTCTGAGTCAGACTCATATGTAAAACATTGGGATTAGCACTTATCAATATCCGACTGTTTTATGGTATCACAACGTTCGTCTCTAAAAGAGTTTGACAAGTCAGACTCTTTTACAGGATCCATAGAAACAGTTTATTTTGAATTGGTGCAACGTTCATTAGAGATTCGTCTCTTTCCATATAATTAGACTACTTCAAACACATCTTATTAGGTCTTAACGTTGTTTTACCATCTCTGATACCAACTGAAAACGTCGGGGCTGCCAAAATACACCACCAACTTTTTCTTAGGAAATCTATATGGACAAACTCAACACAACTCCGAGAGTAAAAAATCAATCAAGGAAAGAGCCTAGAATTATATCTCTTTCTCTCTTCTTGTTATAACATTTACATAATTGAATCTGTGAACCTAATTACTACAAAGAGAGTTCTTGGACGGTACCAAAGACCAATGTCCAAGGATCAATCAAGTGTTATCCAACTAACAAGGTTGCACCTAGCTAATGTGATTGATCAACACACAACCTGTGATATTTTAATTATAAATATAAACAATATAATGCGGAAAAAGATATAACACAGACACCATAAATTTTGTTAACGAGGAAACCGCAAAGGCAGAAAAACCCGACACCTAGTCCATATTGAATACTAAACTATATTAAGTTGCTAGAGACACTAGCCTACTACCAATTAACTTCGGTATGGAATATGTAGCTGAGCACGAACTTCGTCTCCCACTGATTCAGGTACAGTCGCGCTCCTTACGCCTCTTGAATCCCAGCATGACTCCACGCAGTTGATTCCCTTAGACGGTATCATACCAACAAAGAGTTGCCTCAACTCAATTGAAGACTTTAAACCAAATGTGCCTCCCACAGATTAAGCCTACGATTGATTTCCTGATTTACGATCTAAACGGATGATCGGCTCAAACGATATATTCAGGTGATGGAAATCGATAGAAACTTAGACAAAAGTCTGGCTATCCTTAAAATATAGACTTATGCACCCCGAAGTGCATTATTCACCCCACAAGTATAAAAGTTGCAGAATTAACAAAGTATGATACGACGAGACTTTGTTGATTACTATCTATCTTGATTGATGGAGCGAGGCTCCACAAACAATCAAGATCAGGATATTCAAGTTATCAAGATAAAAGATAATTGAACCTGGCTTCACGAATCCAAATGAAGTCTTTGTAGTCGCTAAACCCTAAAAGGATTTCTAGAGAGGATGACTCTAGATACAATTAAAACACACCAAAAAGTAGTGTGAGGATTCAAAGATCTCAGTTGCCAAGAGTTCCCCTTATATAGACTTCAAATCTTAGGTTGCTTTAGGTTTAAGCTAAGATAGATTTGGAACCAATAAAACAATATTAACCATTAGATGAAAGGTTTGAATCTTATTCACATATAAACTATGGTTAGGTAAACCATAACCAAACCGTGTATAAAGACTATGTTCAATACGGTTAGCCAAAACTAGCCGATTTGAACTTAAAACCTTAATACTCATTTTCATGTTCACTAAGACATTAATATTGAGTCACAAGCATGTGATCAAATGAGTATAGTCTTAATTAGATAATTAATAAAACACAAATTACTTCATAGAAATAATTTAATTGCAATTGAATCATAATCAATATAGTTTGTAAATATATATGTACAATTACTTGAATCATTGGTGAATCGGCTGAGTCACAGTACGTATACCGGTTTGCAAACTTATATGCAACAACCGAGGTCCGGGGTCTACATAACTTCTCAGTTCATAAAGCGGTTTGCAAACTTATGCAATTACCGAGTTCCGGACTCTACCGAACTTTTCAGTTCACGTACCGGTTTGCAAACTTGGAACCATTCGTTCACGTACCGGTTTCTAAACTTCAGACCTTTGCCGGTTTCAGAGTTCACAAAACATTCATCTTGTGTAATGGTTTGGGTACTAAAATGTTTCTAGAAGATAAACCTATTTTGTCTCGTATACCAGTTTGATTATTTTAACTCGGTTCCCTTACCACAGTTCCACAATGGTTTGTATACGAATATATATACCTATCCGGATCACGAAACAAAAAAATTCCCATGATTTACATACGAGTATGTATATCACACAAATCTGAAAGTCGATATATAGCTACCCCGCTACATGTACGAACACATGTAATACGGCTTCAGATATTTAACAGTTTTCTAAGTTTGTAAAATTGATAACACTGTCTTTTATTCCGAATATAGTAGTTCTATATTTCTGTAAACTCGATTCGAAAATTCCTGAATAACATCAATGACACATATCACAGTTCCAGCTATTTTCGAATGATAAACTTGAATCATGATTTGGTTTCGAACAATAAATTATTCTCCACCGAATTTGATCAAGTAAGAACAAATGTTCATTAAGCTTAATCATTATATTTCGAGAAATTCTTAAACTAAATAATTAATTCTCGACTTGAAATTCTTGTATATGCAAGCTAGTCTAGTTAGTTATGCGACAATCGTCTCAAAGATAGAAAAGTGAATATAACTTGAGAAATATGTGGTTCAGTCTTCACTTACCTTTTGTTGATGAAGTTTTCTAAAATCTTCGGTTCATCTTCACCTTCAAATGGTAGAACACAAATGATGACTGGTTCGTTTCTCAACTCCACTATCCTAGACCGAGACTTAACTAATTGTAGATTAGAAACCAAGATAATTTGACAACAAGCTTGATATAGCAATACTTGTGAGTTCGACCGAGCAATGCTCTTACATATTTTGTATAGCGGCTTAATTATGAGAGTATTCAAAACTGGACTAGGTTCCGGGGTTTTTTTACATTTGCGGTTTCCTCGTTAACAAAATCTTGCTGTGTCATTTACTTTGTTTTCCGCATTATAATTGTTATTATAATTAAGTAAATAACACACGTACGTTAACTCCATAACACTTGATATTGATCCTATTAGCGTTTTGGTTTAATACTGTACCTATTATCAATTGAACACTTCATTGTCATATCGTCTCGATCTTGAACCCAAAGTCAATCACACAAGTGACCTTGTTGTTGTATTGTCTCGATCTCGAATCCATAAACGTTCATACTATGTACCGAAGTTGTTGTGACTCTGTCCATAGACGGTCGCACTTGGTAAAGGACTTATTGGTTGATAATAAAAGATTGTAGTGTATTTGGTTACCCTCATATTTTCAATTTTGGTGTGTATAGAACGGTTATAAAACTCCTAAGTGGTCTTATCTCAAGCATTCTAAAGATCGCATCATTGGCGATGCAAATACATGGGAACTTAATCAGTTTGAAAGACAATGGGTATGTAAATGTATCCAGCGAAAGGAATTAATATTAATTGTTGGTACAAAGTCGATTTCCAAAAACAAGTTAGGTGTGTATGGAAAGATCACAAGGCTAGACTTATAGCTCAAGAATATTCGCAAATGAAGGGAATAAATTTTGATGGAACATTCGCTCCCATGGCTCGGCTAGAATCTATTCGACTCTTGTTAGCTTATACATGCAATCTCAAAATTGAGCTTTTTCAACTGGAAATCAAACATGTTTTCTTAACGGAGATACAAAGGAAGAAGTCTATGTTGCTCAACCTAACAGATTTGAGGATCTTCTCTATCCTGATCATGTACTTAGACTCAACAAAGAACTATATTGTCGTAAACGTACTCTTAGAGCTTGGTGTGACAAGTTAACTTCCTTTTTATTACGAAAATTTTCTAGGGGAGGTGCTGACAAAAGTTTGATTACTAAGTGGAACGCTAAAGATGTTGTAATTGCACATATTTACCTTGATGATATTATCTACTGATCTAACTTTTAAAATTCTCTCTGATGAATTTCTTAGAACTTATGAGAATGAATTCGAAAAGAGCAATGTGGGAGAATTTTCATACTTCTTAGCTTTACAAGTCAGCAATGTAAGGATGGAATTTTTATATCTCACGAAAAATATTGTAGAACTCTCACTAAGAAGTTCGATCTTAATGAAGCAACGCCTATGGAAACTCCCATGCCAACCACCAGAAAGCTTCAATATGATTCCAATAAAAGATCCATCGACCAGAAACAGTATAAATTTATGATTGGAAGTCTGTTATATCCCACTACAACTAAACCGAATATTGCTTTCAGTGTAAGATGTTGTGGAAGATTTCAAGCCGATCCAAAAATTATTTAATATTCACCGTTAATGTAACAGGTTCGGGCCTACAGATCTTTAGGATAGCACCCCACACAATCCAAGATCCAGATCGAGGATCCCGCAAGTCCACTCTAGCATGGCGTCCATCAATGTACGGGTCGGAAACCAATCTGTAAAAAATTGGTTGGCCGGATCTATTTCGTGCAAAATACCAGATACTCAGCTCCACTAGTGCGAGAAACGTTTCCAATCAAAATTACAACACTACTAACGGCGATGCCAAATTATTATGGAGGATGTCAAAATCTACGTAAGAAATAAAATTTTCTAGTTTATCTTATATGAGTTTTCGAACTCTCCCGATAGATTGGAACTCCCGTTAACAGCAACAGAATCTCAGAACAAAACTTATTTGGCAGATACGAAAATCAAAAATATAATAATCAATAATGGACCAAAAATATTGCACTCTTGGAAACTAAGATTTCGACCAAATTGGGTGCTCGTTTTTCACCCGCCAACATTTTGCTATGACATGTGGCAGCAGCGCCACAATGTATAACATGCCGTAGCAAAGCCTTGCCTATCTATTGGATTGCAGAGAATTTCATGGTCAATTGGTCACAGTAGTTACCATTCATTGACATAGCCAAAAAAAAAATAAAAAATTGGTGCTTGCTCTCCTCCACCAAATGAAATGGGAAGTTGAACCTAGAGTACTATACGGAATATCTGGAAAGACAAAGTTGGCATCCACACAGAGGCCCATATATACTTCCTCTAAAAAGTTTTTTTTCTTCTTGGCAGAATGTACTAGGTTGATTGTGTTTTTAAAGTTTAGACTCGAAACCTTTTGAGATACATGTCTGATCTGATTGATGCTTATATTTTGAATCATCATAATTATTAGCCCGAAGGATCTAGCATTTCCCCGTGCAAACTCTTCTGATAAGTCAGAATCCAGAAGTGCAAATACCGGACCACCACCAATTTCGTCTTTTAATTACAAATTAAGGACAAGCAACGAATTGCCCATAAAATAATTTCTTGACAAGTATTTAAGCTTGAACTTTGCCTCCCCGTCGGCGAGGAATGTTTCAACTTCCGACCAATGCCTCATGCAATCCGGCGAGAATGTGAGCAGTATCATCACTACTACTCCCCTCTGCCTTTGCCGGATGCATAAGCTGCCGATTAGATCCACCGTCGACAAATATTAATACCACTACTACGTGGTACAATCTCGTACCCCCATTATATCAAGTATTTTTAGATGTTAGTTCCAGATAAAAGCTGTTACCTCCTCCATCATACATTCACAACAAATTTAACAAAGGCCAGAGCAGAGCATCGGATTTAGTTACTTCTCCCTCTCATCAGTAGTATTTAAGGATCTTCTCCGTATATTTCTCCTTTCATCTCTCTGTGTCTGCGATTCTAGACACAGAAGAATACAAGAAGAAGAAGAAGAAGAAGATGAATACAACAAGTTATGGGTTTGTTTTTATTAGTTTGTTATTATTGTTAACATTCACACCATTGAGAATTCATGCATCAGAAACGAAAGATGATCTAGTGGAGCTGACTCTGGTTCAAAATGCTACAACTCTAGGAGCTGGTAAGTCACATTCTACCTTTTTCGATCGAAATTCATTTTATTTTTGTTTTGAATAAATGTTTATTTAGTTTTGGTGATTTATTTGTAGTTTGTTTGGATGGGAGTCCACCTGGTTATCATCTAGACAGAGGATACGGTTCTGGAGCAAATAACTGGCTTTTAGTCTTTGAGGTACAGACAATTACTCGTTCCTTTTACTTCTTCATTTTATATCACACCGAAAGGTTTGATATGTCCTGATTTTACCTAGCCAATAAACAAGTCAGGTGGCTGAGGCCACCATTCCCCTAAAGATATTGTATTTTCTAGCTGCCTTAGCTAAGACATCCGCAATTTTATTACAAACTCTATAAACAAATACATAGGAGTAGGGGTGCACATACCCTATCCATACCCGCCAACCCTACCCTACCCGTTAGTTTTTTAACCGTATCCTATCCTATCCACTATTTGGCGGGTAGGGTGGCGGGTAAAGATTTTCTTAACCGCCATTAAACGGGTAGGGTGGCGGGTATAGGCCATATCCTACACACCCTACCTAGAAGTGCACATACCCTACTCCTACCCGCCAGTTTTTTAACCGTATCCTACCCTATCCATTATTTGGCGGGTAGGGTGGCGGGTAAAGATTTTCTTAACCGCCGGTAAACGGGTAGGGTGGCGGATATAGGCCATATCCTACCCACCCTACCCGTTGTGCAGCCCTACATAGGAATATAGGACCACCGCATTAATATTTATATATATTCACACATTTTCTAAGAAGCGGCGTATTCTGTCATTGAGTGCGAAGAGACTGTTGTTGTAAGTAGGAACCATTCCCAATGTTATCCGTCTTTTTCATATAAAATTTGAAACTCATTGGTACCAAAATATTTATCGATAAAAGAAAACTAAGCAATTATCATGGGTAGGTTAACCAAAAACAAATTGGAAAATTTAGAATCTAGAACTATGTTCTTAGAAAAATCAAACTCCTAGCTTTGTTTTGATTATAGTAAGAACTCGACCATTCTTGAAGAATATTATAAACCAAGATTCTAGTTTAAAAAGAACGGTAGCTGTTGTTGGTTTAGCTCTTTGGTAAGCTTCTTTGATGAAGTATCACCGTTCTTCTGCAATGGAATGCTCCCACGTAAAAGAACTAATTTCTATCTGTGTATGAAAACGTAGAGTAATTCTATACGAACCGTGAAAATGAACTAAGCAAAATCGGTTCACGCATACAAAATATATGAGCCCCGCCCTTGGTAAAAAATAGGGGATCCTATTTAAGGGTTATACACAGAAAAAAATGGAAAAATAGTTTATTTTTCACGGCTTAACAGAAAAAAAAATGGAAAAATAAAGTGGAGATATATAGGTCCCGCCTTCGAGGAAAAACAGGGGATCCCATTTAAGGATTGGCTGTGTGTATACGCTTTTAAGATAGTTTATTTTCACAGTGTATCAAAATCTTTTTGCAAAATGCAAGTGGAGATTATAAGGTCGTCGACCTGACCGTTTTGGATAATAATCAGACTAATAATTACATACTATATATTACAAACTAATAATGATCAAACTAATAATTACATATTATATATTGTTCCTTCATATCGAAGTTTGATAGTATTGGTAAATTATGTACTCTTTTTCTTTTGAAAGTTGTTAATTGGTTGTTGTCTTTGGAAAATTTATAGGGAGGTGGTTGGTGTCATACTATTAAGGAATGCTTGGAAAGAGCCACAACGCATAGAGGGTCGACTACTCTTATGGACAAACAGAAGCATTTCTATGGCATCATGAGCAAGAACGCATCCTTGAATCCTGGTATAAGCAAATCTCTTACACACTACTGCCACCCGTCCTAAGCAAGACTTGTGTCGGTGTTTTTTTCTCTTTTTTGGCAACAACAATGATGCTGCATAAATTGCCATAACTATTATACAATAAGCTTGCAGCTGGCATTGGCAACAATCGAGCATATGTGGTAGGAGAAGAGTAGATCTCATCACATCAATACATATATACACTCCAACACCATTAAGGCATTAACTAAGTTGGTAAACAAAACAAAAAAACAAAGTTTTAGTATAGGGTTCTCTCAGCTTGGTCTTTTCACGGTTCTTCTGCATTTTTATGCATGGTTCATTGGTGGTTTACCATTTAAATTTTGTAATCACTATAGAAAACCCATCAACTAAATTAGCTGACACATGTTACAATTTCGCAGTTAAAACCACGCATGATTATTATACTTTTATTTCTACAATTATAGTAAAAACTATCAATTGAGTTAAGTAACATATGTTTCAGATTTTTATAATTGGAATCGAGTTAAGATTAATTATTGCGATGGAGGGTCATTTTCTGGGGACTCTATGTATCAAAATGGGGTAAGTCGTCTTACATTTTATTTTATGGGTTCAAATATTGTTAAGCATTGCCTTCCAACGAGCATTTTTTACCTATTTGGTGCCTCTCATACTCTGAACAATGCTTAACAAAAGACCTACAGATTTTGTACTAGAGATTAGATTTACTGATGGGTGGGGTTTCTAATTACTTACTGGAAACAGACAGACATATTATACTTTAGGGGCCAGAGGATATGGAAGGCAATCGTTGATGATCTTCTTCCCAAGGGTTTGAATGTTGCAGATAAGGTGAGTGGTTGCTGAACTTTTTCTTCTTTTTCCAGAATTTTGTTTTTCACCTTTTAACTAGTTTCATTTTATTTTTGCATAAGTGGCTGATCTAAAATTGGGAAACAATTTGTTTATATTTGCATTGGTGTTTTAAGTTCATGGGAACACGAGCATTTCATTTTGAGAAACAAGAAGAACCAATATTTGAATTCAGTAGGTGTTTTAAGATTGAACTCACATTACATAACTTCTAGTTTTCGGCGAAATGCAGAAGGATTAAAACCTTTTGGCTTAATGCATTTGAGATGATTAAGATAAGAACAGCATATGAAAATCTTCGGTCCCTGATTTTATCGACAAGTTTGTTATTTTGAATTATCGGTGCATACTTTGCAGTGGCATGTACATCTTGTAAGTTCGTTGGTAGTTTGAGATTAGGAACATACTATTTGAATCCTTGACCCTTGAGTGCATATTCTTATCCGTGGTCTCGCATTTGTACATGTTAAGCGAAGTTCAAGGATCGATTTGTTGGAATATTTACAATTTTTTTGGCTTTCTAGGCTCTTCTCTCAGGTTGTTCTGCTGGTGGTCTCGCAACTTTCTTGCACTGTGATAACTTCACTAGCTATTTACCCAAGACTGCCACTGTAAAATGCATGAGCGACGCTGGGGTTTTCCTTGATATGTAAGTGATTGTCCAACCCTTACCATGCACACACGCGAAACCAATGTTGTACGACCTGTTTTAGTCTAATAGTTCTATGGTCTACCATCCCCTTTTCATCTTTTTTTCCCCCTCCAGAATGGACATTAATTTGAATTACAAAGCAAGGGAATTTTTCAGAAAACTTGTTGTTCTACAGGTTAGTCTTACTTCACTATCTCTTGCTCAACAAGGCTAGAATTCATTGTATTATGAGAATATTCAACTTTTGTGTACGAAAACTGAGAAGTAAACTTACAGGGCGCGGAGCAGTTTCTGAATGAAAACTGTACTACTTCACGTTCACTAGTAAACTTACATGGTGAACAGAAGTTTCCATATCAGGTACAAGTCCACGAAACTGAATATAATTTGTCGTATGAATAAAGGTTTCGCGTTCTTTATGGTGCATGGCTCTCATATGTCCTTTCTTTCTTACAGTGCTTCTTTCCACAATATGCTTTGCCTTATGTCAAAGCACCATATTTCATCTTAAATACGGTTTATGATGATTACCAAGTAAGAATGTCGCGTTTTGCTTTCTTTGAAATGCTAAACTTCAAATGAATCCTGCTTTGTATTTCTTCTGAAAAAATTGATCAAACTCTTGTTTTAGATTGGTCATCATCTCGTTCCACCTTATACTGATCCGAACAAAGTTTGGGAGCAATGTAAAAACAATCATACAGCGTGTAATCAACATCAGCTTAATATATTACAAGGTTGTTATTTATGGCTAACCACGGATATCTTTCTGTTATCTCGACTGTCTTCTCCTTTAGATTCTCTGTTGACTGTTCTGATTAAGGCTCTCAATATGAACTTACAGGTTTTAGATCTGAAATGATTAATGCTCTGAAACACTTTAACGAGTCCAAGTCGGGAGGGATGTTCTTAAATTCATGTTTCGCTCACTGCCAAGCCGAATCCGATGATACATGGTTTGCTCCAGATTCCCCAAGAGTTGACAATAGGGTATGTATATAAGATTTAATTTTATTGAACATTAATCGTAGGATCGTTGAACATCATGATAATCACCCAATAAGAGAAATAACTTATAGCGCCAATCCGTACTGATCATTTTACTATTAGCGTAATACCTTGTGGAGGTTTTACTTTCTCCTTCTTCACTCTTACGTTATGAATGGTAAGAAAACATAATAACATTTTGGATATAAAACTACATAATAACATTTTTTCATGGAAAACTGAAAAATCCTTAATGGGTTATTCAACTCGATAATGAGTTAATTTAACCAAATTTTCTTTTATTCATTTTATAAGATAAAATGATAAATTATGTGGCATTTACTATATCACGGTCATTATTTTTATGTCTAATAAATGCAGTCAAAATTGACACTCAAATTAGAAAAATAAAAAGAATTGACACTAGAAACTCATTAAGACGTAAAGTGATTCAAATCCATAAGGTATGATAAAAAAAAAAGATCATATCCTTCAATATTTTATCAAACATGTGAACTCAAATCACTTTTGGGTAATTGTTCTTTTGATGTATTTAAATAAAATAATATTATAATCACTTGATTTTTTTTTGAAGCATTATGGTAATGTCACTATCGTATTAGTGATAATATTATAATCACTATCGTAATCACTTAAAAATATAATGATTACAACTCAATTTTTTTTAAATCACTATGGTAATGTCCAAACAACTT
This sequence comes from Papaver somniferum, assembly GCF_003573695.1. Lineage (NCBI taxonomy): Eukaryota > Viridiplantae > Streptophyta > Magnoliopsida > Ranunculales > Papaveraceae > Papaver > Papaver somniferum. Next base: position 2,766,319 of record NC_039361.1, read on the forward strand.
AATAATAACGCCATTATCATAGTAATTCGATAATTGCTAAACCTTACCTTTACGGTTTGACGCATTCGTGCTTACAATAACATTATGGTTATTATTAAGATGAAACACTATAGTACCACTGTAGTGACGGCTAAAGAGTCCCAACATAAAATATTTAAGCACAATAATTTCATAAACAGTTTATATAATCAACATTGGAGAAAAAATCATCCCATAATGCACATATGCGCATTCAATATCATATACTTCGTAGTGTCAAAAAGATGGTTTTGATTGTAAAAAAATCTTTGATAAGATCCTATATCTTAATGCAAATAAATATTTCCAATCAAAAAATTCTATAATAAAATCTCTTGATAAAAATATGGTATACGTTATGCATTAGTGGTTTCGATAAAGCGGAAGCATATCAGTATAAATGGATTGCCTTTATTAGGATAACAACCACTTTATAAATTCTTAACATCATCAAATAAATTGGTTTTAATTATTAAATTGATATTATAATGACCTAACGCAATCCACAATAACATAACATAATATTAAACCATGGGAAAACCTTAAACGGATCGATTCTACAACCAATCCGGTCAAAGTCCAATCCTAAAGATAGTGGTCAAAGTTCAAATTTCAATTTTCTAAAAAGAATTAGTTCAGCTATAGCTATACACCGCTATCCATCTTCACCTATGCTCATTTAAGCACCTTTGCAAAATGCACATATTTACCTGCACATTTTGATTATGCTTCGTACGAACTTGATTTTTTTTTACTAGATGCACATTTTGCTTATGCTTCATACGAATTTGATTTTTTTTTACTGAGTTTCATGAATTTTGCTTAGCGTTATAGTCACAATTGAGTCCCGGATATATAGAACTAACACTGAGATACTAATTTTTAACAGACGATAGCAGAGGCAGTTGGCGATTGGTACTTCGAGAGAAGGGAAACCAAGTTGGTTGGCTGTGATAAATATCCTTGTGATGGTAGTAGCTGCCACAACACTAAAGGTACAACACTATACAACAATTCTTACTAAATTTTGCTGCATTTGAAGTATTTTTCGAGTGGGATTTTGATAATTGCGCTTATTTATGCCAGGTTAAAGGGTATTCATACACTGACAAAGACCTCTGATGAAGTTGATTCTCGTTTCTTCTGGTGTGAATTCATCAGCCTCGATATTAATGTTTTCATTCATTGATCTTATAATATATATATACATGGACATAAAGAAATTTTTTCTAGGGCGAAGTTCAGTTGAACAGATTAAGATTTCTTCTCATATGCCAAAGCACTGAAGTAGAAATTAAGCGATTTCTGATTAAGGAAAGTAAACGAAAAACGGTTGAGGTGGATTACTCGATAGCAACAGTCATCATCATTCATGCATCAATGTTATGCAGAATGTTCTGTTTCTTACAAAATCACATTGTCTTCTTTGATGCCATCAGTGTACAAAGTTGTCAGTCATCTGTACTGCTTTAAAATTTTGGTGCTTGTTGCTTGTTACTCACTATCAGTGCGCTTTACTTTTTGAAAAATATTTGTACCTAATAATATGATCTATCATTAGAGTTTCTCCGATGAAATGTGTGTGAGGAAAAACCTTTACATCCACGTAGAATCCATTTTTATTTTCCTAAAAATATATCTCCAATCCTAACCTCTTTAACTAACATGTAGATGATTGCTCAACCTCTTGTTTCAGAGGTCCACCAAGAGGATGTTTATCCATCCTAATCAGCATTTTTTAATTAAAAATTCGTTTTCTATTAAAAACGAATATTTTCATTTAAAGAACAAATATTTTTCATTAAAATTATGATTTACCAAATCTCAAATCTGATCTACACGGGTTTTTTACTTCTTCTCCCTCTTCCTTCCCCTTCTCTCTTTGGGACAATCGAAATCATCCCCAACTTTAAAAGAAAATTTCTTAAAAGGGTGATGATACCTTGGGTTGTTGATCGGTCTTTGGAAACTATCATATATGAAAATTAACAAGTGACAAAATCAGATGTTGGTAGGGGGAAAATAATTCAGTGTTCATAAGGCTTATATAAATTCAAGGTATGAAGCCAATCGGTATGGGTGGTTCTTTTACGATACAACATCAGGAAATTGTTCTTTGTGATGTCGGTGATGGAGTATCCCATGCAATTGCAATCTAAATATCCGGTGGTGTTGGACTGATCACTACTTAAGTGGAGTTCTGATAAGAAGTACGTGTTGGATATTTTCAATAAACCCTTAATTTGAAGAGGCGTCTACTCGCTCTGAAAAGAAGCCTGTTGGAGATGAAGAGTCATCTTCAACAGATGTTAAACTCTCTATAAATAGCGTCCTTGTTTTCCGCTCAAAATATTCCAACTCTCTTTGTTTTGTCTCTTACAAGCATCATCAGAAACAAAACCAGTGCGTTCTTGGTTGGATCAAGGTTATACAAGCTTTGAATCCAACATTGTTGTGGGGTTTCAAGTATCCTGACGGCAATATTCATTGACCTATTTATACTCGCCAATATTATTGGGAAGGGTCGAAAAATTGTCGAAAAGAATCTAGTATTAGAGCCTTGAACCCTAATACAACATTCTTTTCTTTACCCTGTTTAGTGTCAATTTTCCAACAGTACGACGTTGTACACGTATCAACTAACTCCAGAAAATGGAGATTTTATTATATTTTCTGATATTATCTTTTTTTGATATGTTATTTTATGATATTCTCAAACCAAATAAACTCTGAAAATAATAAAACGACAAGGCAACAAAGAAGTTGAAAGACAGATGGGCTGGAGAAAGATTTTTTTTTTCTCCTTATATTAAGGAAAATTAATAGCACATAAGATAAATGATATCTTCCCACAATGCCGCGGGTGAAACTGACTACACCACTATTGGAGAAGCTCTTAGTTCAAAATCTGATCTTTAAAACCTTGATATTTTTGAAAGATTTCAACAAAATTTCTAGTATTTTGAACAAGAGATGCACAAGATGCTACGATACTGTGTGATTAATCCTTGATTTATTTTCTAAATATTTCTTTCCAAATTTAATCCTAGCATTTGTAGGGGCGACTCCAAAAGAATTAGGGGCGATACAAAAAGACAAAAAAGGTCACCCAAATTAAATATTTCTTTCCAAATTTAATCCTAGCATTTAGTTTATATAACTTCCGAATATAAAGTATCCCCAAAATAAAATCCTCTATCTTTTGAATTTTGATTATCCTATAATCGGTAGTAAATAAAGTTACCTTGACTCCCGATTAAAGTAGACCTTTGGCTAAAATGCTACCATAATCGGTAGTGAATTTAGGTTATTTACCTCCCGAATATAGAGTAACCCTAAAATGAGATTTTGCGAAAATTCTCTATCTTTTGAATTTTGATTATCCTATAATCGGTAGTAAATAAAGTTATCTTGACTCCCGATTAAAGTAGACCTTTGGCAAAAATGCTACCATAATCGGTAGTGAATTTAGGTTATTTAACTCCCGAATATAGAGTAGCCCCAAAATGAGATTTTGCAAAAATTCTCAATTTTTTGAATTTTGGTTGAGCCTATAATCGGTAGTAAATGAAGTTATCCTGACTTCAGATTATTTAGTGTCTCTCTTTGCAAATATCCTACCATAATCGGTAGTCAAAATAGTTCATATAACTACCGAATATAGAGTAGCCCCAAAATGCGATTTTGCCAAAATCATCTATTTTTTGAATTTTGGTTGAGCTTATAATCGGTAGTAAATGAGTAAAATCCTGACTTCTGATATACAGTGGCTTTCTTTGCAAACATTCAACCATATTCGGTAGTCAAAATAGGTCATATAACTACCGAATACAGAGTAGCCCCAAAATGAGATTTTACAAAAACCCATTTTTTTTTTGAATTTTGGTTGAGCCTATAGTCGGTAGTAAATGAATTTATCATTAACTTCCGATTAATAGTAGCCTCAAATACGCATTTAGCACAAATTCATATCAATCAGTAGTCTCTGTGCGTTTCTTAACTACCGATTTACTCTCAACAATCGGTTCAAAAATAACTTTCGATTACGGAAGGGAATTAACGTATTCTACTATCCTTTTGGACATCCCTTAACCTTATCTATGGGTTGGGAATAAAAAAATCGCCCCTAATTCTTTCGTAGTCGCCCCTAAAAATGACAGGAATTTAATCCTGTGACAATTCAATCGGAAGAAATAATTGGATATTTTTTTCTTTTATCACGTAATCTCTTGAACTTGCATTTGATTTCTTTCCAAGTTTAATCCTCTAGTCTTCGTACAAATATGTAAGTAAACACACCAAAAGACACAACAACAGTAATCATTAAAAAATATTATGTGTTTCATGTGTGTTTCTAGTACTTTCAGTCGGAATTCATTTCCATCGATAAGAAGTGCAATGGGAAGTTGTGATGATGAGGCTAATTAGAAGTACTTTGTGAAAAGTATGCATTGAAAGAAGGTCCAAAACTACAATCATCAGATTATTATTGTTCGCTAGTCAGGAAAGTTTCAATACCATGAATCTGTGATCATGCCACGAAAGAGGTTGTGAAATTTATTAGGTTGTGGTAGAAAATTTCCTCCGATAAAGAAATGCCGAGCTATCTCAACTGCTTCGGGATAAGACGGTGGATCTCAGTAAAACAACACGGTTTAGTATCTATGAAATCTGATAAAAGTTATATGTAGTATCGATAAATTGATTGTGTTAAATCCATGAAAGCCCCAGCTCTAATTTAATGCATATCATTTTCTATTTTATAAACGCACTTTTGTGGATTGTTTTCCTCTTGTATGCAATCAGTTCAAGTCCCGTAAAGGACTGCGGATTCATCAACTATGGTGGATACAAAATACAGTATATCCGGAATGACGTATCAGATGACGTCAGCTTAATCACGAGTAAAGCGTGAAGAGCCGTGCGGTGTTAAGAATACGTGCGAAAAGAGTCAATATAAACGTGCATTAACGACGCACGCCAGATCCGAAAATAAAAGCTTTATTAGCTGTCATCCACTATGTAAACCCCTATATAAGGGACCGAGCGGCCTTGTATTGAGGTGGATATTTTGGAGAGCTTAGACAAGAAATTTAGGAGAGAGCAAGATTATGTGGAGAACAAGTTAGGAGTTTCTCATTACTTTGTATCCAATTTGAAGATCTTAATGAATGTTCTTGTGATTCTTATGATGATTACTTAGATTGTTCTTTAGATTTTACTAAGGGTGTAGTCCTAGGAATTCCTGCAACTACATTTGGCGCTAGAAACAGGAAGGGAATGATATACCTTGCTAGGTTATCTTTGAAAGTTTTTGAAATTTAGATCTAAAAAATTCAACCAAAAGTTTCAATTTCAGAAAAACAATCTTCAATGTGCAAGTTTTCAGTTCTTTGAGAGACAAATTTTCTTTAATTTGTTAAAACAAAGATGGAACGGGAAACATCTCGGAGGAAATAAGGATAATTGGAACGAAAGGAGGAGGCAGAACTATACAATTTAATTCAATAACTAAAACGAATATCTCTGATGCAGATTTCCACGCAGGAATAACAAGAAGAATACACAAACGTGATTATGAAGGAAGGAAGATCATGGCGGTGGATAAAGTATCCCCTTAAAGGAATGGGAAAAGAGGAAGATAACATTTGCAGCGGACGAGATCCAGAAAGAAAACTTAAGTCGAACCGATACCTTGGTGATCACAACAACTGCAGAGTGAATAAAAAAAAACGAAGGAGCGAAAGAATCAGACAGGAGTAGTTCGGTAGATATTTTGTTCTATTGCGTATTCAAAGGTATGGGATACAAAGATACAGACATGGTCCGCCCAACATATAATATTCATGGTTTTATAAAACGACAACAAAGACAAAAGGGGAGATAACCATGCGAATACTATTGGGAGAAATAGAAACGCAGGTAACATTGTGCGCAGTTGATGTAGAATCACCATACGACATGCTCTTGGGACGACCATGGGTACATGCAATAAAAGTCGTACCGTCAACACTACACCAGTGTATACGATTCCCAATACCAAGTGGAATAGGCGAAGTCAAAGGAGATACTATGAGTGCGAAAGTCTGCAGTCAGATAGATGTAAGAAACTCTGAAGGACGTGCAAAGAAGCGAAAAGATCGCTGGAGAAGAGCAAAATAACTAAGGAAGGAAGAAGAATTAAGGGTATACATGATTAGAGCACAAGAAGGAAGAGGAATAACTAGCGAAATACCAGGAAAAAAAGGCGAACCGATGCAAAAAATAAAGGAGCCAACACCAATAGGAGAACCAAGAGCGAATTTCACCGCAGCATAGCCGACATAAGAGATAAATTTTGGAACAAAAGAAGAACCGAAGATATTAAAAATTGGAACAAAATATGGGTAAAGAAGAAGAAGAAGAGCGAACGATCAACATCTTACGCGAATACAAAAACATTTTCGCGTGGAGCATGGAGGAAATTCCAGGAATAAAGACTTCTTTCGCATGCCACAAATTGGATATCAAGAAGAACGCATGACCATTTAAGCAAAGGATTAGGAAAATAGCAACCACATACTATCCTTAGATAGAAGCAGAGCTACAGAAAATGCTTGAGGCAGGAATTATAAAGCCAGCAAAGTACGCAGAGTGGATAACAAACATTGTGGTGGTGCCAAAGAAGAATAATAGAATAAGGATTTGCATCGACTTCAGTGACCTAAACATGGCATGTCCAAAGGACAAATTTCCATTACCAAACATCCCATAAATGGTTTAAGCAGCGTCAGGAAACGACAGGTTATCGCTAATGGACGGATATGAAGGCTACAATCAGATTCCTTTGAATGAAGAAGATCAAGAACATACTTCTTTTTTCGTACCCAGAGGATTATATTGTTGTACAAAAATTCCCTTTGGTTTGGAAAATGCAGGTGCGACATATTAAAGAATGGTAGAAAAAGTGTTTGCGAAGTGGATACATACCACGTTAGAGGTCTATGTCGATGATATGCTGGTGAAAAGTAAAAAAGCTGAAGATCATGTTGATAACTTGAGAGAAATCTTTGAGCAGATGCGGCAATTCAACATCAAGATAAATCCAGAAAAGTGCATTTTCGAAGTAGTATCGGGAAAATTTTTAGGTTATATTGTATCCAAGGAAGGAATAGAAGTCTACCCAGAGAAAATACAAGCGGTCCGCGACATGTCATCACCAGCACTTGTGAAAGATGTACACAAATTGAATGGACTATTAGATTCATTGGGGCGGTTTATTTCGCGCTCATCGGATAAGTGCAAGCACTTCTTCAACATCTTAAAGAAGGGGACCAAGTTCGAATGGACGGAAGAATGTGACAAAGCACTGCAACATATAAAGAATTACCTAATGAATTTATCTATTTCGCAGAAAGCGGAGCCAGGCGAAGAATTGTTAATATATTTGGCATCAACACCGCAGGCATTAAGTGTTGTCTTGCTACGTTTGGATCAAGGAGTGGAAAAGCCAATATACTACATAAGAAAGACATACATCGCCGCTAGAGAAAAATTACGTAAAGATTGAAAAGCTAATTCTCGCACTGGTTTATGCAACACAGAAAACCCGTATTTATTTTGTTTAGTTCTTTTTGTTGGTTATTTACTTTGTTTGTCCTCGGAAAGCGAAGGAATTACATAAATGCCACGAGGGTAAAAATGGGAACTTTTGTATCTGGAAAAAAGTTTGGGCACTTGGAGTTGAGTTCCTGTTCCGAGGAATTATTCGTTTTTCTGAATTTTGCAGTGATCGGTTGGATCTGTAACAGTTAATTTTGCAGGTCGTGAAACTTGTCGCCGGGTCATGACCGTCGGCGTGAATATCCGGAGGGAGATTGATGATGACACATTGTCAATTCCCACCGGACATGGTACTCAAAGCACATTATACGGACCTCCATAAATTTTTTGTGTTTTTTTATTTGGATACCCGAATTCCCTTTTGGTTTCCTTTTTTTGTTCGGTTGTATTTTTTGGGTATCCCCTTAAGTCATGGAAGGAGCCAAAAATTCCATATAACGAGGATAATTGACAAAAGAAAATATTTAAGGGGGTTTATTAAGAGATTTTTCTTTTTAGCAATTCTAAAGGATCACTACGGAATTAACTGCTTCATGAAAAAAAGAAAAAAAATCCTAAGGAATTAACCAAAAACAGGAGGCGGGGGCCACTCTTGAGCTCTACTTAGATCCGTCCTTGCCTTAAGTGTCTTTCTTCGATGAAATTTTTGTTTGACTCATCAAAAAAACCAAAACAAATTGGTACTCAAAGAACATTGTCATGAGTCCGTAATTGCAAATGGGTTACAGGTATCGTAGGGTACATTATTTATATGTCCTTACTTTTGAAACCCAATAAATATATCCTTATACAACAATAAATATGTCCCTACTTTTTAATAACTTTATCCATTTAAATTTGAATTACCTTAATACCCTCACCCATATAGTATTTTTCTTTATTTCAAAATGGAAAAAATTTCTTCCTCTACCACTTCACCACCACCATTAACACCCCCACCACCAACATTCAACTACCATTCCACCACCACCGTTCAACAACCACCACCTACCAACCGCCACCACCACTAATATTCCACCACCACTCCTTCACCACCACCATTACACCACCACCAGTCCCCCACCACCACTAGTCTGTCGCCGCCACCACCACTGGTCCGCCGCCGCTACCACCGTCGCCGCCACCACCGCTGGTTCAGATATTTTTGTATCAACAACAATAGTTGATCTAAATAAAAATAGAACCATGGTAGAAGTTGATCCAGTTTAGGGGATCAACAACGGTAGTTGATCCAAAAAAAAAGGATCAACAGTAGAAGTTGATCCAATTTAGTGGATCAACAATGGTAGTTGATCCACTAAATTGGATCAAAAATGAAAGTTTGATCCATGTAAATGGAGTGAACTTGGCATGAGTCGAACAGACATCATATGACTTGGAGTCAGTCATGCTACCATTGCACCACAAGTTCAACATTGAGAGAAATTTACATGATTTAAACCACAACCATTATTATACTAATCCAAGAATATGTTGTCAACAATATGAGTTGATTGGATCAACAACAGTAGTTGATCCCATAAAAAATTGTGTCAACAAGAGGAGTTCATCCCATATATGGGATCAACAACCATAGTTGATCCATAAAAAATTGGGTCAACAACAACAATTGATCCCGTAAAAAGCATATAAACAACAATTGATCATCACATGTAGCTTCACCACCGTTGTGTCTCTATGAAAAGTTCCCAAACCTAGACAAGCACCACCACCGTCACAAAGGCAACAAAATCACACTTAATCTTCACCGCCTCCGCCAACACTACCAAAAACAATCAGAACCACCACTGTCTCTATATCCAATTTTATCAACAACAGTAGTTGATCCCATAAAAAATTGGGTCAACAACGGGAGTTCATCCCGCAAATAGGATCAATAACCGTAGTTGATCCATAAAAAATTGGGTCAACAACTGTAGTTGATCCCATTTATGGGATCAACACCAACAATTGATCCCATAAAAACATATAAACAATAACAAATGATCATCACCTGTAGCTTCACCACCGTTATGTCTCTCTGAAAAGTTCCCAAACCTAGACAAGCACCACCACCGTCTCAAAGGAAACAAAATCACACTTAATCTTCACCGCTGCCGCCACCACCACCACCAAAAACATAGCAGCAACCACCATTGTAACAAAACCTAAAAGAAAGTTGAATCATACCATTTTCTGAACCAACAAATCTCGATCTCTGAACTCTGAATCTGAATCTGCAACTTGAAATCAATATTATTTGAATCTGGTTTAGAAATTCGTTGAAATCGAAAACTAAAAAAACAAATCTGAACTCGCAACTTGAATTCTGAATCTACAAGTCCAAATCGAAAACCAATAAAAAAAATCAATTTCTGATTCGGGTTTAGAAATCATTGAAATCGAACACAAATCGTAATATCTCTGTTGATGCTAGTGGCGGACGTGACGGAGATTGTGGTGCTTGTTGTGGTGGTGGCGAGATTGTGATGGTGGTGAGGGGATGAAGATGGTGAAACGAAGAAGATTGAAGTTTCTGTGTAAAACAAAGAAGAATGAAAGAAATAAAGGAAGGTTAAATAAGGTAATATAATAATTATTTTTTTGGAAAAATTTACAATTATACCATCAGGGATATTTGTAAAGTTTTCTAGGGATATTTGTGAAGGCCCATCAAAAGGAGGGACAATAATTAAATTACCACGATATAAGATGTGTTATCAGTGTGGGTTCCAGATATCGGATCCGTTACCGGTGTACATGCGCTGAACCCAACTCGCACAACTTCGGTATGCGGAAAAAAGCGTATTATGTCAAAAATGAGACGCTTAGGGTGATCAATATCCCTGTTTTGTATACATCATTGTTTTATTCAATGCATAAAAAGTTGCTACTGGAATCCTCCTTGTCCAGGATTTATTATGTTTTGTTGTGACGGTGCATCAATTGGAAACCCAGGATTTGCTGGTTTTGGTGTAGTAATTAGAGACCATATGAATCAAATGTTGGGAGTTATAACTGGAGGAATTGACATTGCTACAAATTACATAGCAGAAGTGTATGCAATTATAAATGCAGTGGAACTGGCTGTTAAATGGGGGAAGCATAAGGTAATTCTGGTTTCAGATTCCAAAACTGTCATAACTGAATTTCAAAACAATAAGATGCCCTGGTTTGTGAGAATGAGATGGCAGAAGGCAATAAAACAGATTCAGAATATCCAATTCTTACACAACTACAGAGAAACAAACTTTGCTGCAGACACAACAGCAAAAAAAGGGGCCAAATTGGCTGCAGGGCAAAGGCAAGTATATGTTGGAAGACCTAGATTTCTGTCTAGAGTAGAACAACCAAATGTGGAGTATTATAGAATCTATTAATCTTGTTTAACAAAAAGCCTATGTAGTTGGCTGTTTTGAGTTTTCTTTTTGATTGTTATTTTTCAATAACTCTTTTTACAATTAATATAATGTGATTCAGAAAAAAATAAAGTAAAATGGAATAATGAATTATTATAAGTTTTTTTTTTCTTTCGGTAGCATGGACTGGAACGTTTTTGAGATAAATGTAAGAACTAATCAAATACTACAATCATCATGTAAGAACTAAGAAGTATTATCTTTTTTACCAGGGGAAAAGAAGCCTGTTTAGTTTCTGCCGAAGAATTATTGATTTTGCAATTGTAATCTGAGTTCGACACTCATTGGCTTAATGTTTTTCAATGCAGCTTAAAGTCACTTGAAAAGTTTGCTGAAAAGCATCTAAAATGTGAGCCGTGGACAGTGTGTGGTTATTTCCTGGTCATCCTTGAATTTGAATACCTATCAATTAACGTGTTATCAAAGAAAATTTTAGGGTTTTCTCCGACTGTTTACATAAATAAGAATCTTCAAATCCTAATTGCCAATTTCTTAGGTGGCAATAATATGGATCGGCAGAAGTATGTGCATTATTCCGCTAGAACAAATGCAAACTCGGCCAAATATTCGACCAATTATGTGGCATCTGGGAAAGATGTGGATAAGTGCTTTCGTGTTTAATGTGTTTTACATATACCGATTCGGCGCTAGAAATTCATCCCATATACATTCTAAACTAATGAGTATTGGTAAGCATAAACAACTTATTTTTGTGATAAAAAATTCATGGCATAATTATGTTCTATGCAAACAAAAATATAATATTTTTAAAAACCAATCAGTGATCCAGTGGTTACGTCTTTAGTTTTTGGGTGATGGGTCACGCCTTCATGTTAATAAAGAGATTCGAATGCGTGACCTAACACTCCATCACTAAGGATGTAACCACTATTCCACTCAGTGGATGTTGAAAAATATTGTAATTAGTTTCTAGAATATAAAACAAAGGTTTCCTAAGTTAGTCAAGATAAAGTGGTCCTAATTCGATGTCCCAATGGATAAATCCTATGCTTTGGTTTTTCACATCGGTTTTACTTGCGTTTTTCTTCTATTGGCATTCGGTTTCGATTGAATTTCTCTTTCCGATTGTCATTAACTCGCTATTAATTGCTCTTCCATTGAAAGAACTGAAAAATCACTTGTGGAGATTTTTCATTCTAATCGAAATAATTCTGAATTTATTTGTTATAGGTTTTCATATCCTAAAAAAATATCTCAATGATTTTATCATATGTGCAACAAAGAAGAGAACAGTATTGTTTGCACCATAATAAATTACACTAGAAATGGACTTACTTGGGCATAATTTACTCTTCTTATTAGTCAAGTATGGCTCACTAGGCGTCCCAAGCATTATACATAGAAGCCCATGTGCAAAGATCCAAGTCAAGGCAAGGAGGGACCAAATCATCAATGCCACGTCAGCACTAAACCGCCACGTCAATTTTGAATTGTCACGTCAGTATCACACTGTCACATCAGTTTTCCACGTCAGCGTTGCACTGCCACGTCAGCAATGAGTAGCACCACGTCAGCATTAATAACCAACCAGCAGCTGCCATGTCAACTGATGGTCCATTCAGCTAGTATCTGTCAGCAGTTCTGATCTATGTAGAATATTTCGTTATCGTCGTCGTATACCGTTTGCATTTAAGACCGTTAGACGGACGCAAATCTGGTTCGTTTATTTAAAACGCCGTAAGGAAGCCGTTACCGTCACCGTCTATGGCGTCCGCATGACATCATCATCTTGCGTCACGATGACGTCACCTGCACCTGTCATCTTCTCCAGCGACGCTGTTGTCCAGAGGCCACCATCTGCGGCAGCCATTACCGACCGGCGACAGTTGGTCTTGATTCCATGCGTCGTACCAAATTAGAATATTCCTCAGTTGTTTACACCCGCGCGATAACACTGGAGGACATTTACGCCCACCAGGTTGAACCGAGCCGGCTCACCGAGTTCCAGCCGAGTTGAGTCGTTGATTCACTGATGTTTCAACCCATTCTCACTTGGCTTGAAGATTTATCTTCCCCAGTGTGTGGGCTTAGCCAATTGATCTAATTCTTGGGCTTGGTCTTTTGTATCCTTTTGCTTAGTTAATTCCATAACCCAAGAGGAAGTCTCTGAAACATCTAGAAGGGTTTCTGGCCATGTCATGCAGGGAATATTCAGGAATATGCCAGGAGGCATGCATGGCCAGTTAATATGCCAGGAGGCATGCAGGGATAGTTAATGCAATTCATTCCAAGAGGCATGCAGGGCCAGTTAATATGCCAGGAAGCATGCAGGTCCGGTAAATGCAATTCATGCTTATCTCGAAATTAGGGTAAGAGTCTGATTTGCAACTTATAAATTGATGGGTTCACAACCCTAACAGGTATGCAATCTTCCCTACTAAAACTCATGTGAAAAACTCTAGTTAACTTAAGAATCGGAGGGTTTTTTGCAGGTAACCCCCCTCCCCCCCACCAACACTATTTACGAGAAGAAAAAGGTAGCAGTTGGATCAATATCAACATCATCATCAGATTTGTGTTTGGAGGTGAAAATTTTTTACCATACAAACATTGGCGCCGACCAAGGGATTCGAGGAAAGAGATCGTGTTTTTCGAAATCGAGTTATGGCAAAAGTCAGAAAAACTGCACGAAAGATCGTTTCTGCCAGCAATCCTTGACCCTCAGCAACTGAACGAAACGAGTTTCAATCAGCACCCGCAGTTCCTACTGGAAACAGACAGGGTCGAGATCGTGTTCTTGACAGAACCCAGATTTGAATAATCGTGTTCGCGAAATATGACCGATGATCGAAGGCGAAGGAATGAATTTTGAATTCATACTTGATGGAGAAAACCCACGAGTTCGAGAAACCAGAGGGTGTGTATTCGGAAGCCCATCAAGGAGGAATAACGATCGACATGACCTGCGAGATGGACGAACCACGACTCCTAGTACCGAGGAAGAACTGTTGCGTCATCAGCTGAAAGAGGTGGAGAAAGAGAATGTTCTCTTGAGATTAGAACGAGAAAACCAGTGTCAACCAAGGACTGTTAACCTGAAAAAACAGAAGGGTCGGTCTGTATGGGAATTCCTTGGAAGTTGAGTTAGCCCTCGAGATGCAGACCGAAACAGAGAAGTGGTAGCTCTTGATAGACCAGAGAGAAATATGTTGGTCAATGGAGATCTACCTAGACGAATGCGTGCATGAGACCGGTGAGCAGGAATCCGAGCATGGCAAACTACAACTCAGCAGAGTACGGCCAGAACCTTCGCACGTTCAAAACGCCTCAGGAATGACAAAGATGAGGTTCTAGATTGGCACAATGAGAGAGAATTTTCAAATGATTACTCAAAGAGCAACGCAGAACTTTAAGAGAGTCCACTGGAACCCAAAGGAAAAGAGTAAGATCCAAAGTCGATATTCCAGAGACAGTTGATAAGTGCATAATTCATATGATTTTAGTATTCATTCCATACTTGTTTTAGCTATTATTCTTGCATATTTTCGTATTATTACTCTTGTTTTATCTTATTTTCCTCTATTAGGTGAATCATCAAAAAAGGATATACAAAGTACTGAAAATATCTAGGAAGAGAAGTATTCCAAGTATCCAAGTTACCAAGTCCAAGAAAAGTTGAAGAAAAGCGACGAAAAGGAGCAAACCGCTCAAAATCAATAGAAGGGACAAATACCGATCTTATATCATTTATATTAAGGATTTATCATCATCATCTTGAAGAAAATTGAAAGATAAAAAGAATGCAAAAAGAATGACGTCATTCTGAGTTCGGATGAAGAAGTTGTGGCCAAAACAAGCTTTTATTGAATATCGAAGACAGTAAAGTTCGCGGACGGGTTTCATACTTTAATTCCGAAAATTTCTGCTGGAATTTGAATTTCGCGGATTGGGTTTGCGAACTTAGCAAGTGTAAAATGTGTATTAATACCTTAGAAAGCCTAAGGTAACGTTTGGATTCGTTATTTCGTTATTTCGGGTCGGGTTTTTGAACCGAACTAAATACTTGATGGCCAAGCAATGTAAACCTATAAAAATAGGTATTATGCCTTTCACATATCATCGTTAATCTCATATCACAAGTTCTACATCAAAACCTAGGGTTTATCCCTTTAGGGGGAAACCACCATTATTCATCTTCTTTGTAATATGAGTAGCTAAATCCTTTGTTGATTAAGGATGAATTCAATGTTCTAAGCGTGAAGCTTTAATAATAATACAAGTCTATTTGAGAGTTTTTATCATCATCGTTTATCTTTACCATATCTAGGGTTTATGAGTGATTGTTAAATTGATTTGGGATGCATACTAGATTAGTCTATTTATTGTTCTATCGCTAGCAGAAGTTATGAGATAAGTAATCATCGATTAACTCTCTACACAAGTAGAAATCGCGAGACCTTACAAAGGGATTCTGTGGAGCAATCGTGTATGAAGACAACACCAACAAGTAAACCTTGATCTAAGAGTTTAACTACTGGGATCAACCTAAATTCACAAAGCTTAAGGAATTCGATTGGATTACACCTTGAGTGATCTACTGCTTGGTGGTTCGTTGGATAGAATCTGGTAGTCGAGAACTTCCTTATACAGTGGTTGAAGGAGTTTTGGGGATATCACTGATCTATATGTTATTCCACGGTTGGTGATGAATGGTTCTTACGAACAATAGATAAGTATTCCAATCCAATTATCGCTTGGTAACGGCGAAGGATTCCTTAATGATCTCTTTCCTTTATTATTGTCTTTATAATTATCTCACAACCAAAATTCCCTTTGTTGTTTACTTTATCTTGCTATTTTAAATAACCTATCAATTACACAGCTCTGTGGGAATGATCTCTTACTACCGCTATATTACCAGTTAATTAATGGGAAATATATTTATTAATTTGTTGCTATAATGACACACATCAAATTTTGGCGCCGCTGCCGGGGAGCAGTTTTTAATTGATTTGTTAATTTTTTTTAACTTGTTTTTGTTTTTATTTTTAGGTTTTTGTTTTAATTTTGTTTTCCTTGTGATTCGTCATGTTCCCTTACGGAAATAACATGTACGGAGCACAAGATCAGATATATAATTGTGGTAATCAATATGATTTTCAATCTCAATGTTATGATAACTACCGACTATCCTATGAGTATAATCAAAACCAATCTTTTGGCTATGATCAATATCCCACGAAACCTTATGGGTATTCTCATACATGTCAACAACCTTGTGACGGGCATGTAAGTGAACAATCACAAGGATGGGAGGATAGTTATGCTTCTAATCCTATTTCTTCAAGTGTTGCAGAACAAATGTGTACCATAATGGAAGATCTTCATGTGCAAATAGAAAAATATTATGAAGGATTAGAGCAACATCAACAAGGGTTGGACCAACACATTCAAAAGATGGAAGAATTTCAACAACAAAGGGAAGAGTCATATCGATTAATTCAAAGGAATTCAGAGAAATTATACGAATAAATTGCTCAACTCGGTAAAAATGGGAATGAAGAAGAAGTTTGGCCTCAAAGCCGAACCGATTCAGAAACTCCGAAGGACGAGAACAAATATTTTGGAGATGAGCAACCTTTGGAAATTTCTTGTAATAATGATGAAGTTATTCCAACTACGTATATTTATAATGATCATTCACCTATTCAAAAGGAGGAGCCTTGGTATGACCCAGCCATTGTTATGAACGGTGTGACATACTCGAATGCATATCAACATTACAATGAACATCCATATTACAATGTTTTTAGGCCGGTTGATTTGCAAGAAGTAGACTCGATTTTCTCTTTGTCAGAGACTCATACGGAAGACCCTAGTATTTGCACCAATGAACTAGAATTTTTAGGGGAGAATTCCGATGACGAGGCTGTTGAAGAAAATGAGATTGAGAATGAAACCAAATTGATTGATTTTGTGGAAGACCCAATTGAGCTAGATAATAATAGTTCGATAGAGGACCACGATATACTTGAGGTAAATAATTCACTGTTAATTACGAATGAGGATCTGAAACAAGGTTTGTCTAATCCTTTGCATAATTCTATATCTATTGATCCTTTTCTTCTAATCGAAGTAGCTTCTAAAAGAGTTGTTGACCTAACTTTTAAGAAAATACCTCATTTAGGATTGAAGTTGTGTGCTTCTAGAGTTTTATCGGATTATTTTGCTTCTAAGTATCCACCACTTGATGTGTTTGATTCGAGTATTGTGCAGGTTCACCAAGCTGAGGAACCTTTTGAAGTTCCCGAATTTTATGTTCTTTATCCACTTCCAAGTGTAGAAATGACTAAGTGTCGGGGAAACTTCAATAAAGCGATAGCTTCAATATTTATGTTTTGTGCTAATGTTTTTGTGAAGCTATTATTTGAATTGCATATTGTTATTTGGAAGGATTACCAAATTTTCAGATTACTGGTGTACGGAGGATAAAAATAATGTCGGGCTGACGACGTTAAACCAAGCTTTATATGGGAGGAAACCCATCGGTTTTGTATCTCTATCCCTTTTGCTTTTAGTTTTCTTAGTTTTGCATGTCATATATTTCATTCCCATCTTAGATTTTACAATTCATATATCTATAATGGAAGTTTTGACGAATTCTCGTCAGAAAATTCTGACTGAGCACTTGTCACGAAAAGAGCTCTCGAGAATTCATACGGAGTCCGATTTGAGTGGTTAACCCCAACCTTTAAAGAGGACAGACTCACCTTTCGTTTCCAAAAAGAAAATCTGAATTCAGAGTCTGTTAAGTTGGAGCGATAGGCCTGGACATTTGAGTTTCGGTATTTTTCCAGAACTGTTTCAGATTGCATGTCAGTCAGTCTAGAGGCCATAAAAGTCAGACCGTTTATCGAAATACTATTCCTTTTGACACCTTATAGAAAAGACGTGGGCGAACAACTTTAGTTTAGGATTTTTTTCCTAGTTTCCTACCCATCCGTGCAGTTTTTGAGTTTTTCAGGGCTGTTATGTCAGAAATCAGAATTTTCGATTTTGAACATTGAGGACAATGTTGAGTTTAAGTGTGGGGAAGTAGTTAAACATGTTTGTTTTGCATATAAAATAAATAATAATACTCTTTGATTTCTTGCATTCTTGAGACTTCATCTTTTGGATTTAATTATGAGCTAATTAGGATGACAATCTAAACCTTTTAAGGTTGAAACAGTTCTTACGGACAATCCTTAAATATACACATTCATAATTGAATGCGAAACTAAGCTATGGTAGTCGTTTGAAAGATTTATCCTCGCAATTAATTATTACTGAATCACTTTCTTTTTGTTTTTGCAGTTATATGTTTCTCTAAAGTGATTTTGTGGGATCCTGATAGTACCGTGGATGTTGTAGCAAGTTAATCATTAGTTTAGTATTTGAAAGCCCCATAGAGAATTGTCTAACACTCATAAAGGATGAGCCGGAAAAAAAGACAAAAAAAGTAAGAAAGAAAAAAATAAATGAATAAGGCTCCTCTTCATTTACCGACACTAATAAATGATAGGTCTGGAATTGCGGATTAATCATAGTCGATGAAACAAAAACCATATCATCATTATATAGCAAGTCAAAAAGACTATTGATGAGGTTCTTGATACTTGGATAACAGTATGTGTGAAACGTTGTCCCTGTCTCCGTCGCCTAAGCAAGCGTGGAACGCAGGATCCAAGGCAACTATCATGTACTTGATGAAAATAAACATGCGCTTAGAGTATCTAATCATGTGGTCGAGTTAAATGGGTGATTCTCTATCAACTATTGCGCCATAAATATATACCCTTTGACGACATTCATACAAGTATTTTGGGTAACATCTTTCACTTTAGTCAACATTTGCACACTTCACTTTTCTATTTCCATTCTCTTATCTATCCATGTGATTTCAGTATGCGATTTTTGTGGCAAACGCTACAACAAGTACGATGACTATCTTAGTAGAGTTCTGCAATCAGGTTGAATGTCACACGCAAGTAATTACTTATGTGTGATGATTGGAATGTATGTGGGGTGTTTTTAGCTAAAGAACATATGAAGGATAATTATTTAGCTTTCTACTTTGTGTCTATCCTTAGTTGTTCTTCCAAGGCGAGAAATTGGAGTAGGTTTTGTGGGCATACCTCTTGTAAACCCTCACGAGACTATAACTCGTCCACTAGGGACACCTAGGGGTTTAAAGGCCTGTTATTCATGCTAAGAGTAATTGTATCCTCACGACACGTAGTTGTTGTATTTAGGATTAGTTTTATTTAGTTTGATCTAGGAATAACAAAAGCTAAGTGCGGGGGAATCTGATAAGTGCATAATTCATATTATTCTTGCATATTTTCGTATTATTACTCTTGTTTTCTCTTATTTTCCTCTATTATGTGAATCATCCAAAAAAGATCTACAAAGTGCTGAAAAGATATAGGAAGAGAAGTATTCCAAGTATCCAAGTGCCCAAGTCCAAGAGAAGTTGAAGAAAAGCGACGAAAAGGAGCAAAACGCTCAAAATCAAGAGAAGGGCCAAATACCGATCTTAACTCATTCAAATTAAGGATTTCTCATCATCATCTTGAAGATAATTGAAATATAAAAATAATGCAAAAATAATTAGGTTATTTCGAGTTCGGATGAGGAAGTTGTGGCCAAAACAAGCTTTTATTGAATACCGAAGACAGTAAAGTTCGCGGACGGGTTTCATACTTTAATTCCGTAATTTCAGATGTAATTTGAAGTTCGAGGACTGGATTTTCGAACTTAGCAAGTGAAAAACGTGTATTAATACCTGGAAAGCCTAAATGCACGTTTGGATTCGTTATTTCGTTATTTCGGGTCAGGTTCTTGAACCGAACTAAATACTTGATGGCCAAGCAATGTAAACCTATAAAAATAGGTATTAGGCCTTTCACATATCATCGTTAATCCCATATCACAAGTTCTACATCAAAACCTAGGGTTTACCCCTTTAGAGGGAAACCACCATTATTCATCTTCTTTGTAATATGAGTAGCTAAATCCTTTGTTGATTAAGGATGAATTCAATGTTCTAAGCGTGAAGCTTTATTAATAATACAAGTCTATTTGAGAGTTTTTATCATAATCGTTTGTCTTTACCATATCTAGGGTTTATGAGTGATTCTTAAATTGATTTGGGATGCATACTAGATTAGTCTATTGATTATTCTATCGCTAGTAGAAGTTATAAGATAAGTAATCGTCGATTAACTCTCTACACAAGTAGAAATCGCGAGACCTTACTGAGGGATTCTGTGGAGAAATCGTGTGTGAAGACAACACCAGCAAGTAAACCTTGATCTAAGAATTTAACTACTGGGATCAACCTAAATTCACAAAGCTTAAGGCATTCAATTGGATTACACCTTGAGTGATCTGCTACTTGGTGGTTCGTTGGATAAAATATGGTAGTCGAGAACTTTCGTATGCAGTGGTTGAAGGAGTTTTGGGGATAACACTAATCTAGCTGTTATTCCACGGTTGGTGATGAATGGTTCTTACGAACAATAGATAAGTATTCTAATCCTCTTATCGCTTGGTAACGGCGAAGGATTCCTTAATCATCTCCTTTATTTATTATTGTCTTTATAATTATCTCACAACCAAAACCCCCTTTGTTATTTACTTTATCTTGCTATTTCAAATAACCTATCAATTACACAGCTCTCTGTGGGAACGATCTCTTACTACCGCTATATTACCAGTTAATTAATGGGAAATATATTTATTAATTTATTGCGATAACGACACGCATCAACAGTTCCTCTAATGGCGACGGAAACGCAATAGTGGATGCTCGCCTTTGCAAGATGATCGAGAAAGTAATATCGAAAAAGCGCTCCATAGAGGAAAGGATAGACAAATTACATCGAGCCGCATGAGCTCCTTTCAAACTTAATATCATAGAATTCTGGCCGCCAATGATTTTTTAAGTTCCCAAGCTGCCAAAATTCGATGAGATAACAGATGATCCAGATCAGCATGTTTTACACTATAAAACTGCCATGACTCTATGGCAGTTCAGCGATGAGTTGACGTGCAAGATGTTTCCATAGTCACTGTCTGCTGGAGCAATAACGTGGTTCAATCAGCTCCCGGCACAGTCGACCGGGACTTACCGTAAGCTGGTTTACAAATTCTTCTATCACTACAAATATAACAGACATAATCGGAAGGGATGCCACGCATTGTTCCTTCTGGGAATTCGGAAGGATAAAAACATCAAACAGTTTACTCGACGCTTCAATCAAGAGTTGGCGGATGTGGATGGTTCCAATGATCAAGTCTTCATCGCAGCTTATAAACAGGCATACCAGTATGATCAAAGAGGTGTGTATAGTTCCTTGGTCAAGAGACCACCAAAGACTCTGGAAGAACTGTATGATCGAGCAGAAGAATACGCTCGAGTTGAGGATGATTCCAAATATCGAGAGACAAGAGGTTAACATATCGTCCAATCATCCAAATGATGGGAAGAAATACGAGTCTAAGAACCGTTCGAGTGGACAGCATAACGATCGAGGTGAATTTCTAGAGAAAAATCAAGGGGAACGAATGGCAACTGGATATCAGAAACATCATGATATGAAGTTGACACCATTGAACATACGGCTTACAGAGTTGTACGAGAAAATAAGAAAGGATTTGATCCCCCCACGGACTTTTCCAGTAGAGACACGTCATAAACGTGATAAAAGCAAATACTGCAACTATCATAAAGACATTGGTCACAAGACTGAGAATTGTCGCTCCTTACAGATCGAAGTCCACCGAATGATAGACGCTGGAAAGCTACAAGAGTACGTGAAAAAAAGATTTTGGGAAAGGTTCGGGACACTTTGGCACAGTACATGTGATTAATACACATGTTATTAATGTCAGTCATGCCAAGATCCATTCAATGACCAGACGGGCATCAGAAGATGAGACCAGTAGAAAGCTCAGACAACTAAAGGAATGGTACGTGACAAAGATCGAGTTCACTGAAACAGACATGATAAGTGTATATGCTCCTCACAATGATGTTATCGTTACAACAGCTTGGATCGGTATGTTCCGTGTACACCGAATTCTAGTGGATACGGGAAGCTCACTGAGCGTACTGTTTTCGGGAGCCTATTCCTGTACGAATCTCTCACATGACTTGATCGAGGAGGACGAAAATCCAATTATCAGCTTCAGTGGCGAAGTAACAAAGGCGATTAGGAAAGTAAAGATGCTTATAACAGTGGCTGACAAGTCCGTTCTAGGCAGTTTCTTGTTTCTAGATTGTCGAGCTCCCTATAATGCGATCGTAGGACGAGACTGGCTGCATGCGATCAGCGCAATCACATTCTCGTATCATCAATGCCTGAAGTTTATCACCCCTGAAGGGGTCGTGAAGGTTAGAAGCGACTAGATGGTCGCCCACAAGTGTCACGAGAATGTTATGGATAAATATAGGAAATCAGAAGTTAGCGGGCTACATATAACAAAAATAACAATTAAAGAATCCTCTCCCTCTAGAATCATATATGGGAGAGAACGCAACTGAACCCCCAACAATCGATAAATTGATCGAGGTCCAAATTGGGGATGATAAGCACAAAACCACGTTCGTAGGGGAAGATCTACCCGCGCACGAACGTGATGGTTTGATACATTGTTAAGGGCAAACGTTGACGTTTTCGCATGGAGTTTTGCTGAAATGCCTGGGATAGATCCGAACGTAGCCTGCCACAGGCTAAATATCGATGAGAAGTTTCATGCAGTTTATCAGAAAATTAGGAATGTGGAACAAAGCAAAAAAGATGAAGTTGCTTTAGAAGTCGAAAAGCTGTTGGAAGCAGGATTTATTCGTCCGGCACAGTATCCTCGTGGCTGTCCAATGTCATTCTGGTTCCAAAGAAGAATGGTAAATTCGTGTTTGTATCTATTTTACAGATTTGAATAAAGCATGTCCAAGTTATCCGTACCTACTTCCGCAGATAAGAGATTTGGTGGATGCAACCTCAGGGTACGGGAGACTGTCATTCATGGACGGTTTTTCGAGGTATAAGCAAATACCTTTATTCGAGGAAAATCAATAGCATACTTCCTTTGTGACTGACAGAGGAGTTTACTATTATATTGTAATGACGTTCGGGTTAAAGAACGCAGGGGCGACCTACCAACATTTGGTAGACCATATGTTCAAAGAATTGATTGGGAAGACGATGAAAGTATATATCGACGATATGGTAGTAAAATCTGGGCAAAAGGAGTCGCATTTTCTCGATCTGCAGAAGATGTTCGATATCTTGAGGCGATATCGTATTTTTTGAAGCTCAATCCAGGAAAATTTTCATTCGGGTTATCCTCGGAAAGTTCCTTGGATTCTTGATGACGCATAGAGGAATTGAGGCGAATCCGAAACAAATCAGGGCCATCAGAGAGATGCCATCCCCAAGAACGAAGAAGGAGGTCCAGAAACTAACATGACGATTAGCAGCTTTAAATCATTTCATTTCACGCTCGTCGGATCGATTCAAACCATTCTTTGACGTTTTGAAGAAAGCAGTGAATTTTGGTTGGACGGATGAGTGCGAAAGAGCTTTCAATGAAATCAAACAATATTTGTCAACACCCCTGATATTGGTAAATCCAAAGATTGGGAAACCTGTCGGAGTTTATCTGTCTGCAACGGAGAATGTTGTAAGCGCAATGTTGTTTGTTACTGATCCACATGAAAAGCATGTTTACTTCGTCAGTAAATCTTTGACGGGGTGATAGACGCATTTATATGTCTATTTTGTTCTCAATGTTCTCTATTGTTAGACTCGATTAAATACTTATTGTGTTATTTTATGTTTTTGTAGATGTTTTTGAAAAATAAGCTCTTACGGCGAAATTGGCTCGAAAAGTGGTGTTTTACACCCCAGGATAGAGACTAAAAACACCCCAGAAATGCGCCGGAGGAACCCGGAAAAAATGCTGGAAACACCCCAGAAAAACGACTTAAGGCACCCCAAAGGACATGTGTTATTCGGACTCCAACAACGGATAAGGGGCGACCACTGGATAAGGGGTACCTTCTTCACAAATTTTAAAAAAATATTTTGGCGGGAAAAAATTTCTTTTCACGGGCAGATTTTTCAATCGGATTTCGGAAGAGTTTTTGTGCGATTCAATCGCTGAAACTTCACGGGTAGATGTGATATGTCATAGAAAAGCTGGTATGGGTGTTTGTTTCGATCAAATTTGGCTGGATAACTTGGTTTAATCCAAACAGTGAGTTGGAGGATAAACACAAACTTACACGAGTTTAAACGTATACTGCTCGTGATTGGAAGACTTAATCAATATTCTGGAGCGTGAAGAAGGTATACAAGGAAAGAAACACAGCTTAGAACGCGTGAAAACCAAAAAACAGGGAAGAAAATCTTCTCGAAAATATTTTTTATCACCCTAGTAAAGAGAGGATTATCTCGAGTTATGGAGGAGATTTCTTGTGCTCTAGGTGTATAAAAAGGGTCTTGAGTTATAATAGAAGGGGTGTCGAGAGTTTTGGGGGCTGAGGAGAGCCAGAGAAGAAGAAAAAAATCAAGTTACAGAGCTGCCATTTTTCTGCTGCTGCTGAAGAACGCGAAGAACATAAGACCCACACTAAACAGTCTTATTTTGCTACAGTTTCAGAGACTGTCGCCGGACAGTCTTATTTTGCTACAGTTTCAGCGAATGTCGTCCACAGACTTATTTGTTACAGTGACAGCCTAGGGTCGTAGTTCTCTGGTCTGTAACAAATATAATTGTTACAAACCCGGTTTTGAATTATTTCTCCCTTTTCATCATTTATAAACCCATCTTTGAGCATAAATGAAATCAACTTTTGAGCGTGTTTCCAACATGACGAGAGGCTAATTTCTCCCACAACCAAGGTAGTGAGGAAGCTATTTACGCACGAATAATTGGTAATCATTTATTCCCTCTAATTTATAATTTATAATTCAGTCAATCACTGCTTTTGCAGAGTTTTTAATTGTTTACAAAAAAAAATTTCATTAGTTGTGATTCAATTAGATAGGTTATGCTTTGTTTAGATAATCTATGCTTAGGGGATACAATTAATTTTTGAGAATTTTCCAGATTATTTGTGAATTAAGAAATAAGAGTCTTAAAAGATAATTAGAGTTTTGAAATATGTATCATTCAATTTTGCGTCATAGTGAAATCTAGTGTCTTGGTTACCTCTCGCCCACTTTGTTAATATTTTTGTATATAATTTTATTAAATCTTTAAATTTAATCTTCACAAGTCCGAGAGTTTGAACCTCATTACTACAACATCATTCAAAAATAATATCATCTTTGGCGCCGGCGACGCGGATTTGTGCTTAGGTAGAATTTTTAGGTTTTTTTTTTTTCATTTGTTCTTTTTACGTTTCTTTGGGTGTGTCTTTGTATTACAGGTTTGAAGTTGGATACTAAAGACTTGGAATCAAAGCTTAAAGCCAAAAGAGAAGGAAAAAGACAAAGCAAAAAAAAAAAAAGCGCGAAAGAAAAATTAAAAAAAAGAAGAGAGAATTTATTATTTTTTTTAGAGACCTTCTATTTTTTGTAATTATTTTTTTTTATTTCTTTTCTTTTGCACTTTATTTGGACTTTGGATTTGGACAAATTTTTTTTGTACATTAAATATAAAACTGTTTGCAGGGAAGGACGACGATTACAATATCGTCTCGGCCCCTCGGGTTCGCACATGACATAGGAGTCGTGGCCCGAGTCGACTTCAGCGGTTCTGCACCCGTGTGGTACGGGAGGTAAGCTTTCGAAACACCCGCGAATCCCCTGTCAGAGGGTTTATTGTATGCCTTAAGGTGAATATATGCTGAGGATTTGAATACGGTTGTTTTCATTTCCTAGTAAAGGGCAAGGCCTGGCCAAATTAAGATAAGGACTCGGATTTCATCACAGTTTCCTTCTTGCCCGCCTTAGGAAAACGAAACCAAACGCGAACCTAAGCTTAAGATTTTGACTAGAACAAGACCTATAGGGTAACGAGCTTAATAGGAAAGTCGTTCGAAAAATATTGGTTACTCTTTTGAGCATACTTTGAAGTTCATGATGGTTTCTGCGAGTTGAATGCGTGACTGCGCCGCCTTATAATACCGGTGAGACCTTGGGTATCAAAGCTCCTCGCAGCTTCCCTCGTCTCAATTCAACTTACTTATACTCGGATTGATTCCAGAGAGGTTTGCTCAGATTGTAACGAATTCCTTTTCGAAAGATTAGAAGCTGGTCTAGAAACAATCTAAGTGGAGCCATCATGCTTGTTGTTTGCTAGATTTTATAGGTTTGATTCGATCGAGTCAGCCTTGTTTGTTATTATGTAGAATTCCCTTGCGGTTCGGATGTCGAACTGGTATTATAATAGCCAATACAATGAGTATCCGACTGAGCAGCTTGGACATTATCCTTTTTATGATCATAGTGTGAATAGTGATTGGGAACGCGAAACTTTTGAAGGTTATGGTCCATACCTTTGTGATCCCAATTACTATCCATATACCCACAGGTCATACGAGCAAAACAATCCTTCTATTTCTCCAGAAGAGTCTCTAGAGTTTCAATGAGTCAACACGGAAGTTATTTATGAAAGAGACTTATAATATTCTTCTCCCAGAAGAGTCCGTAGAGCGGTCAACTAAGATATCTCTAGAAGAGACCCTCAAACAATTTACTGAGAGTACAAATAGGATTGTGGAAAAACTTGCTCAGGATAGTCTTAATTTCCAGTGTAGTTTTCCCAATACCACCCTCGAAAATAAGGATAGTTTTTATTCACATAATCAAGATGACGAGGTTAGAATTGGTAACACTACTTGTTTTGATGAGGTTCGACCTTTTTCATGTTATTATAATGAGGACTGTGATGAGGATAGTATTGATGAAGAATTTGAAATATATAGGCATAGTGATGAGGAATCTGTTACTCCCATCAACTCTTTAATGATAATATTATTTCTAGTTCAAATCCAAATAATTTTTAATAACTATTCACCTATTCAAAAGGACGAGGATTTGACTAGAGATACCCCCGTTTTAGACGATGTAGTATTTCCTGTTTACAAACCCGATAATGATTTAGAGGAAAGAGTTTACCCTGAGAATACTGTTTTAGAATCTAGCGATTTAGAAACACTAGTCTTAGAAGATGATAAACTCGTAGAAATGAGTGAGGATGAACCCAACATAGAAGAATCAATTGACCATTTCCAGGAATCTGATGACCTAGAAATTAGGGAAGTTGTGACTAGTCTTTATAGAGACACAGAAAACTCTAAGTTTGGGGGTGATTATTATTCTCCGTGTTCTTTAACTCTTAGAAATTTTCCTCGTGTAGGACTTTACATTTATGCCTCAACCATCTTACAAGATTATCTTCATACATGTTTTACCAAACCTAATGATGTCCAGAAAGAAGCTCAGTTGTTAGAAACCCATCCTTTGGTTGATGTGGTTAACCCAGGCTATGATACCAAGATTGACTTTGTTTTCCCACCAAAAAATTTTCTTATAATTGTGGGAACATATGATTTTAAAATGTTTCGGTATTTAAGTTTTGAGACTAAACTTAATTACTTTAGGATATTAGGGTCGAAACATTTTCGTAAGAATGACCATTATTATGGTCAACTTTGTGAGTCAAATCTAATTGACTTAGAGGATCCCCAATTATTCAGGTTGTTGTTATGTGCTTCTAAGTTCTTAATTGAGTTTTTCCAGACTCTAATGCCTGAACTGGATCTTAGCTTTGAGGAAATCCAACCGATGAAAGCTTTTTATTTAGACAATTTTATATAGCATGAACCTGAACCACAACTAGATGTAGTTGTCTTAAGCAAGGGTATTTTCGATATCTTCTTGGTCTGTTGCAGTTTCCTCTTCTTGTGGGTAACACTTTTTGATCCAGATGACCCATAATTATTTCGGCTACTGCTATATGGTTCTACGAGGTGACTAATTCTTCCAATGTCTGGTTGAATACTTTAAACTTAGCACTTCTTGGGAGGTAACCCATGCTCATGCAACGCGATAATATCTTTCCTTGACTCTTTTGCTTCAAGTGGTAACATTTTCTCCTTGTTCATGCTTTTAATTTTATCTTTAGAACATTGAGGACAATGTTAGATTTAAATTTGGGGGTATGGAAGAACTTTTTAGTTGCACTTTTGAAACTTTTAGCATCACATGGTATCCGGTTAGCTAAGTTTACATATTGTTTCTCACCGAAAAGATAGAAATTGGAATGCTAGGGATAACAACCTTTTGAGACATTAGAGAAAAAGACATTGAGATCCTTGAAATTCAGGAGAGAACTTGTTCCTTTTAGAGGGTAACCGTGATTGACCTAACCATACATGATGGAAAGGCAAGTAGGTCAGGAAATGCCAGAAAGACAAACCAACCTCACAATGTAGTCTTAGTTACTGGATTGTGACTCTCTCTCAGTAGAAACTTATCATCATCAACAAGCGGAGCGACATCAAAATCTATGAAGAAAGTTGAAGACGTTTTAGGTTTAGAAGCAACAATAGAAGAAAATAATTCAAAAATCAAAGTTGAAGTTATAAGAGCAAATGATATAAGTTGTTAGAATCCATGATACCAAGACATCACAAGTTGCGAAGATCCAAGTTTTGAAAGTCCTTCTCTCATGGCCATGTAAATTGTTGTCTTGTAATTTTTGTTTCCAAAAAAAAAAATGAAAAAAAATGAAAAAAATGAAAAAAGAAAAAAATCATCGTTACGTTTTGTTCAATAAGGCCAAAGGGAAGTAGAAATTTATAAGTCAAGGAAAAAATCGAAGAGAAGAGTTAATTGTCAAGGTTCTATGAGGTTCGATATTTTATCATCAACAGTTGAAGACCGAAGAAGACGTTGTTTCTACTGAGCACTATGAGAGAGTCTAAGAAAGATACATTTGGTTGCTTTGTTAGTCCGCTTTCAATCTTGCACAAGATCTTTCTAGCACTGGTTTAACTCATCACACGTAATTAGTCCAGCTGTGTAGCAGATGTCCCTCTCATCTTTATCTCTCTCCTAATCTTATATAGCAGTAAAGCAGCGGACGCATCTTACAATGTTTATCTAGCTGTGTAGCTGATATCTCTTTATCTAGAAGTGTTGCGGATGTGTCTCCCCTTTTCTTCAGTCAGCTTTAGAGCTGACACCTTTAATTTCTCTGGCATTCTAGTTACTTGGAGATAGGTTGAGAATATGTATGTCCTCATAGCTCTTTGGATACTTGTGACCAATTAGAAGTAATGGTTTTGTGGGTACACCTCTGGTAACCCTCCCGAGACTAGCAAATAATAAGTTTGGGGGTATTTGATAGACGCATTTATGTGTCTATTTTGTTCTCAATGTTCTGTATTGTTAGACTCGATTAAATACTTATTGTGTTATTTTATGTTTTTGTAGATGTTTTTGGAAAAATAAGCTCTTGCGGCGAAATTGGCTCGAAAAGTGGTGTTTTACACCACATGATAGAAACTAAAAACACCCGAGAAATGCGCCGGAGGAACCCAGAAAAAATGCTGGAAACACCCCAGAAAAATGACTTAAGGCACCCCAAAGGACGTGTGTTATTCGGACTCCAGCAACGGATAAGGGGTGAGCTTCTTCTCAAATTCAAAAAAAATATTTTGGCGGGAAAATATTTCTTTTCACAGGCAGATTTTTCGATCGGATTTTGGAGGAGTTTTTGTACGATTCAATCGCTGAAACTTCATGGGTAGATGTGATATGTCATAGAAAAAATGGTATGGGTATTTGTTTCGATCAAATTTGGCTGGATAACTTGGTTTAATCCAAACAGTGAGTTGGAGGATAAACACAAACTTACACGAGTTAAATGTGTACTGCTCGTGATTGGAAGACTTAATCAATATTATGGAGCGTGAAGAAGGTATAAAAGGAATAAACACAGCTGAGAACGCGTGAAAATCATAAAACAGGGAAGAAAATCTTCCCGAAAATATTTGAGCATCATTTGTAAACCCATCTTTGAGCATAAATGAAATCAACTTTTGAGCGTGTTTCCAACATGACGAGAGGCTAATTTCTCCCACAACCAAGGAAGTGAGGAAGCTATTTACGCATGAATAATTGGTAATCATTTATTCTCTCTAATTTATAATTTATAATTCACTCAATCACTGCTTTTGCAGAGTTTTTAATTGTTTGCAAAAAAATTCTTCATTAGATGTGATTCAATTAGATAGGTTATGCTTTGTTTTGATAATCTATGCTTAGGGGATACAATTAATTTTTGAGAATTTTCCAGATTATTTGTGAATTAAGAAATAAGAGTCTTAAAAGATAATTAGAGTTTTGAAATATGTATCATTCAATTTTGCGTCATAGTGGAATCTAGTGTCTTGGTTACCTCTCGCCCACTTTGTTAATATTTTTGTATATAATTTTATTAAATCTTTAAATTTAATCTTCACAAGTCCGAGAGTTTGAACCTCATTACTACAACATCATTCAAAAATAATATCACGGGGGAGGAAATATGGTACAATTTTTTTTGAAAAGATAGCACTTGCACTGTTGCATGCATCTCGTCGCCTCAAATCGTATTTCTAAGGAAGACGGATCGTAGTCTACTTTGAATATCCACTGAAGAGAATCCTGGAACGTGCTGATGATTCCAGCCGACTAGCCACATGGTCTAATTTTCTGGGAGCGTATGAAATCAAGTACGAAACCATAACTATAGAGAAGGGGCATGCTCTGGCTGCACTGTTAGCAGATTTTCTTGTGGACGACATAGAAACGGTTACCGAAGAAGAAGATGAGTTGTTGAACAAACCCATAGATCCAACCACTAATCATACTGGGGGAGAGTCTGCAATGGAGTTTGATACACCTGAGACACTATGGACTGTGTTTTCTGATGGGTCATCAAATGTTAGTGGAGCAGGAGTTGGATGTGTCATCCTTACTCCTGAAGGTTCAAGGATCAAGAAAGCGACCAGATTAGGCTTCCGAGCATCAAACAATGAAGCTGAATATGAAGCATCAATTATCGATTTAATGCATGCAGATATTCAATTATTGAGGGATAGTTATACCGCAAACCTTTAACTTTGGAGCCATTTTTGCGATGCATATCAAACGAGGAAAGACAACAGATATTGGCAGAGGCTCATGAAGGAATATGTGGCAACCATTCTGGAGGGCGCAGTCTCGCGCACAAGATACTTACCCAGGGGTACTTCTGGCCATGCATGCAGAAAAATGTTAAAGAATACGCGGAGAAATGTATGCGATGCCAAGAACACGCTCCAATTCCTAAAAGGCCCGCAAATGAATTGCATCCAGTTTTTAGTCCCTGGCCGTTCGATAAGTGGGGACTAGACGTCGTCGGACTACTCCCCGGAGCTCCTGGAGGAGTGAAATATGTACTGGTCAGAACTGATTATTTTAAAAAATGGGTTGAGGCAATGACATTGGTACATGTTACCAGATACGACGTAAAAAGGTTCATATGGGAGAACATCGTCTGCAGATTTAGAATCCCACACGAGTTGGTGTCAGACAATGGAAAGCAGTTCGATTCCGGAATGATCAAAGAATTTTGCGAGAACCTGAACATTCGCCACAACTTTTCTGCTCCGTATTTCTCAAAGCAATGGGCATGCAGAAACAACAAATCGTGTTATTATGGACAATCTCAAGAAAAGGCGAAGGGAAAATGGAGTTTCCCAGAAGTCTTGTGGTCTTATCGACCGACCCCAAAAAGATCCACTGGAGTTTCCCCATTCACACCGGCCTATAGAACAGAGGCAGTCATACCCACTGAGGTACACCTTAATACTATCAAGACTCGTGTTGTCGAATCTGAAAGCAACGACAATATAATGGCTTTAAATAAAGAGCTGCTGGAAGAACAAAGAGAAACATCCTTGCAGCAGTTAGTTCGATATCAGCAGACAATCAATCTGAGCTATGATCGTAAAGTCAAAGAACGGTCATTCAACCCAGGGGAGTATGTGTCGAAGAAAATTAGAGCAGCCACAATAGAGCCAAACTGCGGAAAGCTCGGAGCAAATTGGGAAGGTCCGTACATAGTAGACAAGCCCGCATCTCGTGGCTCCTACTACCTAAAGAACCTCGATGGTACTCAAGATTCAAAACCATGGAATCCATGGAATTCGTTCCACTGGAAGAATTTTTATCATTAGCTAAATTCGCATAGGAGTAGTTGCGTTCAAATCCTGTTTTGTTGCACTCTTTTTCCTTTATGATGGTTTTATCCCACTAGGTTTTCCACGCAAAGGTTTTAACAAGGCTTTGTTGTTGGGAAGTAGGTATTGATCATGTTATTCATATTCAAATATTTAATTCAATATTATTTTGGTTTTCCACATTCTATCAAAATTGGTCGTGTTTAATTATAAGCTGCTGGTGATGGTTCGAATCCGCAGTAGGTCCTAAATGACAAAGCAATACAATTGGAGTTAGCTGTCAGCAACATCTCCAACACCTCGCAGATAGGATGAATGCACAGTTCGAGCATTTTTACCCTATTCCAAGCATATCCCTATCGTATGGGACGACAACAAATATTGCGAACATTTTATCCTATCCAGGCATGAGAAAATGTTCACATCTCAACTATGAGCGCATCCTGAATAGTGGGGTTGCCCCCCTGCACGAATTCAAGATAGCATAAAAACACAATTTCTCATTCCATGCGTGAGAAAAATGCAGTAAGGAAGTGCACCCTTGCGCGAGAATTGAACTGCATGACACCGTTACATACTGGGGGAGATTTTTATATCACCTAAATCACCTTGTGGCGACATATATAACACCTCAGCTCACAAACAAATCAATACCTGGGGGCGAGTTGCATAACACGCTCGGGGGCGAGTTATGCAACACTCCAGAACAATGCGAAGTTCAGTCGCAGACAGAATTGGGAAACCCGAACTTCTTAATCCATAACAAGTTATGGATTAAGAGGGGGCGGTGTTTGTACCATAATAAATTACACTAGAAATGGGCTTACTTGGGCCTAATATGCTCTTCTTATTAGTCAAGTATCGCTCACTAGGCCTCCCAAGCACTATACATAGAAGTCCATGCGCAAAGATCCAAATCAAGGCAAGAAGGGACCAAATCATCAATCCCATGTCAGCACTAAACCACCACGTCAGCTTTGAATTGCCACGTCATCTTTCCACATCAGCATCACATTGTCACATCAGTTTGCCACGCCACGTCAGCAGTGAGTAGCGCCACGTCAGCATTAGTGACCAACCAGCAGCTGCCATCTTAGCGGATGGTCCAGTCAGCGAGTAACAGTCAGCAGTTCTGATCTATGCAAAATCTTCCGTTACCGTCGGCATATACTGTTTGCATCTAACGCCGTCAGGAAGACCTTACGGTCACCGTCTATGGCGTCAGCATGACATCATCAACTTGCGGCACGATGACGTCACCTGCACCAGTCATCTTCTCCGACGACGTTGTTATCCGGCGGCCGCCATTACCGACCGGCGATAGTTGGTCTTGATTCCATGCGTCGCGACGTACAAAATTAAAATACTCCTCGGTTATTTCCACCCCGCGTGTTTACACTGGAGGATGTTTACGCCTGTTGAGATTATTAGTCCTACATTGTATGGACAATATAAGATCCTGCGGTTTATAACTCTATGAGCCTCTCCACTCGTTGCTAATTGGTTTTGAGTTGGATGCCCGTATTCTAACATGGTATCAAAGCAAGCTATATGTGACGACTCATTTTACCGCGCCTTTACTCCGCGCCACCAGATTAATTGTCCACATGTTAGACCCAACGAGGCTACATGTGAGGGGGCGTGTCTAGAATCTTATTGTTCGGGTACGACCGGACAACTACCGATATCTATGAATCTGACAATTGTTTCTTATAATTTGGATGAGATTATTAGTCTCACATTGTCTGGACAATCTAAGATCCTACGTTTTATAACTCTTTGGGCCTCTCCACTCATTGCCAATTGGTTTGAGTTGGATGCCCGTATTCTAACAACGCCCACCTGGTTTAACCGAGACGGCTCACCGAGTTCCAGCCGGTCTTATACCGTTTGCATTTAAGACCGTTAGACGGACGCAAATCTGGTTCGTTTATTTATAACGCCGTAAGGAAGCCGTTACCGTCACCGTCTATGGTGTCCGCATGACATCATCATCTTGCGTCACGATGACGTCACCTGCACCTGTCATCTTCTCCAGCGACGCTGTTGTCCGGAGGCCACCATCTGCGGCAGCCATTACCGACCGGCGACAGTTGGTCTTGATTCCATGCGTCGTACCAAATTAGAATATTCCTCAGTTGTTTACACCCGCGCGATAACACTGGAGGACATTTACGCCCACCAGGTTGAACCGAGCCGGCTCACCGAGTTCCAGCCTAGTTGAGTCGTTGATTCACTGATGTTTCAACCCATTCTCACTTGGCTTGAAGATTTATCTTCCCCAGTGTGTGGGATTAGCCAATTGATCTAATTCTTGGGCTTGGTCTTTTGTATCCTTCTGCTTAGTTAATTCCATAACCCAAGAGGAAGTCTCTCGAAACATCTAGAAGGGTTGTTGGCCAAGTCATGCAGGGAATGTTCTGCAATATTCCAGGAGGCATGCAGGGCAAGTTAATGCAATTCATGCTTATCTCGAAATTAGGGTAAGAGCCTGATTTGCAACTTATAAATTGATGGGTTCACAACCCTAAAAGGTATGCAATCTGCCCTACTAAAACTCCCGTGAAAAACTCTAGCTAACTTAAGCATCACAGGGTTTTTTGCAAGTACCCCCCAACACTGTTTACGAGAAGAGAAAGGTAGCAGTTGGATCAATATCAACATCATCATCAGATTCGTGTTTGGAGGTGAAAATATTTTACCATCCAAACAAGTATTGCATTTTCAAGATGCATTAGAAAAGAAATTATTCCTTCAAGAAATGTTAGAGGAACAAGTGGAACAAAACAAATATTTGGTCGGAAAACTTATCAATGCCATGGATGAACTGAAACTTGTTAAAAAAGAGTACTTGAATCTTAAAGACTTCTTAATTAAATATTTTCCATTGATATCTAACTTGATAACAAATTGTGGGAAATCATATAACGAGGAATTTGATATGTAAAACCTAAAAATCGAAAAAAAATGATTTTCTGATAAACCAGAACGATTTTGAATCCACCTATACTTTCTGTAATATCGATGTGTTCATTTTCAACAATCTTGTAAAGTTTACAATCACAAAAACTATGATGCAAAAATTTTGTTTGAACTAGGTCAACTGTGTCGTAGCAAGTTAATAAAAAAACCTTTGCAAAAGTACTATCAGGTCTAATTATACAGGTAAGAAAATTGTTGAGAAGTGTATGGGTGCTTTTGCATTCAAATGCACCTCTTCATTCTGGAGATGTAGCAAAAAAAAATGATAGGTGATTTCGCATGGTTTATAAAAACCAAAGAATACAAAGGAGGATCTTTAACTTTAGGGGACAGAAGTAGTTGTCTAGATTATTAACAAAAGGTAGAGTATAAAGATACCAAGTATATCTGAAATGCATGATGTTGTTTATGTTACAGGAATTAAAGCCGATCTTCTCTCTATAAGTCAAATTTATGATAAAGTTCATAAAGTTATCTTTAATATCATTCTATGATATTGAAGACAAGTCAGGAAAGATCATCTTTTGTGGAGTATGAATAACCGCTATCTTCTGAAAAGTCGGTCAAATTTACATTGTAACTTGACCAATGTATAATCCAAAATTTATGACGTGAAAGGTTTGGTCATTTGAACTGTAGAATGCTTGGAAAGCTCATTAATCGTGAATTTTCCCGGGGTGTTCCAAAAACTAATGTTAAGGTAGAAGAAACAAGCAAAAGTTCCACATAATTTTCACAAGATCTATCTACTAAAGCTCCTCTTAATCTTATATACATGAATTCTTTTGATCTTATTCAACATACTATTTTTAGAGGTAAAAGATATGCCTTAGTCATGATTAATGACTATGCTCGGTTTACTTGGGTTGTATTTCTCAAACACAAAAATGACACTCTTGGAGAGTTCAATATTAATGTGAGTAGTTACCAAAATGAATAGGGTCGGAAACTTAAGAAAATAAGAACCGATTGTGGAACAGAATATAAATATGCAAAACATTATGAGTACTTTAATAAACTTGGAATCTCTCATCAATTTTCTTTACTTATTACTCCTCAAGCTAATGGTGTTCCGCAGAGAAATAATAAATATATTCAAGAAATGACTAGAGTAATGCTTCGCAATAAAAAAAATTACTATTTACGTTCTAGGGAGAAGTTCTTTATACTGCATGTTATCTCATATAAATCGGGTATATTAGAGATCGAAAAATACTAAATACTTGTTATGAATTGGGGTATGGGACAAAACCTAATCTAGGTTATCTTAGAATTTTTGGAAGCAAGTGCAACATTTTTAAAATAAAGAACATAAGGTAAAACTCGACTTCAAAACTGAGGAAGGTATATATCATTCATGGATATGCTTCTCACAATTGTGCTTCCAAAGTATATAGTCTTCGAACAAAGGTCATGATGAAATTAATCTGCCAATGTGGTTATTGATGTAAGTGACTTTAGACTAGATAAACATGTTACAGCTGAACTATCTCCTTCTGAAATAGTTAATAAAACTAAAGATATATCATCTGAGGAAGAACATGTTATCTTTACAACCATCAATGATCCAAGTAATAAAGATGATGCTGACAGTTTTCCTGATAGTGCTGTCCACACCGGGAATGAAGCTCATAAAACTCCTAAGTGGTTTTATCTCAAGCATTCTAAAGATTACATCATTGGCGATGCAAATACATGGGAACTTAATCAGTTTGAAAGACAATGGGTATGTAAATGTATCCAGCGAAAGGAATTAATATTAATTGTTGGTACAAAGTCGATTTCCAAAAACAAGTTAGGTGTGTATGAAAGGGTTACAAGGATAGACTTATAGCTCAAAAATATTCGCAAATGAAGGGAATAAATTTTGATGGAACATTCGCTCCCATGGCTCGGATAGAATCTATTCGACTCTTGCTAGCTTATACATGCAATCTCAAAATTCAGCTTTTCCAACTGGAAATCAAACATGTTTTCTTAACGGAGATACAAAGAAAGAAGTCTATGTTGCTCAACCTAAGAGATTTGAGGATCTTCTCTATCATGATCATGTACTTAGACTCAACAAAGAACTATATTGTCGTAAGCGTACTCTTAGAGCTTGGTGTGACAAGTTAACTTCCTTTTTATTACGAAAATTTTCTAGGGGAGGTGCTGACAAAAGTTTGATTACTAAGTGGAATGCTAAAGATGTTGTAATTGCACATATTTACCTTGATGATATTATCTACTGATCTAACTTTTAAAATTCTCTCTGATGAATTTCTTAGAACTTATGAGAATGAATTCGAAAAGAGCAATGTGGGAGAATTTTCATACTTCTTAGCTTTACAAGTCAGCAATTGAAGGATGGAATTTTTATATCTCACGAAAAATATTGTAGAACTCTCACTAAGAAGATCGATCTTAATGAAGCAACGCCTATGGAAACTCCCATGCCAACCACCGGAAAGCTTCAATCTGATTCCAATGAAAGATCCATCGACCATAAACAGTATAAATATATGATTGGAAGTCTGTTATGTCCCACTACAACTAAACCGAATATTGCTCTCAGTGTAAGATGTTGTGGAAGATTTCAAGTCGATCCAAAAATAATTTAATATTCACCGTTAATGTAACAGGTTCGGGCCTACAGATCTTTAGGATAGCACCCCACACAATCCAAGATCCAGATCGAGGATCCCGCAAGTCCACTCTAGCATGGCGTCTATCAATGTACGGGTCGGAAACCAATCTGTAAAAATTGGTTGGCCGGATCTATCTCGTGCAAAATACCAGATACTCAGCTCCACTAGTGCGGGAAGCGTTTCCAATCAAAATTACAACACTACTAACGGTGATGCCAAATTATATGGAGCATGTCAAAATCTACGTAGGAAATAAAATTTTCTAATTGATCTTAGATGAGTTTTGGAACTCTCCCGATAGATTGGAACTCCCGTTAACAACAACAGAATTTCAGGACAAAATTTATTTGGCGGATACGAAAATCAAAAATATAATAATCAATAATGGACCAAAAATATTGCACTCTTGGAAACTAAGATTTCGATCAAATTGGGTGCTCGATTTTCACCCGCTAACATTTTGCTATGACATGTGGCAGCAGCGCCACAATGTATAACATGCCGTAGCAAAGCCTTGCCTATCTATTGGATTGCAGAGAATTTCATGGTCAATTGGTCACAGTAGTTGCCATTCTCTACATTGACATAGCCAATTAAAATAAATAATAATAATAAAATCATAGTGCTTGCTCTCCTCCACAAAATGAAATGGCATCCACACACAGGCCCATATATACTTCCTATAAAAAGTTTTTTTATTGCACTAGCTAGGTTGATTTTTTTTTTGAAGTTTAGACTCGATACCATTTGAGATAAATGTCTGATATGATTGATGCTTATATTTTGTATCATCATACTTATTAGCCCGGATGATCTAGCATTTTCCCGTGCAAACTCTTCTGATAAGTCAGAATCCAGAAGTGCAAATACCGGACCACCACCAATTTCATCTTTTATTTAATTACAAATTAAGGACAAGCAACGAATTGCCCATAAAATAATTTCTTGACAAGTATTTAAGCTTGAACTTTGCCTCCCCGTCGGCGAGGAATGTTGCAACTGCCGACCAATCTCATGCAATCCGGCGAGAATGTGAGCAGTATCATCACTACTCCCTTCTGCGTTTTGCCGGATGCATAAGCTGCCGATTAGATCCACCGTCGACAAATATTAATACCACTACTACGTGGTACAATCTCGTACCCCCATCATATCAAGTATTTTTAGATGTTAGTTCCAGATAAAAGCTGTTACCTCCTCCATCATACATTCACAACAAATTTAACAAAGGCCAGAGCAGAGCATCGGATTTAGTTACTTCTCCCTCTCATCAGTAGTATTTAAGGATCTTCTCCGTATATTTCTCCTTTCATCTCTCTGTGTCTGCGATTCTAGACACAGAAGAATACAAGAAGAAGAAGAAGAAGATGAATACAACAAGTTATGGGTTTGTTTATATTAGTTTGTTATTATTGTTAACATTCACACCATTGAGAATTCATGCATCAGAAACGAAAGATGATCTAGTGGAGCTGACTCTGGTTCAAAATGCTACAACTCTAGGAGCTGGTAAGTCACATTCTACCTTTTTCGATCGAAATTCATTTTATTTTTGTTTTGAATAAATGTTTATTTAGTTTTGGTGATTTATTTGTAGTTTGTTTGGATGGGAGTCCACCTGGTTATCATCTAGACAGAGGATACGGTTCCGGAGCAAATAACTGGCTTTTAGTCTTTGAGGTACAAACAATTACTCCGTTCCTTTTTCTTCTTCTTTTTGTTTTTTTCTTCTTCTTTTTATATTACACAGAAAGGTTTGAGACCACCGGATTTTACGTAGCGAATAAACAAGTCAGGTGGCTGAGGCCACCGGATTAATATTATATATATTCACACATTTTTTAAGAAACGGCGTACTCTGTCATCGACTAAGAAGAGACTGTTGTTGCAAGTAAGAACCATTACCACTGTTATCCGTCTTTTTCTGACAAAACTTGAAACTCATCGGTACCAAAATATTTATAGATAAACAAATCTAAACAATTATCATGGGTAGGTTAAGTAAAAAACAGGGGATCCCATTTAAGGGTTGGCGGTATGTACAAGCTTTTAAGGAAGTTTATTTTCACGATTTAACAATTTGTTTTGGAAAAATACAAGTGAGATATATGGGCCGGCCCTGGGGAAAAACAAGGGATTCCATTTAAGGGTTTTAAGGGTTGGATACCTGTATACGCTTTTAAAGTTGGTTTATTTTCATGGTTTAACAATTTCTTTTGGGAAATGCAAGTGGAGATATATGGGTTCCTGGGGAAACCAGGGGATTCCATTTAAGGATTAGGTGTGTGTATAGGCTTTTAAGGTAGTTTATTTTCAGGGTATAACAATTTCTTTTTGAAAATGCAAGTGGAGATATATGGGTCCGGCCTTTGCGGGAAAACAGGGGATCCCATTTAAGGATCGGATGTGTGTATACTTTTTTTTTATGTAGTTTATTTTATTTTCAAGGTTTAACAATTTTTGTTTGTATATTCAAGTGGAGATAGTCACAGTCACGGAACAAAATGAGAAAAGGATTTGGAAAAATAAGTGGGAAGAATTTAGTCTCATGACCACCACCATTATCATCATCCAAAAGCAAAAGCAACAACTTCACGTAATCGCCGACCTGACCGTTTTCGATCTTGACCGCATACCTAAATGGTGAACGCTCTCATATAATCGAAAGATAATGATCAAATAATAATAATTACTACACTCTCATATAATCCGCAATGAATCAAAAGATAATGATCATACTAATAATTGCATACTATTGTTCCTTCATATCGAAGTTTGATAGATTATTGGTACATTATGTGCTCTCTTTTCTTTTCAAGTTGCTAACTGGTTGTTGTCTTTCGGAAATTTATAGGGAGGCGGTTGGTGTCATACTACTGCGGAATGTGTGAAAAGAGCAAAAGAGAAAAGAGGGTCGAGTACTCATATGGAAAAATGGAAGCATTTCTATGGCATCATGAGCAAGAACGCATCCTTGAATCCTGGTACATATAAGCACAATCTCTTACACACTATTGCCACCCGTCCTACGCAAGACTTGTGTCGGTGTTTTTCCTTTCTCTTTTTTGGCAACAACAATGATGCTGCATAAATTGCCATAACTATTAATATACTATATAAGCTTGCAGCTGGCATAGGCAACAATCGAAAATATATACTCACATCAATACATATATATACCCGAACACCATTAAGGCATTAACTAAGTTGGTAAACAAAACAAAAGAACAAAGTTTTAGTAGGGTTGTCTCAGCTTGGTCTTTTCACAGTTCTTCTGCATTTTTATGCATGGTTCAGTTCACTGGTGGTTTACCATTTAACTTTGGCAATTACCGTAAAAAACCATCAACCAAGTTAGCTGACACATGTTACAATTTCTCAATTCAAACTACGCATGATTATTATACTTTTACTTCTACAATTACAGTAAAAACTATCAACTGAGTTATCTAACATATGTTTCAGATTTTTATAATTGGAATCGAATTAAGATTAGATATTGCGATGGAGGCTCATTTTCCGGGGACTCTATGTATCAAAATGAAGTAAGTCGTCTTACATTTTATTTTATGGGTGTTAAGCATTGCCTTCCAAAGAGCATTTTTTACCATTTGGTGCCCATCATATTCTGAGACTTTGTTATTGAAATTTGAAGAAACAAAAAGGTCAAGTCAGAAATCTTTGACTAGTTTTTCGTACAAGAGATTAGATTTACTGATGGGTGGGATTTTTAATTACTTACTGGAAACAGACAGTAAAGCTATACTTTAGGGGCCAGAGGATTTGGAAGGCAATCATTGATGATCTTCTTCCCAAGGGTTTGAATGTTACAGAAAAGGTGAGTGGTTGCTAAACTTTTTGTTCTTTTTCCAGAATTTTGTTTTTCACCTTTTAACTAGTTTCATTTTATTTTTGCATAAGCGGGTGATTTAAAATTGGGAAACAATTTGTTTATATTTGCATTGGGGAATACCAGCATTTCATTTTGAGAAACAAGTAGAACCAACATTTGAATTCAGTAAGATTGAACTCACATTACAGAACTTACAGTTTTCGGCGAAATGTAGAAGATTAAAACCTTTTGGCTTAATGCATTAGAGATGATTAAGATAAGAATGATGATTTGCTTGTATTATAGCTCTAAGGACCCTTTAAATGATATAGAAGTATACAGCATATGAAATCTTCAGTCGCATGTACATCTTGTAAGTTTGTTGGTAGTTTGAGATTAGGAACATACTCTTTGGATCCTTGACCCTTGAGTGCATATTCTTATTTGTGGTCTCACATTGTACATATTGTTAACCGGAGTTCAAGGATCAATTTCTGGAATATTTACAAATTTTTGCTTTCCAGGCCCTGCTCTCAGGTTGTTCTGCTGGTGGTCTCGCAACTTTCTTGCACTGTGATAACTTCACTAGCTATTTACCCAAGACTGCCACTGTAAAATGCATGAGTGACGCTGGGGTTTTCCTTGATATGTAAGTGATTGTCCAACCCTTACCATGCACACACGCGAAACCAAATGTTGTATGACCTGTTTTAGTCTAATAGTTCTATGGTCTATCGTCCCTTTTTTTTTCTTCCAGAAAAGACATTAGTTTGAATTACACAGCAAGGCATTATTTCGAAAAAGTTGTTGCTCTACAGGTTAGTCTTAATTCACTGTCTCTTGCTCAACAAGGCTCGAATCCATTGTATTATGAGAATATTCAACTTTTGGATACGAAAACTGAGAAGTAAATTTACAGGGTGCACAACAATTTCTGAATGAAAACTGTACTAGTTCACTTCATGACTATCCATATCAGGTATAAGTCCACTAAACTGAATATAGTTTGTCGTACGAATAAAGGTTTCGCGTTGTTTATGGTGCGTGGGTCTCATATGTCATTTCTCTCTTACAGTGCTTCTTTCCACAATATGCTTTGCCTTACGTTAAAGCACCATACTTCATCTTAAATTCGGCTTATGATACTTACCAAGTAAGAATGTTAAACTTCAAATGAATCCTGCTTTGTATTCTTTCTGAAAAAATTGATCAAACTCTTATTTTAGATTGGTCATCATCTCGTTCCACCTTCCACTGATCCGAGCAAAGATTGGGAGCAATGTAAAAACAAGACTAAAACGTGTGATGAAGATCAGCTTAAAACATTACAAGGTTGTTCTAACCACGGATATCTTTCTGTTATCTTGACTGTATTCTCCTTTAGATTCTCTGTTCACTGTTCTGATTGAGGCTCTCAATATCCAACTTACAGGTTTTAGATATGAAATGATTAACGCTTTGTCAGACTTTAACGATTTCTCCGAAACGGGAGGGATGTTCATAAATTCATGTTTCGCTCACTGTCAAGCTGAGTCCGACGGAACATGGTTTGCTCCGGATTCCCCAAGAATTCACGATAAGGTATGTATATAAGATTTAATTTTGTACGTAGGATCGTTGAACTTCGTGATAATCGCCCAATAAAAATGCAAAATTAATCCAGGAGAAATGTCTTATAGCGCTAATCCGTATTAATACCTTGTGGAAGTATCCGTTGGTTTATCCTTCTTCACCTCTTAAATTCTGAATAGTAAGACCACTTGTTAACATTTTGGATATAAAACAAATATTTTGAAAAACTTAAAAACCCGTAATAGATTCCAAAACTTGATAATGAGTTTATTTAAGTAAATTTTCTTTATGCATTTTATAAGAAATAATGATAAATTATGTTGCATTTACTTAATCATGATCGTTATTTTTATGTCTAGTAGATGCCGTCAAAATTGACATTCAAATTAGAGAAACAAAGAGAAATGACAATAGACACTCATTAAGACGTACAATGATTCAGATAGTATGATCAAATAAAGATCATGTCCTTCAATATTTTTTTAAATATGTGAACTCAAATCATCCGTGGGTAATTGTTGTTTTGATGTATTTAAGTAAAATAATATTATAAGCACTTGATTATATAATGATTACGGCTCAAAAATTGTTTGAAAACAGTGTGGTGATTGCCAAACAACTTAACAATAATGTCATTAT
The DNA here is from genome assembly GCF_003573695.1 of Papaver somniferum. Taxonomy (NCBI): domain Eukaryota; kingdom Viridiplantae; phylum Streptophyta; class Magnoliopsida; order Ranunculales; family Papaveraceae; genus Papaver; species Papaver somniferum. The sequence goes on from NC_039361.1 coordinate 2,810,224, forward strand.
CGAAATAATCCGATTATTGCTAAACCTTACCTCCCGATTTGACGAATTCGTGCTTACAATAACATTATGATTATTGCTAAAACGAAACACCCTAATACCACTGTGGTGGCTGCTAAAGAGTCCCAACACAAAAGTACTTAAGCACAATGATCCCATACACAATTTATATAATCAACATTTGAGAAGAAAAATCATTTCATAATGCACACACACGCATACCATATGATAACGCGCATACAACTTTAGTAGTGTCAAAAAAATGGTTTCGATTGTAAAGAATACGTGATAAAATCCTATATCATAATGCAAATAAAATATTTCCGATCAAAAAAATCTATAATAAAATCTCTTAATAAAAATGTGGTATATATTATTCATCAGTCATTTTGATAAAGCGGAATCATATTTGCATAAATGGATTGCCTGTATTCGGGTAAAACCACTTTATAATTTCTTAGCATCATCGAATAAATTCGTTTTAAATTTTAATTATTAAATTGATATTATGATGACCTAATGCAATAAGCAGTAACATAACGTTAAACCGAGAAAAACATTAAGCGGATCAATTCTACGACCACGGTTAGAGTCAAAGACTAAACATAGTGGTCAAGGTCCACGTTATCAGGTTGTTTTAAACAGTTAGGCCGATTTCAATTTTCTAAAAAAGATTGTTTAGCTATATACAACGTTATCCATCTTCAGCTATGCTCATTTAAGCACCTTTTGCAAAACGTACATATTTAGTAGCACATTTTGCTTATGCCTCGTATGAACTTTAAATTCTTTTACCAGTTTAATGAAATTTGCTTAGCGTTATTGATACAGTTGATTTCCGGATATATATATATAAAACTAACGATGAGATACTAATTTTTAACAGACGATAGCAGAGTCAGTTGGTGATTGGTATTTTGAGAGAACACCATCAAAGTTGCTTGACAAACCATATCCTTTAGGTAGTAGGTGCCGCAACATTACAGGTACAACACCATCCAACTATTCCTACTAAATTTTGCATCATCTAAGTATTTTTCGTGCGGGATTTTGATAATTGCGTTTATTTATGCTAGATTAAAGGGTACTGATATACTGACAAAGACCTCTGATGAAGTTGATTCTCGTTTCTTCGGGTGTGAATTCATTAGTCTCGATATCAGTATTTTCATTAATTAATGAATATAAAGAAATTTTTTTTGGGGCGAAGTTTAGTTCAACACATTAAGATTTCTTCTCACATGCCAAAAGAAAGTAAATGTAAAACGGTTGAGGTGGATTACTCGACAGCAACAGTCATCATCATTCATGCATCAATGTTTTGTTTATACAAAATATTTTTTTCTTCTTACAAAGTTACATTGTCTTCTTTGATGCCATTATTATATAATATCCGCACTGCTTTGAAGTTTCGGCGCTTGTTGCTTGTTACTTACTCACCGTCAGCCTATGTATAATACGCGCTACTCTTTAAACTATTAATACCTAACAATATGATTGCTTTTATAAATGCACTATTGTGGGATTATTTTCCTCTTGTTTGCAGTCGGTTCAAGTCTGGTAAAGGATTGTGGATTCATGAACTATAACGCTGATACAAACGATGCTCGTTTACGATCATTTTAAGGTTGTATAAGAGCCATAAATTATTCTATATCGTAAATCCTTGCGACACAATATAGGAAGCGTACAAGTCAATTACCAGTTTCACCGGTAATAACTCGGTATTCTATTGTCTTGGCTTTGGTTTCATCTTTCTAATTTTTTAGTATCTATGGAAAATTGGATTTATTTTTTAAATCATTAGGTAGAACTAGAGATTGAAAGAAGCTTCTAACTTTAAAACCCCGTGAGACGGCCAAAACCCCATCCATCCTATTAGAGTAGAATTTAAATAGAAAGTTATGATAAAATCATATCCCAGTGATCCCACAGTTCCCTCTAAGAGTTGATCAAGGTTTCCTGACATCCTGATATCAAGAATGAGGCTAAGTGATATTCAAAGTACACTGTAGTTCTTGATTACCTACATCCACGGGATGAAAATTGCACAAACTCTCAAGGTTTTGCTAATACAATCTCTCCTTCAGTCTACCTATCTTCTATGTTACTTAGCACTTTCCTTCTCTCTTAGCTGGCTAGAATTATAGACGATATGTTCATACAACAAGGTTACATCGTTTGGAAAACGTATCTAATTGATGAGTCTAATATCAGGTGGTATGATATGGTCTTCTTGATGTAGCTTTCCCGATATTGTCTAGCTACTCGCCTGGTGTCCCAAGATAAGGGTTATTCCATCATTCACGAACTGATCTTTGAGCGTCTAATAAGTCTTCGTACATCTTCTTTTTATAGAGAAACTTAGGCCAATGAGGACTTAATTCACATACAAAAGATTAGTAGGACTGCTATTAGCAATCCTACTCACATTGTTCTTACAAGAAATAACCATATGTTCTTAAAAGTTTCTAGATTCTAAGATCTATGGATGACCTTAAGGATAATTAAAACGAAATTAACTGGGTTGATTCTGGTAATATTGTTTTCGTCTTCGTTGTTCATAACTTCATGAAAGTTCATATGAAATCTCCCTTTGACAACATTATGATATAGTAACTTGAAACAGATCAATATTTCCATGGATTCAGCTTGTATTTCCACATTGGTATGCTGCATTTTTTTTGCCCATTTGAGTGATAAGTCTGCTCCTCCTGTTTCTCCCCCAATTCCAGAGTAGCCTGGGTGACCTCTTTTTCTAATGGGATTTCCTGCAAAATCTGTAGAAGTTAGCGCAGTATAATAGATTAGAGTGTCAGGGTCTTGGATGGTGCAAATTCTGATGATTATGTCAAAGTCTCCTCCATTGTAATGATCCAAGTTGTATGGAGCAATGGAATAATCATCAGATAAATTTTGTTCCTCATAGTTTAGAGAGAAAGTATTCATAATATGGGTTGTGAGCTTATGTATTATGTTATGATTGCATAGATGCTGCCTAATACTATTTGTTGTTTGTCTGCCATTTGGCTGGATGCATCTGAAACCAGATCACACCTGGCCTTCCAGATGAACCAACAAATAGTAGCATAAAGGCTGCAGTTGTTATTAGCATCTCCAGGTAAGTACCAGGAGTTCAACCAATCTATGAAGGTTGTTGTGTTATCAAAAAGAGCATGATTAGTGCCAATAGTTTCCTGCCAGACAGAGGTTGCAGCAGGGAAATTTAGGAACAAATGTGTCATTGTTTCCTCCCCACTTTTGCATATTTAGAAAATAAGATTAATGTAATGCAGTATGCTAGCTATTTTTGCATTGGTGGGAAGGATTTCATGAGCATTTTTCCAAATAAAGATGTTTTTTTACTGGGGCAATATCCATATTCCAGATAGCTCCGCAGTTTCTTGTGAAAATATCATTTCTGTAGAGGTTTTCCATATTGGCCTTGAATAAGGTTTTGACATAGAATTTTCCTGCGTCATTTAGATTCCATTGAATCTTTTCTTCCTCCTGTAGATGAGTGACCAGAGCAAGAATGGCCTGAGCAATAAGGTGATTGAAATAATTTTGGACCATTGTGTTATCCCAATGACCTTTTTGTAAAAGGATATTAGAAACTGTCTCAATTAAGTGTGGGAAGTTAGCAGGTTTGATAAGTTGTGCAGAGATACTTGGAATCCAGATATCCTCCCAAATTCTGATCTTCCTCCCATTGCCAATCCTCCAAGTACAATGATGTTGAATGTTGTTAATGCCTTCTAAGATGCATTTTCATCTCCAAGAATCTCAATCTTTTGGCTTGATGTCCATATTGAGTACATTCCTTCCAAGTAGATACTTAACATCCATTAGTTGAAACCATAGAATCTTTATCCTTTTCCAACCTCGAACCAATTTTAGTGATCATAGAGCTGTTAAATAATTCCATATTCATGAAACCTAACCCTCCTAGATCTTTAGGCTTGCAGACTGCAGTCAGGCCTTTAGATAGTAACCTTTTGGGTTTTCTAAGCTTGTTCCCCAGAAGAAGTCTCTTTGAAGTTTATTAAGATCTTGGCTAGTTTGCTTTGGTAGCCTGAAACAGTTCATCTGATATATACTAGAAGTATATGTGACATATTTGATGAGAACTTCTCTCCCAGCTGGATTTAGGGGAACATTTTTCCAGCTAGAGAATCTTATCTTTAGTTTGTCAACACCCGGCTTGAAAGAATTTATTTTGCTTCTATGAGTGAAAAGAGGAGAGCCTAGGTACTTTTCATCCTGCTGGAGCACTTGTACTCCCATAACATTGCTGATGTTAGGAATAAGATCAGGGTTGGTGTTTTTTACTGAAGAAGACTCCTGATTTGTTGAAGTTGACTAGCTGACCCAAGGTTTTCCAAATATATTTAGAATGTCCATAATATTTTGGTCTTCAATCTTATTAGCTTTGCAGAAGACCATGTAGTCATCAGCAAAGAGAATATGGTTGATAAAAGGTGCATTCTTGCAGATTTTTAATCCAGCTGTTTGTGGGTGAAAACGGTTTTTGCTGATTTTGGTAATTTCGGGTGTGTGGGTGAGAAACGAACTTAAACCCTAAACAATGTACTGCAAGGGAGTACTTCAGATTCGAGAGATCAATCTGTACAAATCCGGCCTAAACCGTTTCAGACTTGCTTCAGTCACAAAGTGAAGGAGAAGGGTTCGTTTTGGGGAGGGAAGCGAAGAAAGTGTTGAGACCAGAATAGTTGATTCTGGAAGAGTAGTTGTTTTCTATGACTTGTATCAGAAAGTGGGAAGCTAACAGATGGAAAGCTAGCAAATATTTTCTGAGTGTCGTATGCTCCTAACCTGAACCTGTCGTTCGGTGGAAATAGGTAATGCTTATTTATACAAGTCGAAGTGAAACGTACTCTGGTCTCATTAAGAAATGGAAAACGGGTGAGTAAATGAAGGAGGTGGTAACCGGTAACGCCTGGAATTGATGTTCCATAAAAGAAAGCGTTTCACCATTACTCCCTGTATTTACTAACCGCCTCATCCTTATGATACTCTCTTATAACGGGCGTAGTGTACACCGCACGCTGTAAACCGCCAAACCAATACCCAAAGAGCATCCCCCAGTTTGTGACATGTGTTGATGTCTCGAGTGTTTTCATGGAAAAACATGTAGCATGTTGTTGTTATCTGGAAAGTCGAGATTGGGAGACTTGCTGGATCGGTGACCTTTGACGGTCAAGATTTTGCATCTTAAGAGGAAAGGTAGCCGTTGATCATTGCAACCCTTCGTTTGGTAGCCAGTGGCATGAAAGCATGCTCGGTATGGCTTTCATATGGCCTGGTTTAGGGGCGGCCAAAAGTTAGGGTTTTGGCTTTGTTTAGGCGCGACCAAACTAGTGCCAAAAGTTTCCATGCGTTAACTGGTAACCTTGGATGGCTAAGATCTGCATCTTAGATGAAAAGCTGGTCGTTGATCGTTGCGGGCCTTCGTTTTGGCATCCGCATAGGGAAGGCCGGTATGGCGTGGCGCGGTAAGGTGGTTGGCATGCCATTGGCACATGTTGCATGGCATGCCTTGGCGCGGTTTGGCGTGGCCAAAACTATGATTTTGGGCCAAAGGTTACCATGCGTTGTCTGGCGACCTTGGACGACTAGGATTTGCATCTAGGATTGAAGGGTGGTCGTTGATCGTCGCACGCCTTCGTTTTGGTAGCCACATAGGGAAGGCCAGCATGGTATGTCGCGGCAAGGTGGTTGGCATGCCATTGGCACATGTAGCATGGCATGCCTTGGCGCGGTTTGGCGTGGCCAAAACTAGGGTTTTGGGCCAAAGGTTACCATGTGTTGTCTGGCGACCTTGGACGGCTAGGATATGCATCTAGTATTGAAGGGTGTCCGTTGATCGTCGCACGCCTTCATTTTGGTAGCCGCATAGGGAAGTCCGGCATGGTATGGTGCGGCAAGGTGGTTGGCATGCCATTGGAACATGTGGCATGGCATGCCTTGGCGCGGTTTGGCGTGGCCAAAACTAGGGTTTTGGGCTAGAGGTTACCATGTGTAGTCTGGCGACCTTGGAAGGCTAGGATTTGCATCTAGGATTGAAGGGTGGTCGTTGATCGTCGCACGCCTTCGTTTTAGTAGCCGCATAGGGAAGACTGGCATGGTTGGTCCAAGGCAAATGACGCTGACGGCTTGGCATAGTAGGGAAAAGTGTTTGGATGGCTTGGCATGGTGGGGCCAAGGAAGAATGGTGGGAACGGCTTGGCATACTGCGGCAAAGGCAGAATGGTGCGGACGGCTTGGCATAGTGGGGCCAAGGAAGAATGGTGCGGGGGGCTTGGCATAGTGGGGCCAAGGCAGAATGGTGTGGACGGCTTGGCATAGTGGGGCCAAGGCAAGGCGCGGTTGGCTTGGCATGGTGTGGCCAAGGGTTTGGCATGCCATTGGCGCATGGTGCGGTTAGAACGGCTAGGGCCAAGGGTTTGGCATGCCATTGGCGCATGGTACGACCAACATGGATAGGGCCAAGGGTTTGGCAAGCCATTGGCGCATGGTGTGGCCAGCATGGCTAGGGCCAAGGGTTTGGCATGCCATTGGCGCATGATGCGTCCAGCATGGCTAGGGTCAAGGGTTTGGCATGCCATTGGCGCATGGTGAGGCCAGCATGGCTAGGGCCAAGGGTTTGGCATGCCATTGGCGCATGGTGAGGCCAGCATGGATGGCATGCCTTGGCACGGTAAACGTGGCTGACATGGTTTTCCATTGGCACAGTGGTGCGGCTGGCATGGTTGGCATGCTTTGGCGCGGTAGCATGACAACTAGGGTTTGGCATGGATGATGTTAGACAATGTTAAGGGTTTTGCCGTGGAACATGACCCATGTAAAAAAATGTACCTCGGTAATTCTTACATAGGCATGTTGATTGATTCAATAAATGTGCTAATGGTCATAGTGACGTCATATCAGATGTATAGTTTTACGATTTTAACCCTAAGCTAAAAACCATCATCATCATTAAGTCCCCTGCTTAGCTCGGAACATGAACATTGTTGCGAGGTAAGCATAAGATGGTGACGGGCAAGGATAAAAATCGAAATGAAAAGTCGTGCAAAGATGGTCAGGAAGGTCCGACTAACCTTTTTCGAGAGGTAAGGAAAGTCCATGATCCTCGTGTTTGGCGGCCTTGCGTAGATTCTATTCGTGGTATAGACTGTGAAGTGGTGAGATGAAGATCGCCAGCTTAGTCTGGCTATGCATCACCTTGGATGGTCTAGGGAACATCATGACGCTGGCTTGGTGAGTTGCTGGTGTTCGCGCGACAAGTCATGGCGCGGCACGGTGGTGCAAGGCATGACGCGGTTTGGTGAGGTAAAGCATCCGCGGACGGCTTGGCGTGGTGGGTCCAAGGCAATGGCGCGTTCCTGGCGAGGCAAGCATGGCGGATGGCTTGGCATGTGGTGGGGCCAAGGCAATGGCGCGGACGGTCTTGACATGGTGATTTGTCTTCGCGGGCCCAGTTTCCTCTTTTCCTTACTTGACTTAAATAGGAAGTCCTTTCCTTATTCAAACTCCCAAGTATCACGCTTACAAAAGGAGGGTCGGCCTCTCCTTTTATTTCACACCTATATTTTTCTTATTCTGGCCATGTGGTAACAGTAAAGCGGGCGAGCGAATCCCAGGTATGTCTTCCAACACTTCCTCTTTAACTTGTTTTTCTTTTTTCTTTTTGTATTAGTGCAAACCCTAGATGTAGGCGTACCTTTTCATTAACTTGTAGAAATATTGTCCTTATGCATTGGTATGAATCCTAGCCGTAGGTATGCTTTGCACGAACTTGTGGTAACATTTAAGTACCGTAGTGATGTTGGCCGCCTAAATTACAATGAAAAGTAGGCATGCATGAGATGGTAATTGTCATTCCCTTCCCGTGAAAACCTAGATTCTAGGGTTTACTCCTTTTTTCCTGGTGTGACGGTGTGTATGTTTCCCGCTGTAGGGTACGGCCTTGGCATGAGGTGGTGATGCAGGGTCTGTCAGTCCCCATTTCTTTGCCTATGCGCATTGTGACTTTGAAACAAATTGGCTTGCATCCAGGATGGATCTCCTGTGTCTGATAAAATAATTTCCACGCACTTTCCGTAATAATTTCTCTTCGTATTGTTCCATTGTAGTTATTCCGAAGGTGGAAGTAGCGTGAGAGAATTTTCATTAGGATGTCATTTGAGAAATGTTCTGCCGTACCGAAAGATGTTGGAAATTCCAAGCCAAACAAAGATGATGAGTTCTTTACGATATCCGCCACGATTAGGAAAAATCATCCCAAGTATGTGTCGATTCTTCTGACTGGTCCGGAAAGTGAAGGAGACGCCCGGTCGGTTCGGCAAGGAGGTGTAATAAGGTTTTGTCTTCAGAGGAAAGAGTATCATGCTTCTTCTATTTACTTTAAAGTATCTGTGAGTCCGTTGCGTCCCTTTGAGAAATGGATGCGATTCATGATGAGCCAGGAATGTGTAAAGGCCAGTTTGACCAAGGCGCAGATCATTAGTGCTGCCGCGGCTTCCGCAGTGCTTCAAATTAGGAAAGTTATTCCAGTCTTGGTTGCTTTTATTTCCAGATGGTGTCCAGACACTCACACGGCCATATGC